>NC_092510.1:22020911-22357994 GCF_047511675.1 Marmota flaviventris | reverse complement strand
TGACCACCAAGTCTTTAGCATATAGGCCTTTGAAGGACATTTCAGATCCAAAATATAGTACTCTGTCCCTGGCCTCTTTAAGGGTCATAAACATCTCATAATCCAAAATGAATTCAGCCCATCTCCAGGAGTCCCCAAAGTCTTAACTCAGTATAGGAATAAAATGATTGTTCTCTTTATTTCCACATGTGTGTTTTTTAGACTTGTTGCTCAAAAAGCCTGAGACTCAAGACAAACCATTCTTAGCTGTGAGCCCCTTTACAAATAAATAAAAAGATATGCATTTCTAAGATATAACAGCACAGGGTAAACATTCCTATACAAAAAAAAAAAAAAAGGAGGAATGGGAAAAAAAAACAAGGAAGAATCACACCAAAGGAAGAGCAAACTCAGCCAGGCAAACATTGAATCCTACAGCTCCGAGTCTACTATCTGTGACACCCAGTGGTGTGATGTGAGCTCCAATGAATTTGGGCAGCCCTGTGCCTATGGCCTTGCTGGCTATGGGCCACATGGACTGTGTCTGCTGGTTGCCTTCAGCTTCCCTCAACAGGTGTTCCATGGTCCTGGTATCTCTAACTTCCTTAGGTCTCCACTGCAGCCTTAGCCTCACTCTCATAACTTTATTATGAATTGCTCCATCAGAGGCTGCTTGCAGGGACTCTTAACCCTGCTACACATCACCTGGCCTCCCAGGCTTCCCTTTGAAGTCTCAGTGGAAGTCTTCTTGACCCCACAACTCTTGCATTCTGTGTTGCAAGACAAAAAGAACATCACATGGATGATGGCAAGGTCTGACCCCAGCTCAGACTGTGTGAGAACCTGCTCAAACCACAGCTACAGCAGTCTCTGAGTGTCCTTATAATGAAACAATTCCCTCAGTCACTCTGTGTGAGCACAGTCCCCTTCTCAAAGGAAAGCCTTTGAGACAATCTTCTCTTCACATCACTGAGCTTGTTGTGGGTGGGGCTTTGCTAATTCCTAAGATGAACTCAAGGCATCTTTCCTATTGTTCTGGTGCATAGTTGGCGTCTAAACTCCACACCACCTTGGATACATCAAACTTGCTCCTTTTCTGGCCAAAATATAAAATTTCACTTTCAACTCTGCTTTTTGCTCTGGATTCTACTATAAATTTGGCTCAAAGTAGCCAGTAATAACCATACCATAGCTTCAATCCCATGCTGCCTTGAAAATTTCCTCCCCCAGACAAACCACTCTGTCACCTTTAACTCAACTTCACACAAGTCTCAGGGCATGAACAAAATGTAGATAAGTTCTTTGCAAGAGTATAACACAAGTGGAGTCTACCATAATTCCCAGTAGAGTCCTCATTTCTATCTGAAACTTCATCAGCACAGACTTTACAATTGTCATTCCTATCAGCATTCTGGTCTGATAGGTTCAGAATTTCCCACTAAGTATACAGCATTTTCTAGCTCATTTCTCCGAACTTCCAAATTCCTGCACATCAACTCCAAAAGTTTCTGAACCACACTGCCAGTCATAATCACATCAAAAATCCCACTTATCATCATCATTATAAGTTAGCTAGATTTCCATGATATGACAAAATATCTGATATAATCAACATAAAAAGGAGGAAAGATTTACTTTGGCTCATAGTTTCAGAGGTTTTAGTCCATGGTTACTTTGGGCCTGTGGAGGCACAGTATGCCATAGAAGAAACATATGGCAGAGAAAGATTGTTCACCTCATGGTAGCCAGGAGAGACAGAGAAAGACAGAGAGTGGAGAGAGAGAGAGTGGAGAGAGAGAGAGAGAGAGAGAGAGAGAGAGAGAGAGAGAGGGAGAGAGAGAAGTAACTGGGGTCCCAATATCTCTTTCAAGGACACACCAGTGAAATAACAAAAAGAACATCCACTCAGCCCCACCTCCTAAAGCTTCTACCACCTCCCAGTAGTGTCATAGCCTTGTGACTAGGCCTTTGGTATATGGGCCCTTGGGAGATTTTAAAATGCAAAAACAAAAAATAAATATGTATCATGTGACTTAACTGTATTTTTAAAATCATGTCTTTATTAGATTAAAGTAATTGAGGGTAAAATTGGCCTGACATTTTAAAAAAATATATTAAACGTTACCTGTGATTCAGCTCTCAAATATATATGCTTCATTTGTGATTGAGAAAGATAGTGTATTAAAAATGACTTTATCATGTCTTCAGTACAGCAAAAATTAAATGATTAGGCTATGGTGTTTAGAATATACTTTGAAATAATAGAAGGGGGGAAATTGGATGGAAGATAAATGAAACAAGACTGGTCATCAACTGACAAGTACTGATGCAAGATAATGGACATTTCATGGTTTATTACACTATTTTTTGCACATTGGCATAAGTTTGAATTTTTTTGGAACAAAGAGTTTAAAAATTTAAAAAAGAAAGAAAACTAGCTAAGCTTTTGATAAACTAGTGTTTGGCTCAAATGTCCCCCTAGCATCTCAAGTAAGAAAGTAAAAGTTAGAAAAATGCTGGGAATAGTGGTGCATATGACTGTAGTCCCAGTGACTCAGGAGGCTGAGACAGGAAGAGTGCAAGTTCAAAGCCAACCTCAGCAAAAGCAAGGTGCTAAGCAACTCAGTGAGATGCTGTCTCTAAATAAAATAAAAATAGGGCTGGGGATGTGGCTCAGTGGTTGAGTGCCCCTAAATTCAATCCCCAGTACCAAAAAAAAAATGTTAGAAAAAAACTTGTGTGCCATTAATTTTAGACAGTGTGTGTGGGGGGGGGGGGGGTGAGAGAGAGAATATATGCATGCATCTTTAATGTATATGAACACTCACATAAAAATATTAAAAAAATGTTTAATAAACAGACATACGTAAATATATAGAGATTGTGTGTGTGTGTGTGTGTGTGTGTGTGTGTGTGTGTGTGTGTCATGGCTTTTTTGGAATGAACAAGCCTGGATTCTCAGACCTTCATGTTCTGGCTGAGGATCCTTATCTTTCAGTATAGTTAACCCCTGTGCGATAGTTTGGATGTGGTTTGTTCCCGCAAGGTTCATCTGTAAGAGGCTTAGTTCCCTGTGTGGAGGTGATAGAACCCAAATCAGCAATCTACTGGTTGCTCTCTTTTCCTCTTTGTATATAGAGGTTGCATTAGCTCAGCTGATAATATTCTCAGATTCCTGCACAATCCCTTGTGTGGGTTTCACTCACACCTTTATAAACAGTTTTATGTGCCATGTGTTTTCTATTTCCATCCTCCTTACTAAACAATAAGTGGCACATAGTTACTAAAAATAGAGTTGGAGGGATTATTATACACTATCTCTTAGTTATATCCTAGGTGAAATTTTAAGCTACACAGAACCTATATAGAGACAGAGAAGAGAGATGTGGAATTGTGGTTATCAGCCAAATACTAGTCTGCAAACCAGCTCCCTCTGCTAGTAGACATAAAGGGAGCTGAGAGTACAGTCCCTTCTCTGAAAGCCCCAACTTCTGAGAGTATTTCAGCTCTTCTAACTTCCCCTATATTCAAAAGTATGTGTTATAGCACACCAAACATTGCATTTTAATTACCTGACTACCTCTATTTGTTTCCTCTACTAGAATGTGAGCGATTCAAGGAAAAAAGCTTGATTTTTTTTTTCAGTTTTATAACCCTAATATCTATCATAGAGGTGATCACATAGCAGACAAAACAATTAATTAATAAATGCATGCATAAATGAATGATTGCCAGTGAAGTCAGTGTTTTCCATAGCAGGAGCTCTAAACAGAGGCCTTTTCACATTCTAGTCACCATCTGCTTTCCAAAAACAGCCCCAAATCCAAATATGACCTTGGTACCATAGAAAAAGAGTCTTTCTCATCTGAATCACTCCCATCTGTCTGTCTACAACCAACATAAGGTCTTGAGGCTGAGACACACCTTCATTTGTTAAAAGGCGGGGGAGAGGGTGGAGCAGATGGTAAATTAAGGTACTAAAGCTCATTAATTCCTAATGGAGGCTTCCTCCTGGATGTAATTAGAACAAAAAGGAGGAAGAGCCAAAGGAGGGGTATTTGGGAAATAAAGTAGGCAGCTGGAAGAGGTTTATGAAAGGTATAAACCCTCAGGGAGCTTTCCATTAGAGAGGATAATAACATCCACACTTCACAATGACACAGTTCTTTACAACCAGCAAAACACTTCTGCACACATTATTCCACTAGAGTCTAAGAAAATCATTGTGGTACATGGCAAAGGATTTTTATTAACCAACAACTTAGTCACTCTGTGACTATGAATGGAGCAAAAGTGACGTTCAGACCAGGTCAAGAGCTAGTGCACCTAGCTCATCTGTCACACGCCACGCTATCCTTTCTGCTACTCTCATTACCAATCACTTAAAGGCCTTCCAGTTGCCTTCTCTTTCTGACTGGCAAGTGGGATACAGGGGCACTTAATAAGCCTAGGGTTTTTATGTTCTTATGTCCTCATGGGAAACCTTCCCATTGGGAAGTGTTTCAAACCAGGAAAGAAAGGAGTTCCTACCACAAGACCTAGTTAGTGTCATTCCATTTCTTCCTACTGTTCTCAGCACAAAATACATGTATGCACATATATAGTTTCATAGAGATTGAGAATTAAGTATTATACTTTGATCTTCTAAGAAGTGTGCAGTATAAATCTGAGTTATCTGCATTAAATGTAGAGCCTTCATTATTAAGAGCTTGCTATAAAGTTTGGGTAATTTTATAAAATGTCAATCTATCCAAAAAGAAGTCTATTGCTTGAAAAGTGACTTGTGTTACAGGAGTCATTTGAAGTCTTCTTTTCTCTCAAAGGTACATAGCTGACCTAGTTCAGAAGTGAGTGGAAAAAGAAGGAGGAGAACATTTTGTTTATCCAGTATCAATTGTTTGTAGCCATCTAGTTCTCAATATCATTTTCCTCCCAAGGAAGCATTCAGCTAACATTTTTATTGGACTGATGCCCAGATGTGCTCCATTAATCCATGCAGCTCTCTCAGTTGGATGATTCAGATATTATCATCCATGAGTCCATATAGCACAAATATATTTCTAGAAATATTGTCATTGTATTATGTATGATCCTAACTTCATGAATTACACCTTCAAAGTAAATCAGAAAATACTGGATGTTTTACACTCTTTTAGTCATCTTAGTTTCCACAAATTGCCTTTTATTTTCATATTAAATGTAACTAAATTGGTTTTAGTGTGTTGTTATCTTAGTTTCCATCAACATCACCATTGGGTATTGTTGACAATGTGTGATCTTTAAATTTTATTTGTTGTCTTTCTGCTTTGTGAGTTTCATTAGTTCAAACATTGTCTTCCACCTGTGCCTTTCTGACATGTATTATGGAAACTTTTAAAAAATGATTTATTTCTGGTATTCTAACTATTAAGTCTCCAAACAAAACTAACTAGTTACAAATTTAGCATAAAACCTGTCCATTTGTAGATGATTGGGGACAGAAATATAGTGTCCTTGTTTATTAGTTATGTTGTCCTTAAATAACTATCAGTACCTCAGCATGGTAATACAATTCTTTCTCAAAATACTATGTGATTTAAAACCAATGATAGAGTGAGCAATGGTCTATCCCAGAATTTTTAATGAATAGGCTTGGTTCCAAGAAGGCATTTAAATGAAAAAAAAAAAAAAAAAAAACATTTACTCATGGAAAGGTTTAAAAAAAAGTACCTCAATATACTACATTATTTTCAAAAGGAAAATAGAGCCCAATTATATTAGGATATCCTGGTTCTGAAGATAGTCTGGAATACAGAAAACTCCATGTGATCTGTGGAACCTTGAGCATGGCTCTATTCCTCTGTCTGCAGACAGAAAACAACAATGCCATTCAGCCACGACCGAGAGGCAATCTATGACTAAATATCACTGGGAATATTATCATCTGCATACCTTGGTGACAAGTGCCTTGCAATTAAATAGCATAAGAAGCAATACAGGTTTGTAGTTGGAAAATTTGTCTTAAGGTATGATTAGGAGTCAAAGATTAACCATGGATAAATATTCCTGTAGTTTGGTAAAGGTGTCCAAGTCCCAAGACAAGGAAAGTTCTTCTACCCAGATATGGAACTTTCCATGAGCATTCTAGAGCCTCCAAACTACAGGTTATACTTGGCCTTTCTTCTTCCCTTTAAAGATCACACTGACACAATCTTGGCTATAATAGATCCATGCCTACTCATAAAGATTTTCAGAGAAGAATAACTTCAGCCATGGCTGTAGGATATATATTTGTATCTGACAAGAGGAGATCGGTAACTTCAGTAACCCTGTTGCTTCTATCCAATTTATTTTGTAAGGTCACACATTTATCATGCTGAAAATTCAGCCCAAGTCTACCTGTTCTTTAACAACAATGCATTTGTTCATTCAATAATTACTTGTTGAGTGCTTCTTACATTCCAGGCGAAGTTTTAGGAGCTGGGATTTGGCAGAGAACAAGAGGCAAAAAATTTTTCCTTTCATGGTCTTTATTATTCTGTTCAATTGACAGTAACATCCTTATTTCTTATAAGAAATTGGGTCAACGTTTTTGATCAAAGCTAGTTTTGTTGGAATTTACTTTCTTTAACAAAAAAAATTCAGCTACACAAAAACTAACATTAGGTTATTCTTATAATTTTGCAGCATTTTGGGCAGGTTATTTTCTATTATTTTCCATTCTTACATCCCCTGGAAGTGTACCCTAGAGTGAAAAACAGTTTTCCTGGAAGTATGCACAGCTAAATCACATCTGTATCCTTCAAGGAAGAAGGGGGCCTACCTCGCCATATTGCCCAGTTCAGTCCTGGAAAAAAAAAATGTGGTATTGCTCTTATATTATGCTTCCTAAGAAAGAAATAGGGAAGGACCATACAATACTAACCACTCTTGCTAGTCCTTAACCACTGCTACTACCACCATTTTGTTTTGACTTCATAGACATTGAACCATTTAATCTTCATAGCAACCCAATGAGGAAGAGATGAGTAAACTGAGGATTGTTTACAATTAAGAGCTTCAGCAAATGGTGATGCAAGGTCTGTAAGTTTTCTGTTACTATAACAAAATACCTTAGATAATCAACTTTGAAAGATAAAAGTTTTATTTTGACTCGTGGTTTTAGAGATTCCAGTCCATGATCAGGAGGACCTATTGCTTTTAGGCCTGTAGCAAGGTAGGACATCAAGGAAGGTGTATGAAAACAAGGAATACTATTTACAACACAAGCCAGGAAGCAAATAAGGAGAGAGAGGAAGGGGCCAGGGTCCCACAATCCTCTCTGGGAGCATACCACCAAAGACTGAAAGAACCCCCATTAGGCCTCACCTCTGAAAGGTTCTACCATCTCCCGGTAGACATTCTGGGGACCAGGCTTTTAACACATGGGCCTTTGGGAGACACTCAAGACTCAAAAAGCACAGGGATTCATAGTAGGGTCTGTCTGATCCTAGCTATCATTCTTTTATGAAAAGTAGTTTTATTTATTTATTTATTTTTTGAGAGAGAGAATTTTTTTTAATATTTATTTTTTAGTTTTCGGCGGACACAACATCTTTGTTTGTATGGGGTGATGAGGATCAAACCCGGGCCACACGCATGCCAGAGGAGCATGCTACCGCTTGAGCCACATCCCCAGCCCTGAAAAGTACATTTAATTATGTAATAAAACTATAGAAAGGAATTATTAAATGAAAGCCATTATTATTTCACATCTCACAGAACAGCATTATCCCAGATGAAGAGAATGCATATTTTGAACATGCCCAAGTAATTTTTGTTCCTTCTCTTGAGTATTTCCTTATGTAATAAAAGCATCATTTGGTTCTCAAATACACACTCCTATAAGAGGAAGACCTTCCTCTTTATGTCTAATCTAATTAGAATTTAAAAGAAAGGCCAGGCCTGGTGGTGCATGCCTGTAATCTCAGCAAATCAGGAGGTTGGGGCAGAAAGATTGCAAGTTCAAAGCCAGCCTCAGCAACTTAGTGAGACTCTATCTCAAAATATAAAATTTTAAGGCTGGGGAAGTTGTTGAGGGGTTAAGTGCCCTTGGGTTCAATCCCTGATTTTTTTTTTTTTAAAAGAAGAATTCAAAAGAAAGGAATGTTCAATGCAGATATCTAGGTATACACCTTGGAGAAAGTAGCTTTAGTTGCTTCCCTTTCTGAAAACAAAGAACAATGAGGGAGGAAATCACTTCAGTTTGTTTTAGGAAAAACAAAGATTCACAACTCCAAGAATAATGAAACAATCAGAACACAACTCAACAATATAAAACTAGTTAAGAGTAAATTGAGCAACACAAGGTTGATGGGTGATTATAATCAAGATGTGATTGTTATTTCACAAACTCTTGGTTCATGGGAGTCAGTTTTCTTTCATTTTTTTTCTTTATTAAGCTTATAATGTACGTTTTACCAGTTATATTTGGTGAAAGGACAACTTGTAAAAATACCCATTCCTGTATCCAGAGTCCCCCAGTCCCTCTTGGGCCATCCTTACTTACAAAGCTACCTCTGTCTAGTCCTGAACCCCCAGAAATGCTGTCATGCTCAACAGAACAAAGCACAACAAACATCATGGAGTGGTAGCAATTTGAATGAGGGCCTGATCCCGAGGATACACACACACACACAAAGGCTATTTAACCCCAGACAATAGGACCTCATGCTCTCCACTGCTCATTTGGTGCTTATCAGAAAACCCTGAGTAACACTGGTTATCTTTTCAAGCAAACTCAATAAAAAAACTTTCTGAATATGCAAAGCACTTGTATTAAATATTGAAGGACAAGAAGGTCAATAGATGATCTGCTCTCTTTTGTGTAATCTATCATGGAAGACAGAGATATATGTAAATAGTCCTGACATAAAGCAGTGAGTGCAGAGATAAAGAGAAAAAATAGCACATCAGGAAGAGTGATGTTAATTTGATGAGAATGTCTCCTGTACTTTCCACTTTACTGTAAATCCTCAGAAGCCAGAATTTTTATTTTCTTAAATCTTTGTACATAATGAGTGTTTTGGTCTATTGTCCTTTTTTTTAAATTTACATATGACAGCAGATGCATTACAATTCTTATTAAACATATAGAGCACATTTTTTCCTATCTCTGGTTGTATACAAAGTATATTCACACCAATTCATGTCTTCATACGTGTACTTTAGATAATAATGATCATCACGTTCCACCATCATTCCTAACCCCATGTATAGTCCTTTTTATTAAGGGTCAGAAAAACAACTCTAGGTTAAAGAATACTATCTTGTATACTCTTAAGGTCTAGAAGTAGCCTTGTTATGGTTTGGATGTGAGGTGTCCCCCAGAAGTTCACGTGAGACAATGGGAGAGGGTTCAGAGGGGAAATGATTGGGTTATGAGAGCCTTAACCCAATCAATGGATTAATCACCTGATGGGATTGAGTGGTAATGGAAGCCAGGTGGGGCCATGGCTATAGGGTATATGTTTGTATCTGACAAGAGGAGATCCATAACTACTCTCTCTCTCTCCCTCTACCCCACCCTCCCTCCTCCCCTTTCCTGATCATCATGTTAGCCATCTCTGCTGCATTCTTCCACCATGATGTTCTGCCTCATCTCGAGTCCCTACGCATGGAGTCAGCCTTCTATGGACTAAAACATATGAAACTGTGAGCCCTCAAATAAATTTTTCCTCCTCTACAATTGTTCTTTTAGTCACAGCAGCAAAAGTGATAAAACAAGCCTGATATTGGATCAGGTTTTCTAAGGAACACTTAAAATTTTTTCTCTTAATTCCAGGCTCTGGAATTTTTTTTTTTCTTCATTGGGGCTTCACTACCCAAAGACCTTCTTAGTGGGATTAAAGACAGCCCCTGAAATATTGTATCTGATTAGTAACACTAACAGAAAAAGTGCTTCTCTTCCCCCAAATTTTAGCAAAAAGTCATGAAATTTGTCCCACATAGAATATTTCAGGTTGTGTGTCTTCTGCCATATGAGTTACTAGGGTTGGAGGAATGGAATATATTGGCTAGCCATTCTAAGTCACATGCCTGTGACTGGGGCAGGAGGGGCATCTAAAGCTCATGACCAAGAATTGCAGAAGGACATTTCTCCCAGAGGAAACACGAAGAGCAGTTACTATAAGAGAGGGGAATGTTTTCCAGGCAAGACAAACAACACATGCCTACCATAAAAAAAAAAAAAAATGTTCAACAAGTACTTGTTAATTGATGGATTGATTTGTAAGCCTGGGATAAATAAGATGATAATAAATAGGATGTGCAAAGGGAAATGTAGCCAAGAAAAATTGTGAAATGAAACCACAGAGGCGGGCAGTTTCCAGCAAGTCCTCTTGGAAACAAATCAACAAAAAGGAGCCTCTCCAGACTGTTTGCACTATCTGAGAAGAATTAACTGAGTCTGCCATCAGTAAACAACACTGAGGGCTTGCTTGGGTAAGGTCTGCATTCTTTGATACAGTAATGGTAGTACAGGTGTCAGGAAGGGAACATGGTTAAATGTTTGGGATCACCAGGAAACAGAAGAAAAAATAAATAGAATAATATATGTATCTATAAATTTCAAATATCAGGCCTTGGCTAACAACACTTGAAAGTGTATTCATTGCACACTTTAATCAGATATTCTTGTAGTATTTAAAATACTTCTGTAAATGTCACAATGGAGAGGTACTCCTTTGAATTATGGAATGGTCTGAATTGACATCAATATACATATTCTTCAAGATAAAATATATTGGTTCTATGATGCAATCACTATCAAACCTGCTTAAAATCGGATATTATCAAGGCAGAGGATACCTTTAAAATGTGATAGTAATTCTGTTGTTTAAATAAATAAATTTCCATTATCATATTAATGTAAACCATGTTTAATCAACTCAGTAGAAGAAGGTCTGAGTAGTTCTGACTTCCACCGACCAGTGGACTGTTGTTAAGTTCTAAGGATCCTTCCATTCAGCCATGCGACTCCAGCAAATCTGCCCCTGGGATCAGACAGTTGCCCTTCTTGGCATCTCACAATTCTGAAACTGTGAGTCTAATATAAACTTTTTCTCTTCTAAGCTGTTTTTGTATTTTGCTCTCAGCAATGAAAAGCTGACTAACACATGAATCAAGGAAATAGACCTCTGTACAAGACTAGGAAACAATGATAGAGGTTCCTGTTTCCCAAACATTAGTCATTCATGTGCCATTTTCATGACATGGGCTCTGCTCACATATTGACCTTATCATCATTTATTTAAAAATTGATGATATTATACAGTTTTCAGTTTAAATAAAATAAATTTCTTCTCAAAAGGACCCATTTTTCTACTATTGTGAAAGAAAAGTCTTGTTATAAATAAAAGGTAATTATGAAATATACCCTATAATTTTAAAACTCTACCTATATGAGTCCATGTATCACTCCAAATAATCCTGAATTCCTAAACGTGGCTGATGGAGTACATACACACCTGCATACACTTTTGGAAACTCTATAGTAGATGAGCTTGGCTGAGCAAAGCCAAGGCCAGTGTGATCCAGAGACTGTTTCCTTCCACTAGCTTATGGTTGGCACAGGGTCCATAACTTCTTCCTAGAAGCTAAAAAAAAAAAAAAAAAAAAAAATGAAGCAGACCATTGACCTCAAAAAAACTTAAATAATTTATTTATCAAAGAACCTATGCATATCTCCATGCTAGTCTAACTTTCTTATATATTTGAGAGCTATTATAGGAATCTGTGTAGCTAAGTATCATATTTTAGAAGAAAATGTATTATTAAAACCTTTCTAACTCATGGTCAAGATGCCCTTTGACAAGATAGTTAAACTTGATGATGTTATTCATCTTATCTGTTTGAAAAGGTCTAAAATGCTTGTCCTGCCTCCTCTTAAATAAAACTATCAAAAGGATTAATGGAAGAAAACCTCTAGAATACTCCAAACTCTCTCCAAAAAGACAGCAGTAAAACAGCAGGTGCCTCTTGTGAACATACATTTGTCTTCTTCTTGTAAATTCATCCTGAAGGACATCAGGCTTCCAGCTTATATTTAATTGGCTGATTATGTTGTCACTCTTGAGCTCCTTGCCAAGTTGCAGGGAAGAGTTTTCTTGGAAACCATAGTTTCCAAACTTTCTCCAGCTATGCAGTTTAATTACATCTAGCAAAATGACAACAGAGCTCATAATTAGCCTGGAGATTAATTACTGCTAAATCAGTCCAAACACCACAGCTACCAAATTCAACACAGGTGCTTAGGCAAAGAGAAAAGAGTTTTCTCAATACCTAGCATAAGGTGGACATGAAAGATTCGCTTTATGATTCTCTTCCCATGAGCTTAAACATACAACCTGTGCAAAATGCCTCATGTCTTTATAGCCAGGATGTCCCTAAGTATTTTTAAAAGAACAAGGCCCACAAGAACTCAAAATAGCGATACCATATGTACTGAAATGTATAATGACTGAAGCAAAATCTTCCCACTCAAATTTCTGCAATAGAGCTTCTTTTCCCCTTTTGCATTTTATTCATATTTCATCTTCTGTTTTTAGAATTACAAATGCAAGAGAGATGGGAGTTGATGTTCAATTGGTGCACTAGTTAGCTATCTATCACTGTGATAAGATACCTGAGATAATCAACTTAGAAGAAGAAAAGATTTATTTTGGCTCATGGCTTTAGAAGTTTCAGTCTATGGTCACTTGGCTCTGTCACTTTACACCTGAGGTGAGGCAGAATATCATGGAGGAAAGCACATGGTGAAGCAGAGATGCTCACCTCATGGTGCTGGGAAACAAAGAGAAAGAGGAAGAAGCTGAGGTTCTAGTATCATCTTGAAGGCACACCCCCAATGGCCTAACTTCCTTCCACTAGGCCCCTCCTCCTAAGTACTCCGCCACCTCCCAATAGCACCATTAGCTGAGGACCAAGTCTTCAAAATATGGACCTTCTGGGGACATTTAATAAGTACATAAAATTTCAATTATGTAAATGAATGTGTTCTAGAGATCTTCTGTACACCATTGCACCTGTAGTTAACAACACTATATTGTGCACTTAAAAACCTGTTAAAAGGGTAGAATTCATGTTATTGTTCTTGCAGCACAAGGAAGTTTTGGGAGGTGATGGATATATATCTATTACCTTGATAGTGGTAACCAGTGTGTATCCAAGCTCATCAAATTGTATGTATTATATCTGTTCAGAATTTTGTGTAGTAATTTATACCTCAATAAATCTGTTTTTAACAAAAGAAAGAAAAGAATAAGCAAAAAACCTTATTGTACCTTATGTTCATCCTGTGCTCCTAAACATGCCATGAAAACCCATAGAGAAGGCCACCACCCTGCCAGACACAGTGATGAGCACTGCCAGACCAGACTCTAAAGGCAACAACCACCTCTCTGCAACATTTTCTTTCCTCTCTGAGAATTACTGGAAGAGGAAAAGTTTCGGTTAGCTAGACAGGGAAAGGAAGGGATTGATCCCATTTATAAATGCTTTATCACTTTTTTATCTACAAATCACTTGAGGTACCTTTAAATACATGTATGCCTAGAATCAAACAAACAGATTATATTTTCAAGGGATTTTAATGTACAGCTAGAGTTGGGAATGACTGGCCTGGAGTCACAAGTAGATTGGTCAGACTGTATAATTCTATAAGACCCAGGGGAACAGACAGAACCAGAAGTGGAGAAGGGAAAAAGAACAACAAGGTCAGAATATAGGAGACAAAAAGAATGAAGAGCTACAAATCAGAATCTCAGAAGCTTGCATACAAATGCAGCTGGTTATGATTTTGCTGAAAAAGCACTTTCAATGGGTTTATAGGATACATGTGTTTATTGGTTTGATTTTGTTTGCAAATTTATTTGTAAATTGGAGGAGTGATGATTTCTTTGCTTGTTTTGTTTTTAATAATCCTAAAATTGACTAAAACAAATAAATTATGTTTATGCAACTGGAAGGGAAACCTGTGCAAAGGAAGGAGGGAATGAAATCTGGAGAGAGCTTGTGAAAAGATTTAAATACATGAAATGTATGCAAATGTGTAGGACTAATGTTCCTATCTCAGCCTACACCAGGACGTGAGGGAAGCTACTGCAAAGCCATTTGCTTGCACAAGACTGGAGGAGAGAAGACATGGCTGCCAGGAGAGGAATGTTGTCAGATCCACTTCAGAACGAGCACAGCCGAGCTCGTCAGTGCTGGGAAGCCAACCACTGTGCAGCCAGCCGAACCACCATCTGCCAGGCTGTCTTCTCGGTGCTGGGACAAGCTGAGAGCAGCCACCCACCCCACCTCAGGGAAACAGGGACAGGAGACCTCTCAACACAGCCCTGTCAACAGGGGTCCAAGGTATGAGGCCCCAGAGACAAAGACCCCCCAAGACAGTCCTGTGTACAGGCATCCTCCCCACACACCCTTGGGCTTACCCAGTAGGAAAAGGCACTCCGTACGGCTGCATCCTCTCTTCCATCCTCAGGTCCCCAGGTCCCCGGTGGGATTGCTCAAGTCCACTTGGTGTAGCCATGATGCAAACTCTGAAGACCTGGGTTCAAGGCTCAGTTCTACATTTGCCTTATTAGAGCATCGCAAATGATTTCATTTCTGTAAGTCCCAGTTTCCTCATTTGTAATGGAGGTAAGGTGGAAGAGTTCATCTCATCAAACCATATCATTCTACAAACAAATAAACTGAGAACCAGAAACTATAAAGTGAATCCCCAACTTCACCCAGCTAACAGACGACTATGCAGAATGGAACACCCACATTTCCTGACCAGAATCCAGTTTTCTTTCTCACCAGCTCCCCTCTACCTCAATATTTCCCCTAACTCCTTTGTAAGAGGGGATCTTAGGAGATAGGAAGAGCTTATGGTTCAGTATCATGGATTAACTACTCACACAGCTCCACTTCGCTCCCCAAAGCCCATTGGTTCATAAACAATGTTTTTTAAAGAAAGAGAATGAGATGGAGTGGGGAGGCCATAGCGATAACCCATCAAGTTTGGAATATGTCCTGGGTGACAGAAAACTCATTGAGATTGGATTGGTAGAGAAAAACTTCCAAAACAACAAGAAAATCACTGATATTGATTATGTTAAGTAGGATAAATAACATCACATTTTATTATTAAATTAGATATATAATTTATATAATCTATATTAATCACATATGTATTATAATATGTGATAGATTACTAAGCAGCCTTCTGAATACATAGTAGTTGGGATGATCTTCATATACTGGCAGAGACATATGTTAATAATGTAATGGCTCTTGACATATGATATGTCAAGAGCTTTGTAATGTTTTGAACAACCAATAAAAAAATAAAAATAAATAAATTTAAAATAATAATAATAATATAATGGCAAATAATAATAATAATAAAATTGCAAATGAAAAAAACTCCCAAACTATATGATTAACGTAAGTTATTTTACATTTGCATGAAGCACATTTGGACATTTAAAATATAACTACATACATGGTATTATAAAAACACCTGAACTATCATAGGCTCCATTATATACTTAAGGAAACTGAGGCACAGAGGGGTAAAGAAATTTTCTCAAGGTCACAGGGCTACAATGAGTAAATGGAAGGGCTGCAACACAAATTGAGACCATCTGCTTCACCAATGACTCTCCACCTGTCCCAACAGTACAGAAAGCTCTGAAAGCACAGATACCAATATAGCCCCCAGGGAAGTCAATGGTGAAAACTTTTAAATTTTCTTTTACATTTTCCTGTTGTTCAATAATATTCAATAAGAGTATTATTTTTTCCATGTTTTAAAAATTATCATATTGCAAAATTCGGGTTCTTAGAATGCACAATGTAGGAATTATAACATGTGTAAAAGTTCATTTCACTACCAGCACAATTAGGAGACAGAATAGTTTTGTTGTACCCCCAAATCTCCCACTTTCTCTCATTTTAGAGCCACATGATCCCCCCACACCAAACCCTATAGCTTTGATTTGAGAATATCATGAAGCATGTAATCTTTCAAGATTAGCTTGTTTAACTCAGCATAATGCCTTTTCAATTTATCCAGGTAGTTTCAGACACTGATAGTTTGTTCCTTTGCATTGTTGTATAGTATTCCATCCTGGAGATGTACCAATTCATTTATCCATCTTCCCCATTGAAGGACATGTGAGATGCTTCTCATTTTTTTTTTCTTGTACAGAAAAGCTCTAAGCATTTGTACGCAGGTTTTTGTAGGAACACACCTTTTCATTTGTCTTGGAGAAAATACTTAGAAGTTTGCTTGCTGGGTATAATAAGAAGTATATCTTTAATTTTTTATGAAACTGCCAAACTGTTTTCCAGAGTTGCTGCACAATTATGCATTTCTACTAGCAATGGATAAGAGTTCCAATTGTTCCTATTCTCATCAGCACTTGATATTTTCGGTGAATTTTTTCACTTTAGCCATTCTCATAGGCACGTAGAAACAATATGTTACCTTTAAAATTTAAAAAAATGAAAAATATTTAATACTATTGGCAAACATAGGCAAATAGGTTATCTTCTAAACTATTATAGAAATATAATTAAGAGCTGTTTTTGAAAATTGTATTTATATGTTAAATATTTATTGAGCATCTAATATGTGCCTGCTGTGCTCCTCACTTGCATATTTCAAAGGAATTTTCATGTACTTCCTGATTTTTCACATCATTTTCATCTTTATTTTCTATTTATCTATAATGCCCACAGTTTGCTTTTGTAACCCCAAACTAAGCATACAAAGAAAGTATGGATAGTAATAAAGATAATATATGAAACTCCAAATAATTATTATTTATGTTAGTAATTTGTTATTTGGAAAAATGTTGGTCTCTGCCGATATAAAAGTCAAGACAAGAGGAAGCCTTAGGCAGTGGACTTGGTTCTAGAATTTTTCCCGCTTGCTCTACCCTGAACCCTTGTTTTGTCATCTATCAAAAGCACCATAACAGGTGGAAGAGTTTGTTTATTTCCTAACAAATGCCTTGTGAGTGTTTGACAATGAGAAATTAATTAGAGAAGATATAAGGGCCAATTGATTTTCTGGGTGCCAATTGTCCACTTTGTAGATTATTTATAGAAGCCAGAAAGAAAATAGGAGGAAAAAAAGGCAAAGAAGTCCACCTTGGGGTAGAAAGCAGCAAAGGGGATGCCCAGGAATTCAATTACAGCAATCCCTGCTGGTTCAGGGCTTCTACCAAGTCTCTGCCACGTCCTTCTTGCCAAACCTGGGCCACATGGGCCAAGCAACTATGAGTATATCATGTTACCCTTCCAAATACCTCTTCCTCCTGGTTTTATATGAATTGACAACAGCATCTTCAGTAATCCAGAGATAGCAGATGCAGGAAAATTACTTTTGAAAAGAAAAATCCATATTACAGAGGAGCTGACCAACATGGCCCCAGGCTAAAGGAAAACCAGGGAAATAAATTAATCTAAGGGATAACATGCACCTGTCTTATATTCAGGGAAAGACTTGCAATTCTCCATTGGGTGATCTCACAATATTTGCTGACTCCAATTCTCTTAAACCAGGTGAAATTAATTGGCTAAAAAGGCCTTCCACAATTCTTTTGTGCAGGGTTCTAATCATAGAGACCAAATGTATATTTGGTTGGCTATATGATTTCATATTTGAGTCCAGATTTCACAAATAAGAACACCGAGGCCTAGAGAACAGAAATGGCTTACTTTAAAACAACATCAGGGCAAAATTACAAGAAACTGATTTTTTAAATACTCGGTCAACAACATGAGTCAAATTTATTTATTTTACATGTCTGTGATACATCCTCAAAGAAAGCTATTAAAAATGCATTGCTTTTGGAGATTACTGCCATCATCTATGACAAATTGTGTTTTTTAATAGTATTTCCTTGCAGAAATGCCATTCAAGGAAGGAGTAGAAGGAAGAAGGGTACATAAAGAAGAGGAGGAAATAAAAAAAAGAAATCTTCAAAATGCATATTAAAAACTACTACAAAATGATTGGAGGGAAAAACCACTTTTATATTAAGGCTGTTTTTAAGGATGAACTCCCATTCTTAATGAGTTCTAGTTGATCCTCAGTATTTTACAAGTTTACCATATCTTAATTTTACTCTAGTACTTCCGTTTAATGGAATTAAACAAACAATAAAGCTGCAAATTAATTTCAACTCCTCAATCAACTCTTCAAGAATGAAATTCAGCTACACCACTACGACTATGACTATATATCCAGGAACTACTAATGTGGACTTGGCCTTCAAAGTAAGTGAGAATAAAAAGGATCCAAGAAAATGGATGAGATTTCTGGAAGCAAAGTAATGGATTTTCTATTTCCAAAGAGTTCATTTCTTGGCTGTATGAAAATACATTGAAGTTCATTTATGACTACTTAAAATTCTATCCAATGTTCATGTTATTACCCCTAGTTAAGGAATGGAGCACCTAAAAATAATGCATCCCATTGATATGATCTGTCTTTTCTGAGTCCCAATGGAGTGACTAAATCCTCCTATTTCAGGTATCTTTCCTTAAAATACCTGAATGTGTACTTTTGGCTTAGGACTTAATAAATAATAATGATAGTCAATAATCATTGAGCCCTAACTCTGTCAGGCCCTCTTCTAAGGAAATAACATATACTAGTTCATTTTATTCTCAAGCCATCCTATGAGGTGAAGTATGTTCTCCCCATTTGATAGCTGCAGAAACTGAGGCAAGAGAGCATAAGCTGCAACTTGTCAGTCTCACAGCACATAAAAATGGAGCTGGGAGGAGTCCATGCTTGTAAAGGAAAAAAAAATCCATTTAAGAATGAATTAGGTAGAGTATAATAAAGAGATATTTTAAGTTCACACATAAGTAAATTAGGAAATACAGTTAATTACAAAGAATTAACATGGCTAACCAGCCTCTGGTTTCTTTGTTAACTCCACCTCCCTAGGCTTTTGTTAGAGCAATTAGCAAAAAGCACATCTTTATCCTTGGAGACAGACACTCCTGTCTTCTTGCCTGGTCTCCTGTCTCTTAACTGTATCTCTTCTTCTCCCAGTAGCTCAACACCTGATACTCATTCATGTCACCTTTTCTTAGACCTTTGTCATAAATGGTATTTCAATTGCAAAAAGTATTAACTCCTCTTACTGTTGCACAATTTTCCATCTTTGTAGGAGAGAGCTTCGTGGCCCTGACTGTAAAAACTTTGTGTGCTTTTCTATTGCCCAAGCTATTTGTTTCTATCTTCACCTGCCCTGGATGTGCAAGTTCTTCAACTAGCATGCCCTCTAAGATGCCTGCTGAGAAGGTTCTTCTGGGTTTTCTGGGCCTTTTTGCCTTTAGTATCATACAGTTTACAGATTGTTCATAGTTTTGTGGGTTTGTTTGTTTGTTTAATTCTAAATGACTCACCAGCAGATCTCTTTAAATTGCAGATTCTGGTTCAGTATCTCTGAGGCCTGAGATTCTGCATTTCCAGCACGCTCCCAGGAGAGGCTTGTCCAGCTTCAAAAGCCACACTTTGAGTAGCAGTGACCTAAAAGATTGTCATTTCTTCCTTACAAGTCTATTTTATACAGCTATCAATTCTCTAGATTTCTCTTTCCCTTTCTTTCCCCACATGCAATACCTGGGTTATAAAACTTGCACATGCAGCCTATATTGTCTCACCGAGTTTTAATTTTTTCCTCTTTCTAAAGTCACCAACATGTATGTTTCTACGTTCTCTCAAGAACCAGATAAAATCTAGAAGTTTCCTCAAGGTAGTGATTCAGGGCAACAGAAAGAGTGGGGAAAACATTGCTATATTATCCATAGATACATTCAGTCCATAAATAGGCTGTGAGGTTACCCTCTCCTCCACTTGTATTTATTCTGCTCTAGCAGCTGAAAGTAGAACTCAGAGGAAATGGAAAATAGATGAGAAGAGGACTTTGCCCAAGAGAGCTTTCATCAGTAAAGTACCAAAGTAATTACTGCACCTGACAAATTCCTACTCCTTGTTTTAGCCCAGTTTTAATAAAAGAAAGATTCAACAGTGGTTTATATTACCTGGCATTGCCTTTAATTTCATCAAGCTCCAATATGAAGACTTGCCACATTTACACTAAAACTGCTTTTTTTCTCCTGAAGTTCATTTGCGAAGGCAGCCGCTGGGGCTTTAATCATCTTCTCTTCAATCTTTCATTTCTAACACACTGTGATTGATAATGGCTCTCCCAGTCCCCCTGGTGAACTAGGCAAATTCTCTATCACATCAGTCCCAGGTAGTCAGTGGTAGAAAAAGCATTCACTAATTAAGAACAGAAAGGCCATTTCAGAAATCAGGCAATAAAGACTCTGTATTCCACATTCAGGGTGGGCTACATTCAAAAATAGGGTCCTCCCACCTCCTGGACCAGGCTACATTTCACCAAGCTTGGGAATGGCAGGCACCCTTGGCATTTCAGAAGTTCTGTTGAAATCTGGGGTAATGAAATGCTGCTCGTGTTTGAGAACTCAAAGCCCTTAGAATAACCTTGTCAGTATTAAGCAGATCACAGGAGTTCAAATCTCAATCACCGAGACACCATTGTTTCAAGGAGCACTTAGGAAAACCTCAAAAATGTTTTATGCTCCAGAATAACTCTTTTTGCATGATGCTGCTTAAAAAGTTCATTTTCCATGAATTTCTCTAAAAAATCTGTAGGCAGCAAGCTTATCCCTTTTGCATGATTTGAAGAGAGTCTAAAAACTCAGTCTAATATGTGGGCAAGACATCACAGAATGTATATTGCAGAAGTATGAGTCAGTAATTGAAATGCATTTGAAATGTGGTTTCCATGATTTCTATGCAATAAGAACACTCAAAAGTACTTCATTCCAAAATACTTGGACATATTAGAACTGTACCTACTATGTTTTTATAGGGCCATTTTAAGGACTGTGGCTTACTTAAATTTTCTAAACCAGGAAGCTGGCCGGTTCCAAGGTGATACTTTAGATTTTTACCCTCAAAGTACTGAGTTCAAAACACTGCACAATATGGAAGGAAATAACCTGGCCTAATGCTCAGCCCTAAGTGGGCAAAAATAACTCCCTATTCCTGAGGTCCAATAGGAGGTGTTTTAGTGAAATACCAAAGAATGAGGTTGGATTCAGACACATCAGCCTCAAAAAAAAAAAAAAAAAAAAAGCCTGTTCCAGAAAGGATAACAGGAACATGGGATGGCAGAAAACTGGAAAATTATGAGAAAAAAAAAAAGAGCTATAAGGGTAGAAGAAGGAGTGACATGGACCTGCTTTCATGGGATACAGGACCATCCTGAAACCAAATGCTCATTGAAGAACTATCTGGATGAGACTAAGAGCTCAGCATCTGGTATTTAACATATTTACCTGTGAGTGACCTGAACTGCCTTGTTTGTGAGCATATATAAAGCTCTAAAACTGTCAGTAAGCAATTATTTGCTGAATCATTCTTCTGCTGCTCCATAACACTTAGCCTTCCTACACGTGCACACAGGCTGAGTCTCCCCTAATACTTTCTCGGCATCCTCAGAGGTATCTTGCGTGAGTCTCCAAAACATGTCCCATTTGTTCTTCTACTCTGATGACTCCTGAAATGTCAGGTGTCATCTGCACTATCTGGGGAGGAATCTGCCATCTGACACTGCTACTGTGGCCTCCAGAAGTGAGTGGCTTTCTCTAGCACTCCATCTCCCAGGAAGCCAACAGTTCATACCCTGAAAGTGGCAGGACAGTCCTATGTGTTCTGTAAGCTGTGTTCCATGCATTAATGCAGAGATGTTCTCTCTTTCCTCAGGCCACAAACCCAGTGCAATGAGCTGGCCTGAGAAGTGGAACCTTTTTTTCCATCTTCATTTCTCCAAATCTGCATCTAGGAATTTGAATCAAAATCATTACAAAACCCAAAAGCATTTGTGAAATGCTTATATGTAAAGTGGGGCTTCAGATTAATAATGTGGATTGAAGCTCTTGTCTTGCTCTTGTTTGCATTTTGAAACAGATCACCAGAATGGAAGCTGCAGTACAGATTTGATGGAACTGAACATAACTCCAAACCCAAGAAGAATGGAAGTCAAGAGCAGCTCTCCTACAACACACACTAGCTCTGGACGGTTTCAGGACCCAAGCTTCACTTGGCTTAGCAATGGACTGGCCAGAAATCTAAGAATGAGAAGGGAGTGGAAGAAGCTGGCGAAGGAGGCAGTATCTGTCTCTCCTTTCTCCCCAGGAGAGAGAAGCCTCGTGGTATGTGGACTCTTCCACAGCAAAGAGCCTTAATTATTTTCTACAAGGCATTTATTGTCTGAGACAAATATCAAAACATTTCTTTTGCCCTAATTGTATGTATCCATTAAAAAATTTCCAAAAATACCAAGCAGGACCCTCTGGAGAAGAAAAGTCCCACTCAGAGAACATTTGGTGATCTTCGTTTGAAGCGAATTCAGCATTAATTGTTCCACATTTATCAAAATTTATTAAGAATCTGAGTGTTAATGTGATAGACGTCATCATCCAAAGTACATGTATGAAAAGAGCATGCTACAGGGACACTGCTACATCGATGTTCATAGCAGCACAATTCACAATAGTAAGACTGTGGAACCAACCTAGATGCCCTTCAATAGATTAATGGATAAAAAAATGTGGCATTTATACACAATGGAGTATTACTCTGCATTAAAAAATTACAAAATCATAGAATTTGCAGGGAAATGGATGGCATTAGAGCAGATTATGCTAAGTGAAGCTAGCCAATCCCTAAAAAAACAAATGCCAAATGTCTTCTTTGATATAAGGAGAGTAACTAAGAACAGAGTAGGGATGAAGAGCAGGAGAAGAAGATTAACATTAAACTGGGATGAGAGGTGGGAGGGAAAGGGAGAGAGAAGGGAAATTGCATGGAAATGGAAGGAGACCCTCAGGGTTATACAAAATTTCATACAAGAGGAAGTGAGGGGAAAGGGGAAAATAATACAAGGGGGAGAAATGAATGACAGTAGAGGGGGTAGAGAGAGAAGTGGGGAGGGGAGGGGAGGGGAGGGGGGATAGCAGAGGATAGGAAAGGCAGCAGAATACAACAGACACTAGTATGGCAATATGTAAATCAATGGATGTGTAACTGATGTGATTCTGCAATTTGTATACGGGGTAAAAATGGGAGTTCATAACCCACTTGAATCAAAGTGTGAAATATGATATATCAAGAACTATGTAATGTTTTGAACAACCAACAATAAAAAAATTTAAAAAAAGTACATGTATGAAGACATGAATTGGTGTCAACATACTTTATATACAACCAGAGATATGAAAAATTGTGCTGTATACATGTAATAAGAATTTTATATTTAAAAATTAAATAATAAAATAAATAAATATAAAAACTTATTAAAAAATAAAAATAAACAAACACATTTCAATACTTCTCAAGGAAAAGGACCATGAGATCCAACTGAAGAGCTTAAAGGAATATACTATTGGCCTTAGGGCAGTTCAAATCATTATTTACCATGAATACACACAATATAGCTGTATGCATCCAGGTATTTTGCCATGTGACTTAGAATCCCTACATTGCTGCAGTCATGTTGAACTTGGCTGTGCACCATGTCAATGAATCCTGACAACAAGAGACAGTGAGAGGGAGGTTCCATTGTTGTTGGAACAGTGTTGTTCCCATTTGCTCTCTTGCATTCCTGCCATTTGCCACATGAAGAGCAGACTTGGATAACTGCTAGTCCAGAGAAAATGAGAAACAGCCAGGCATGGTGGTGCACACCTGTAATCTCGGCATCTTAGGAGGCTGAAGCAGAAGTATTGCAAGTTCAAAGCCAGCCTCAGCAATTTAGTGAGGCCCTAAGCAATTTAGTGAGAACCAGTCTCAAAATAAAATAAAAAATAAAAGTTCTAGGAACATGACTCAATGGCAGAGCATCCCTTGTACCAAAAAAAAAAAGAAGGAGGAGGAGGGGGGGGGGGAGACCACGACTAAAAACCTTTGTAAACAACCCAAACCCAAACTGTGCCACAGTCAGGAGATAGACCTCAGTCTCACCCAAAGCACACTAGACCCAGAGACTTGTGAGCAAGTTTTTAGGGATTCTCAAAATGCAAAGTTGTTACAGAGATATACTAAATGATATACATCCCTGCTCTCAACATAAACCCCAATATGTACACATGGTCCTTCACTCCAAGTGGCTGAGTTCATAGAATGTGACTGGAATCTATTAATGAACTACCTAAGTGGCCTATAAACATCTTTTAATTTATATGGGAGTGGGCAACACCTGGCTACTTTAAATGTACAAAACTACGTTGTAGAGTATTCAGAAATTTACTATGATTGTCTTATTTATTTCCAGTTTGTGCCAGTATATATATTCTTTTCATCTCTCCATTACAAGTTCATCATGAGATTACATGATCACTTAACCAATCATTTCTTCAAAGGGGGCAATTTCAATTACACGGAAGCCTCCCAACCTTGTCATTAAGGAAGAAATACAGAAGACGTCAAAAATCCCAGCTAGATGTATGTAAGGAAGAACTGATGATTATCTCCAAAGTCCACATTTCCTTAATTACAGCATCACGTTCAGTAAAGTTAAGGCTTTGTCAGCTGTCTGCTGGAATCTCTGAGCTTGAAAGGTTTATTCATTTCTGAGGGAAAGGAATCTGTATCATTTGAAATTGATATGTTGTACCTGGGAAGGGTACAAAGCAGAAACCACTGTAGTCTTCCTTTTTAAAATAACAAATCCTCTTGAAAGAAAGAAAATAAATAGAAAAGCAAATCATCTCTGACATTACATATTTCTAAATCTTGCACTCTTCTGATACCAAAAAGAATTCACTCTACAGTGTGTACATTCAAACACAGAGTTTGATTGCTATTCCTGACAATTGCATAAATTAATGACATGTCTCCACCAGAAAAGGATCAAATTCAATGATGTTTCAAAACAATGTCTAATTTTTTTTGGAGGGCCCAGATAAGATATAATAAATAATCTCAGCTAGTGTTCCTTGAGCTAAATGTGACAAGTTCTGCCCTAAATGAAAAGAAATACTCTTCTATGACTATTTTTTCTCTGAAGGATAAAATAAATCTAATCTAGATCTTTTACATGATATAGTGTTAAGCGAGGTTCAGTACTGCTCTGTAAACTGGAGAGGGTTGATCCATGGGGCAGGAGGGTGGAGAGTGGGAGTGAACAGGAGAGAGAGAAAAATACATTCTACTGAGAATGATGGGGATGAACAAATTACCCCAAATGTTTCCTTGTTAGTATTAAGTGACCCTGTAACTCAGCTGATCCATACTTTCCTTGTATGTTTGTGAAAGCAGTGAGAAAGGAGAAAAATATTTGCCAGGAAAAGGATTCTGGCTGAAGTCATATTAGAGAGTACAGTTCAATAGAAAATGATATCAGAATGAGGCTGACGAGCCTTGGTTCTGGTCCCAGGCTTGCCATTAATTTTCACTGTGGCTTTGGAAATGCCAGAGTCCTTCTGGGTCTCCATGGTATCTCAGTAAAATTGATAACACCTCTACTGCCTCCTTCCAATGAGCACAGATAACCTGTGCTAAAAAAGATTTGTAAACAATGCTATGCAAACAGTCATACCCTACTAAGTGTTGCTCATCAAAAGAAAAATGTGTTCACCTCTCCATCTGTATTTATGATTTATGGCCATGTATTTTACCAATAATGTAGTAGGTAATACTGACAAGAAAAGCAAATGAGTCACTCTAAATGTTCTAGCTAACATTTATTAGGTTTATTTTTTAAAGAACACAGAGCAAATAAGTTTTATAATCTGTCTCAATTTGCCTTTCTAGAGTCATTCCCCCCAAACCACAAGCTGTCCTCGTACTTTAACTATGCATTTACTATTTTGATTCAAGCTAGTTTCTCTGCCCTTTCCTATTATAGCCACTGAAAAATGCTCTTTGGAGGTACCCTGCCCTACACTCTTCACACACTCCCTGAACACTGTATGCCTACCATTCTCCTCTCTCCCAAATCCTCCCCCAGCTTCTCCTGCCGCATCCTCCTTAAGCCTTCCTAATGGGTATCATCAACCCTCTCTCAGGACACAGCAAACCAGCCGCCACATTGCTACCCACATACAGAAAGACAGAAGAACAGCTATTCTGGGCTGGGGATGTGGCTCAAGTGGTAGCATGCTGGCCTAGCATGCACGGGGCGCTGGGTTCGACTCAGCACCACATAAAAATTAAAATAAAGATGTTGTGTCCACCGAAAAACTAAAAAATAAATATTAAAAAAAATTCTCTCTCTCTCTCTAAAAAAAAAAAAAACAGCTATTCCATGTCCTTTGCATGTGACTTCCTTGGGCTTTGGCTTGTAGCAATAGGGGCTTCTGCAAACTCAGCATGGTACCAGGAAGGGTAGATTCTCTTTGGGGAGAGGGGTATGATTTAAATCTTCTCCCCTTTCTCTACCAGCATAGCTGAACGGAGGCTTCTTCCTAAAGAATCCAGAGACAAACAACACAGGGGGTCTCCATAGTCATCTTCTGGCACCCGGGTTGGTGAAGCCACAGAGGCAGCAACACAGAAGCCTGCAGCATCTTATGGGCCTTCTGGTTATCATCAGCCCCACTTCAGCCCAGCACCCAAATAACTCCCCCTGGCCATATTGTCCTCACGGTATACTCGTTGCTTTTCTGGTTCCATTTGAAATCTGTATGAATTTCTGAAGATGACTAAGATGAAGGCTGCTGCAAAACTCACTTCATCCCTTTGCTGGCCAAGCTTCTGCCCTGGTAGAACAGACAGGAGCTTCAGTTCATCCCACGAAGGAGGACTGCTTTAAGCATGGCTGAATGTGTTTCCTAAGGAAGCATGTGACTGAAATTCATTGCATTAACAAACAAAATCTCCCAAAGATCTAAAGGTTAGGGGGGAAAAAAAAAACCTAAAACAAAATAACCCCACTTGTGAATTCCCACAATGATCTGGAGAAATGAGAATCCTGGTAGGTTCATAGGTGTGTCTCTGGAGAGCCTGAATAATGTGATTCACCTTCTCTGACTCTTTCCATTGAATTAATAGAGGATTTAATTTAGATTTTGAACACATAATTGAAATATTCTTAGGCATAATGATCAAATAAAAACAAATTCCTTGCTATATCATACAAGTCTGAGACAGACAAATCTAAAACCTTTCTATGTACCCTGTGCACATTTCCATAGGAACAAAGAAGACAAAAGGTCATTTCTATAGCTTCCTCATAGAATGCAAGTATATGGTTTGTGCACATTTTATAAGTGCTACATACTTCCCAGGTAGGCAAATCTCAGATCAATGGTGAGTGATGGATGATGCTGTTACTATCCCTATTATATACTTTTCTAACTTTATAATTTTGCCTTTCTTTTCTATGGCAAAAGTCAAATCTTTGGAATCCCCAAAATAGAGTTTGTGAGGATCCTGGCAAGTGACCTGGATTTTCAGCACTTGATTTCAGTGCAGAAAGATATTATGTTGCTGCAATAAAACTCTCCAACACAGACTTGATTGTTAACAACTTTGGCAATGACCCAAGGCATGACCCAGGGCACATTACTTACCCTCTTGGTGCTGTGTTCCTTCATGTGGAAAATGAAGGTATTGTAATAAGGGTTCCTGCCTCACAAGCTTCAAGGAAGGGCTTTCATGAATTCATTTCCCACACTCAAAATCAGAATCATTCAGCACAGTAATAAAACATAGTCAGTGAAGACACAGATATTTTCAGATTAGTAAGTTAATGAGCTAAACTATTATTTAGTTTTCAAGTGCAATAACAGATATATTTCAATACTCAGGTACCATGAAACCTTAAACTGGGAAGCGGGTCCTCATGGTGAGGCGCTGGGTAGGGTGTCTGGAGTCTCGACCTCACTTCTCTTGCCCTTTCATGAACTGACCACGAGCTCCAGAAGGATAGTATCCCTGCCAATCTTTCACTTTTCCCCATCTTCAAAATGATGAGTTGAATTCACTGTCGCTAACTTCCCTGCCAGGGCACAAGTTCAAGGATTTCTATCATGGTGAAGCATCTGTGTTTTTCTTCCATACACATCAATAGAAATTGCTTCATTTTTCCTTATAACTCCCTTTTGGTGGCCAGGTATCCAGTGATAGGTTAGAATTATTTCTGTATACATCAAGCTGGAACCCTTTACTAAAGAAAGAGTTTTCATTTTGGTTATTATAAAATAAAATTTAAAAAACATATTATATGAAATTGTTTTCTAAAACAGACTGTCACCTGTTGTCTTACATCTCTTGTGGTAGTCATTTGATACATTCCTTCA
This sequence comes from Marmota flaviventris, assembly GCF_047511675.1. Taxonomy (NCBI): domain Eukaryota; kingdom Metazoa; phylum Chordata; class Mammalia; order Rodentia; family Sciuridae; genus Marmota; species Marmota flaviventris. The sequence goes on along the minus strand of NC_092510.1, from coordinate 22,329,644 downwards.
TAATTTTATGAAACATAAATTAAAACATTATTTTTATTATTACTATTGTAATAAAATTGTGTTTACATCATATATACCTACTATGAATCTATTTCTGCTTTTAGAAAGGTTTCCTGGCTAGCCAGTACAGATATATATCATTCTTTTATTAAGCAACTATATTATATTTCACTATGAGCCTATATGTAATATAGACATACTTTTGATGCATTTTTGTCTAATTTCCCCCAACCAAAGATTTCCTGTTCAAAATAGCCTTACACCAACGTCCTTGCACACGAGAATGACTATTGCAAAATAATTAACCCAAGATAGGAGCTTGTTATCCCATTTTAGGATGTGTTTTGGTTTAGAAAGAAATCAAGGGAATGAGATGGACATCATTACTCTAAGTACTTGGATGAAGGCATGAATGGTGTGGACTCCACTGTGTGTACAACCAGAGAAATGAAAAATTGTGCTCTATGTACTATAAATTGTAATGCATTCTGCTGTCATGTGTAACAAATTAGAATAAATAAATAAATTTAAAAAAAAAAAAAAAAAAAACGAAATCAACATGCCCGTATGCATGGTTTATTCAAACATGGCACAACATACTGTCCTGTGAGGCCCATGAAGGATATATTGAAATGTAAGTTAGTATATATGATAAAAACTTAATTAGCCATTTGCCTCAAAATGATTATATCTTTTTAAAAATGTCTGCCTCCTTTGTTTGCTATAAATATTTATTTAAATACGTAAAATATACTAAGCAGCATTTTGTCTGCATCCCATCAAGCAGACTCATTGAGGCGTGAGGGCTATACGAGCAGTGGAGCGGAAGGCCATGCTATTACATGGATAAATGCTCCAGAGTCACCGAAGCAAGACAAAAACAATCACTGGAACATGGATTTTAGAATATGCTGAAGCAACCATGTGGGGGGAAGGGAGAAAGGAAAGGAAGGGGTTTGTCCCTAAACAGGAAAAACAGAAATCCCCTGGTATCCCATAAAACCAAGTTTAAATGTTTAGTTTGATTTCGATAAATTGTTACTGTTAAGCTATCTGCCTTTCAGATATTTTAGATTCATCAAGCGGCCATGGTCATTTAACAGACATATATCATGGAACGTTTTATAGGATGATTTTCTTTTAATCACCCAAAGGTCTAATAGGGTGGTTGGCCTGCTTCCCTAATAAAATTTAAACAGCTTTTGCCTCAGGTCAAAGTGAAGTCGTCTATCCTAAGAGGAGTTCATCTGTGACATACATAATGGCTGTCCAGTCTCGAGAGGCAATTTGAGATTACTGCTTCTATCAGGAAAATAAATAAGTGAACCCAGGGCAGGGGGGCATGGTAAGCTGCAGTTTACTAACCAAAACAAATTTCAGTCCATAGACTGTGTCTCAGCCTTTTGGAGGACTGAGAGGGCAGCTCGACCTCCTTCCATGTCCTCCTGGTGTGGTCCACCTCATGATTCCTTCCTCACTCCCTGCAGAGGCCAGAGTTGCCCCAGAGAGACCTTGATGAGACTCCAGAAGCTCCTGAATTCTCCAAAGGCTCTATTCTTATCCCTCAAGCCTCAGGCTGTGACCTTAGGTCTCTAGAATGGTCTAGTGGCTTCCCTTCCATTTCCTATCTCTTAGCTGTATTTTCTGTTTGGCTTTTAGTGATGGCCCCAGCCTTGAATTCTGACTGGAGAGTCATCCCTCAGGCCCATACTCCAATGCTAAGCCCAGATCTCAGGGACCAAGACCCTTATCTGGGAGGAGATTGGACCTACAAAGTTGGAAGGTATTCAGTTGGTTAATCACACAAAGGAAGTATGTGTAAACATACACACAAGTTAATAAATGTGTGTAACCATGTGTGCTCGAGTTTGCCCAGCTACATTTGAAAGTAAAGCTCTAAAGATTTCTCCAGGACTTGCCTTCTCTCCCACACATCTTAGATGTGTTCTCCTGACATGGGTATCTCACTGTCATTGTGGCTGTAAGGTAAGATGGCTGCACAGCTCTAGTCCTTTCTAGTTCAAGTCTGCCAGAAAAAAGTCTGCCTCAGTCCCTGAATTTCTAGGAACACATTTGAATGTATTTTACTGACTTTAAATCTTTCTTATGATATTCCCTGAACCAATTATTATGGCCAGGAATTTTTAAATACTGATGCCTTTTGATTTCACCTGGATTAAGGGTTGGAGAGAATTTTCCAGGAAACTAGATTTGTTACTGAAAGAAGGAAAATTAACTCGGGCAAGAGTGATCGAGTACCTGTACATTCAGATAACCAGCTCAATTGCTTTACATTTTTGTGTCCATTATTTAAATTAAAAAGCAATTCAATATGAGAATTTCTAAATACAACATCAGATAGTAGGAAGCCGTAGTAATCCTGTAGCTCCTGGCTATTCAAAATGTGCTTCATAGACTAAGCAACAACAGCATCACCAAGAAGCTCCTTAGAATTGCAGTATCTTGGGCCCTCTGGACTTATCAATTCAGCATCTTCCTTTTTAACAATATGTAAAGTTGAAAATTAATGATCCAGGCTTAGCTTTCAATTTATAGATCTGGCAAGTGGATAAGGCAAATGATGAGTCTTCCCTAAAATCATAAATTTGCACCCAAAATATATTCCAAGTCTCTTGTCATTCAGGAGGATTCATTCCAAGATGACACTACTTTGCATGGTAAACTTTTAACCACACTGATGTTTTAAATTGTGTTTCTCTTCTCAAAATGTGCAAGTTAGGATGTAAGGCAAAATGTTTCAGATGTATGACTCTATATTCAAAAAGGTCTCAATTCAAATCTAAGCTCCAGTATTTTTCCATCTCATGAATTTTGAAAAGTTATTTGACCTCTGTAAAATGCATTGTCCATATCTACCTACCTCATGGAATGATCACAGGAATTAAAAGAGACAAAGCATCTCTGTATATTATAAATATTAAAAACTTAATTAGCATTTTTAGGACATCCAACTCAAAAAATAATATTTCTATCATTACAAAAAAGCCAATTTTTGAACAACCAATAAAAAAAAAAGAAAAGAAAAGCCATTTTTTTTCCATCTATTTCTTTTTAGACATCAACAAAAAGTATAAATATGGATAAAAAAAATAAGCCCACCATCAAAGAGATTTGACTCTTAGAGGCAGCCGAGGAGTAACAATTTAGGCTGTGACAAATACAAAGCCATCATTAGGAACAAAATGCCCATGTTAGTTTTTTTGTCACTGTGACCAAAATACCCAACAAGAACAATTTAGAGGAGGAAAAGTTTATTTTGGTTCACAGTTAAAGAAGTTCAGTCCATAGCTGCTTAACTCCATTATCCTGAGTCCAAGGTGAGGCAGAAAATCATAATGGAAGGGTGTGGTGGAAAATTGGGGCTCCATACATGGCAGCCAGGAAGAAGAGAAAAAGTGGAAGGGGCCATACTGTAGGGAACAAACCCTTCCCGGGCACACACCTAGTAACCCACCTCTTCCAGCCATGCCCTAGCTGCCTACCTCTGAAGATTTCTGCATCAACACAAGAGCTTTTGGGGGGACCTCATATCCAAACCATAATAGTGCCTCCAAAGTACAGAGAAGAAGCAATTAATTTCACTTAGAAAAAAAAAAAAAGGGAAGAGGGCTTCACAGAAAATATCACACAAGCCTGCACTTTGATGGGAGCCTGGGAATACATTGAGGGATTCAATTAAATTTTGCTTTGCAGAATGCATTTGGTATTAAGAATTGAGGGCATGAAAAAATAAATAATTTTGAGCCTTCAAAAGAATCATAGAATCATACAATGTAGAGGTGAAAGTGACTTCAGACGGGACTGCAATGTTTTCCTGCTATTTCCCTACTTCCTTGCAGAGAAGTGAGGTCTTGTAACTAGCTGTGAGCAGTGAGCTGGGTGCAGGAGTGATAAGTATCAGTTCCAGAACAGGGCATGGGGAAGAAAGGCAAGGATGCACATTCCAGGCAGTGCAGTTACAAGATGGCAATACGTCAGAGATTGTGTGAAGAAATCTCCCTGCAGTCAGACAGGCCCTATTCTTGAGAAATACATTTTGGTGGTGTTAAATCACTGAGATTTGGAAGTCTTTTGTTATCATAGCACAACCCAGACGGTCCTGGCTTAACATCCTAATGTTAATAATCATAGAGAATGACTCCTCATTGCCCTGTGGGAGGAAATTTAACCCCAGAAGAAGAGGAAGAAAAAGGGATTGGTGTCTGATAAAGTAGAGGTGGGGGTTGTTGCTAAACCTTTCAAAATTCGTACTAAGCATTCACTTCTAGTCCTATTTTTCCAGCTTACACAGCAAGCAATATTTTTCAGAATTTAATTTTACAGTCCTAATAAGGACATCCTGTCTGATGTGACCATTGAAACGGCAGTATGTCATCGGGTCACAGTGCATTTCATTACTACCAAAACAGTTATGAATTGCCTTGAGCAAAACAAATCCATCTATGTGTCTTTGCCTGCTACTTCAAAGCCACCCAATCATCCAAAATCAAACTTCTTAGGAATAAATAGGCTACAAGGTTGAGTCCCAGAGAGAGTCACTTTTAACCTCTAGCAAATTTTCACAGTCGAGTGGAAAACTCCGCCCAAACAACATTTCTAATGGGAGGCTGACAGACTTCTAACTAAAGCAGTTCCAATGTGCCACTATAATAACCTACTTCTTTTGATTGCATTTATTTTTAATGATTATTTTCCCCGCTTGCCAATCCAACCTGTGCTGCCAACCCAGAAGGAGGGGGAGGGGAGGAAGCTATGGATTGAGAATGTTGTCCTGGGCTACACTGCCACCTAGTGGCAAATATGACGAACTTACCTAGTGGTATCAGAATAGTTCAGTTAAATTGAGTTAAAAGATTTCCTTCCAGTGCATGGGGTAAAAGAACTGAATTATTACCTCAGCTTCACTTAAACAAAATATATGATGCAAAAACAAAAAGCATATCCACTGATGTGTTTAATAAAATTACTATTGGCTTTAAATGAGAGGTCTTTTAAGAAATGGTTCCCAGGGGCAATAGGATAATGCTTTTTTCTCTGTTGTTCTTTTCCTTACAAAGGTTAGGTTTGAATTGCAGTTTTAAATGGATTGACAAAAATGGAAATTAAATGTTACAAAAATCTGAATAAGTCTGTATGGTAGCAGTTATAATTCAATTGCAAAAATAAAATTTATTCACAAGTTATGGGCTCAGTTCAGAAGTACTGTAGACAACGCCATTGGTAACTTGTTGTGTACTTATGTTCTGCAAACAATAGATTTGAATATATTCCTGATAACTATCACTATTTTTAAGGCAAACTCAGAATTCTGTTTTATTGTTGTTGACCTGGTCTTTGACTCAGTGTCTACTTATAATACACTAAAGTTACAAACCTGTATTTCATGAAGAAGTTATTTCAAAACTATTAAACAATGAACATACAAGTTCAGGGCAAAGTTAACAGGCAAGCTTTGGGAAAGTTAATGATTTCGATAACACTGTTAGTAATACTTCCAATAAGAGTTGGGCAAAATTTGGAGACAAAAGATGTTCAGGAGCTCAGAAATTTGCAGCTACAATCTCTTTGTGACATGATAAGCCAATAATTATAGGCTCCTTTTAGAATTTAAGAAGCACACATACACTCAGTTACACATCCCAGTCGCCATAGACCATGTCACTCTCTTTGATTGTAACAGTTCGATGAGATCAAAACATAATGTGGAATGGAATGAGCAACAGAGCAAAGCCATAAAATAGTGGGTGGGGGGAGTGTTCTGTAGCACAAAAATCTTACTACACATACAAATTCAAAATAAGCAACTTAACAACCCTACTATTAGAAAATTCAATCTTTTTTGGAAAGGCAAAACTGGCTGCTGTTAAGATAACTTTACATTTTTGAGTGCTTATTATGGTTCCAGTACTACCTTGGTTCTTTACTCAGGTAAAACCAAAGAACCATATGTCGTAGTTACTATCACAACCCCATTTACACAGGAGGACTGAGAAGCACAGAGAGGTCAAGCAAATTCAGAAATAAAGCCTGGATCCAAAAGCCAGTAGTTTGTCACCAGAATCTCTTCTCTTTAATACCAAGCTTAATAATGTCTCATAAAATACTTTCTATGGAACAATTTTAAAAACTAATGCTTTTTGCCTGTGTGGTGTTCAAGGTGGTTTCTTCACTGCCACTGAATATCTTGGATTTCTGTTCAGGTCAGATCACATAGCTGATAACAGGAGCCATAAACTCTTATCAGTGTTCCGGCGCCTGGTTGCTTCTGCTCCTGGATCCTTCTCTGGTTAGAGCTGAGTCAGGGAATTCATCAGTACCTCTTTGAGGAATGTCCTTTTCCCACCCAATGTTCATGTGCTCTTCCCCCTCCCAGGCTTTAGTCAAATGGGACTTTTCTGAGGTTAATTAGTATACCATGTCTGAGGTAGGTGTTCAATAAATATTTGAATAGAATCAATGGAGGCATTTCCAAGGCTTAATCAAGCCAGAGGCATTTTCAATATTGATAGGGTTCCTGGCAGCACTTCTAACCTTACCCAAGATCCCTGGTGGTTGAAGATAGAAAGGGTTCAATGGCCTATAGGCATTCATTGTCTCTCTAAGATTCCCTCTGAGAGAATTAAAACACTGAAAAACCTCTATAATAATTTTACTGATCTAAAAAAAAAAAAATTAAGCCAAGGGAAATAAGTCTCATCTGCAAAGGTCATTAAACTAAATGTTTCTTTGTTGTACTTTGTAGATCCTTCCTGTAGTTGAAGGTGACCAGGAGGTCATAGTAACTCCAGAAATTGCCACTGTTCATGCAACATATTCAATTGGCAGTAAGTTTAATTATTAAATCTCAGGCTATTAGGATATAATAAGCTCTGAATTATCCATGGGACTAGAGAAAAACAGAATGGAGGGACATGAACTCTCAAGATCCATTCCTGATTCTAAAGCCAGTGGACTACAGTTTCCGTTTCTCTTGTTCAAAAGTATTAAATGAATGAATGACCAAAGAACCAATAAATAAACCAACAAAGTGAATGAAGAAACCAAGATCTCTTGGGCTAAAGATTAAAGGTTGCCATTAATATTTCTTAGCATCATGTGTGTTCAATAGGTTAGACCCATTTCATAAGCATGCAATCAAAGGGACTGATATTCTGGAAATGAAGAGATCTGGGCTTGGAGTTTGAGAAAGCATCCTATTAATGAGGGATCTATTTATTATCTGCAGACATATTGACTTCTCAAATCAAGGAGAATTTTGTTCTTCCATGATGTTATTATCTGAGTCCACCTGAATAAATAACTTTTCTAAGTGACATATTTGATAAGGAAGACCTGGGACTGGAGTCCAGTCAAATCTATATCCTATGCATTTTTCTGAGTCCTGGCTTCACTAATTGCTAACTTAAAATGAGAAGACCAGTAGATTTTGAGATTTTTTTCTTTTAAATCCCTGTTATGTCCAGCTTTCTGCTATTCACTAGCCAAGTGACCATAGGTAAATGATTTAACCTATTTAGGGTTTTAGATTTCTTAACTAACAGTTTAAAAAGCTGAAGTTGTGTGGTCCTTTGAGGTCTCAGACTTTAGTACTTTGTAATATGACAAAAATTCAGATGTCTTACAGGTAAAAGAAAAGCAAGAGTCCTCAGCTATAGAGATAACCTCTTCATCTCCTAAAACTTAAAAGCTCATCCCATCCTATGGAGCATAACCACTCTCAACTCCTTCCTGAGTGCCACCAGCATTGGAGGAAACTTTCATATTTTTTTCATTCTTCTCCTTAGATGTGTTTCTCTATCACTTTTCTCGTTCTGTTTTTGTTTCTCCCACTGTGCAGGTCGAGAGTCACCTTATGACAGAGAAAAAACTAAATAGAAGCTAACTTTCATCTGTGCATTTCCCCTTTTGCTTTTAACACTTTGAAGTCTTGTGCTTTTCCTTTCATTTTGAAAATATGTTTTTCCTTTCTGTGTTTTTTAATTCCCTGGAGAGGACTTTACATTCTGGCTCGACTTGTCTGGATAGCCCGGGAAGCCAGTGGCAGCCTGCAAACCTCTTCTCCATGGTACGAACAGGTTGGCAAGGGGAAGCAAAGGCAGGGCCTCCCAACAGCCCAGGCTCCAGGGACACGACTACACAAGGTTGCCATGCACTTTATGAAAAAGATGCTGCAAAGGGAAAAAAATATGTGAACTAGTTGCTCCTGTTTGTCTCCCCTTTAATTGTGATACACCCCATTTCATTTGATGTTCTATGAAGAGTCAGAGGACACAGCCTAGCAAAGAGTTAGACAGACCATCCACTCCAGTCACACACTAGGCATCAAGCAATGTACATAGTACTTTTCTTCACCTTTTTATCTATGTAATCCTTAATACAGAGAAGATGGCTGAAGATACCAAAATTTGAGATAAGTTATAGAAGTTGCCCAAGGTGCCAGAATTAGAAAGTGGCAGAAATGAAATTTAAGGCAAGATCTGCCAGATATTTAGGTCCATGCTCTATGCAATGCTGGGTACAATGACCTCTGTCCCAACATGAGAATTTCTGTGACTAGGACAGTTTTCATCTAGACTATAAATTCTTAACAGAGGGGATATTGTCCCCCTGGGAGTAGTTCCTTCTTAAGGTGGAGGGGAAGAGGAGATCTTACTTTTTAAATACAAAAGTGTGTACAGTACACAAAAAGATGTGGAATGTATCTATGGCATCAAATTTCTGTAGTGGGAAGGCAATTAGGAAAACATACATAAAGATTCCTTACTGGGCCAGGCACAGTGGCACACACCTGTAATCCCAGTGGCTCAGGAGGCTGAAGCAGGAGGATCGTGAGTTCAAAGCCAGCCTCAGCAATGGCAAGGGGCTAAGGAACTCCATGAGACCCTGTCTCTAAATAAAATACAAAATAGGGCCAAGTATGTAGCTCAGTGGTTGAGTGCTCTTAAGTTCAATCCTCGGTACCTCCAAAAAACAAACCAACAGAAAAAGATACCTTACTTGGATGGTGAGGGAAAAAAAATCAAGAGATACTCATGCGCATGTATCTCTGATGTAGGCCTTTGTACCTTCTCCTATATTATGTTGCCCACTGCTCTTCCTACTGTCTCTTTTAATGAAAAGAGACATACAAGCTTCTTCAAAATTGAGTTGTTAAATTTTAAATTATCAATCTTTGGTCAGATTATTTAAAAATTGGACCATCTTACTAGGTATCTTATGAAATTTAGATTGGAAAGCACTCAGGTCAGGCTTTATCAAGATGCAACATAACTCCAAGTATTTATTGGGCTTAACCAGGCTGACTGTCACCATTGGGGTACAAACAGTCACACTGCTCTTTCTGCTGCTTTCAACTCTACACTATTCCATTTTTCCACTTTTTATTCTGCATCTTCCTCTCACTCTCATATTATCAAAAAGTCCATAAAGAAAATGGACATATTTCCCATTAATATTATGTTCATATACAACTTTCTTACTGTCTTCTATTTGATTTCTTTGGGTCTCTTCATTCTGGCTGAAGACCCCAATTAAAATCAAAAAAGAACCCTAAATATTACTGCCCTTCTTTTAAAATCTTAAAATTTTGGCCTTCAATCATTTGAGGTTCAAACTCAGTTACTGCCTGACTCTAAAGATTATTAACATTTCTTTTCCTCAGTTTTTCCTGATATTATTCTCTGCTTTGAAAGTATAGCACACTGATGTCATCACCAATACCACTCGTCCTTGATTATGGTTCTGAAAATTACAATATCTGTTGGTAGGTGGGAGTATCCCCAAACTCCTAAGTTGCTAGACCATGCAACACTATTTTATGGTTGGAATATGAGGTGTCCCCCAAAAGCTGCTGTGTTAAAGCAGGAATGTGCAGAGGTGAAATGATTGAACGGTGAGAACTGTGACATCATCAGCACAACCTAGATTGATTTGACTAACTGGGTAGTAACTGTGGGCAGGAAGAGCATGATTTCAAAATGTAGGCCACTGGGATATGTCCTGGAAGGTGTCATCTTCCCTGCAGCCCCTTCCCCTCTATTTCCCAGTCACCATGAATGGAGCAGCACTTCTGCCCCACCACCTTTCTACCATCATGTTCTGCCTCATTTTGGGCCAAGAGCAATGGAGTCAGCCCACCATGTGGACTAAACCTCTGAAACCATAAGTCAAAATAAAATTTTCCTCCCTGAAATTGTCTTGTCATGTATTTTGTTTGTAGTGATGAAAAACTGACTAACACAGAAATTGGTACCAAGAGTGGGGCTGTTGCTTTGACTAACCTGAGCATGTTATTCAGAAGCCCTTGGAGGAGCTGGTTTGTGGAAAGAACTTGTAAAAGTTTGGAGATGAGTTGAGAAGCCTTAAAATGTTGTAAGCAGAGCTTAGTGGGAAATTCTAGTGGGAGCTCAGAAGACCAGAATGCAGACAGTAAAGACTGTGCTCATAGCTTAAAGAGCGGAATGGGGACTCTATTTGAAATTGGACTAGAGGTCATTTCCATTGCATTCTGGCAAAGAACTTGTCTATCTTTTATCTGTGTCCTGAGAATCTGTGTGAGGCTAACTTTAAAAGTGATGGACTGGGCTGGGTTGTAGCTCAGTGGTAGAACGCTTGCCTAGCACATGTGAGGCACTGGGTTCCATCCTCAGCACCACATATAAACAAATAAATAAAGTTATGTCCATCTACAACTAAAAATTTTTTTTTTTAAAAAAGTAATGGACCAATTAAACCAGCAAAGGAAATTTCAGTACCACATTCAATCAGTAGTATGTACTTTGCACACAATTTTTGGCCTGGTTAGCTGTGAGAATCAAGAGCACAAAGCAGAGGTGAAGAATTTTTTAACTTCCAGTTTGGCCTGAAAAGTACTTAAAAAATGGAATCAAGAAAGATGTGATTGTTGAAGATATTAAAGTCCCTAAAGCAATGCTAAGAACTTTGCACAGAGACAATAGGCTTCAGGGCAACTGAGGAATTTGTAAGACCACACCCATTGCAGGATAAAGGATGTAAAAGGGAAAATTCCTTTGAGAAGACACCATGGGGGAATCTTGCTTGCACAGGGGGCCCATGAAGCTGTTTCATCATGCTTGGACACTCAGGAGAACCGGCTACTTTGCAAGCTGGTGGTAAACCTTGGTGTCATACACATGGCACTGTGTCTGTAGGAACGCAGAATGCTGGACTTATAGGGTCATGGAGGTACCCACTGATATTTCAAAGGAAGGCCTGGGAGACCAGGCAAAGTGTTGAAATCCCTGTGGGCTGCCACTGAGAGAGCAATGCATGAAACTGTGAAGATGAAGGTGAAGCTGGAATGAAGACCAAAAGAATTAAGAGATGCCAGTAACACAAACTGTCTGCTGAGAAAAACTGTTGGTTATGGACAGGGCCAAGATGAAAGAGAGGCAATGTATGCTACAACTGCCAAAGCCAAGGAGGCAGTACTGCTCAAGCCCTTTGAAGAGGACATCTTGAAGTCATGTCTCCTAGATGCTGAATGCAGAGTTAGGGGACCCATTTTCCCAGCTCGGTTTTGGTCTTGTTTTGGTCCCACCCCTTCTTTCTATCTTCCTGTTTCTTTCTTTTATAATGGAAATATTTATTCTGTGCCATTCTGTGTATGTAACTTAATTTTCATTTTTTTTAAATTCTTTTTTTTAATATTTATTTTTAGTTGAACACAATATCTTTATTTATTTATTTCTATGTGGTACTGTGGATTGAACCCAGGAGCTTGCAGCCAAGAGTTTGCCTTGAGACCCAGATGAGACTTTGGACTTGGACTTTTTGGGAAATGTTGGAATTTCTAAGACTGTAGAAACTCTTGGAAATGAACTAAAAGCATTTTGCATTGTGAAATGGACATAGCTTTGGGGGGGGGGGGGGGTAAAATGTTGTGATTTAGATCTGAGGTGTCCCCCAAAAGCTCATGGGTTAATGCAGTATTATTCTAGGTGCAACAACTAGATTATGAGAACTGTAATCTAATAAATCCATCCCAGTTTAGATAGACTAACTGAGTGATAACTATAGGCATTTCATGGAAAGGTTTATCTTCCCTGTAGCTTTCCCTCTCTCTCTGCTTGTCAACTATCAGAACAGTGTTCCTCCGCCACAGCCGTCTGCCATGATGTTCTGCCTCAGTTGGGTGCAGAACAACCGTGTTAGCCAACCATGGATTAAACTCTGAAACTGTGAGCCAACATAAATTCTTCTTCCCCTAAATTGTTCTTGTCAGGCATTTTGGTCACAGCAATAAAAAACTGATTAACACCAGGCACAGTGGTGCATCCCTGTAATCCCAGTGACTTGGGAGGCTGAGGCAAGAAGATCACGAGTTCAAAGAACCTCAGCAAAAATGAGGCACTAAGGAGCTCAGTCAGACCCTGTCTCTAAATAAAATACAAAATAGGACTGGGGATGTGGCTCAGTGGTCGAGTGTCCCCAAATTCAATCCCTGGTACAAAAAAAAATTGCTAACATTGTGTATTATTTCCCTTCCACTCCTTACAAACACACACACACACACACACACACACACACACACACACACACACTCAAAACTCCTGACTATGGCCAGATTTATGAAAATACTTGGTGACTTTAATAGTTCCCTAGGGAAACTTACAAATTACCACAAACTGGGAAACTTCAAAACAGCAGAGATTTATTCTCTCACAATTCTAGAAGCCAAAAGGGCCATGCTCCGTGGGAGTGCTCTAAGGGAGAACTTGTCCCTTTCTCTTAATTTCTGGTATTGCTGGCAATTCTTGGCATTCCTTGAAACATTACTCCAATCTCTGCTTCCATCATCACATATACAATTGACTCACATGAAGTCATTTCCGGTAAGACCAGTGGTTAATTTTCTATCTTTATGAATATTAGGTTGCTTATTTTAAAAATTACTTAATGGTCAGTGATTTGCTTTTAATACCTCCAGTAGCTTAGGTTAGTAGCTTTTTATTTGTCTATGAGTGAAAGAATTTTACTTCTAAGCTTAACAAGAAAGCACTTGTAACTGGTCCATTTGGTTCTAATTGTCATTCTTCCCTTCTCATATTTGAAGCAGAGCCTCCATACCCCTCATGTCTTCATTCCTATACCTAACAGAGAGAAAGAAGGAAAGAAAATGAGGAAGGAAGGAAGGAAGGAAGGAAGGAAGGAAGGAAGGAAGGAAGGAAGGAAGGAAGGAAGGAAGGAAGGGCAAAAGAAAGAGAAAGAAAACAAGCCTTTACTATCAGTTTTCAGTCCTGAATTGTTGACCTGAATAAAGGAGAATTGGGCTGTGGGTGGAGTTCTGAAACTATAGAAATAACCACAGGCTGTTATTGAATAGCAGTTACCCCACCAATTAAAAACAAAGTGCTTTGGATATTCTCTATGATCCCTCTCAGCACCTGCATGTAATGACTCTAACCTGGATATCTGGTGACTGAGCTAGGTCTATAGAAAGAAGACTATTTCTCATGCCCACCATCCACTTGGGAAATCAAGAACAAGTTCTTTGGTGAACTTGAGAGCTCCAAATACCCATGGCTGATGAAGGAAAGCATCTTACAGATACCATAGTCATTCTAAAAGAGAAACTGCAAGCATTCTGGTCCACCACAAAGAAAAGATATTGAGCTGATCAACTTGAATTTAAAACAACATTAGCCACATTACAAGGGTAGCCACCCCTTCTAGGTACTCCAGCTCACTGAGTTAACACAATAGAAAGGAATGATGTTTCTTGTGATTTTTTAAATAAACATAATAACCATTAATTAAGTCAAGTGTTTTAGTCAGCGTTTTCACTGCTGTAATTAAAAGACCTGACCAGCACAATTGTAGAAGAGTAAAAGGTTATTTGGGTACTTACAGTTTCAGAGGTCTCAATCCATAGACAGCTGGCTCTATCCAGAGGGGCTTGAGGTGAAGCAGAACAGCAGCTCATGTGATAATCAGGAAGCAGAGAGAGAGACTCCACCCTCCAGGAACAAATATATACCCCCAAACCACACCTCCAATGCCTCACCTTCACCACCCACACATCACCTGCCTTCAGTTACCACTCAATTAACCCCATTAAGTGATTAATGCACTGAATGAGTTAAGGCTCTTGTAACACAATCATTTCTTCTTGAACCTTCTTGCATTGTCTTACACGTGAGCCATAACATCAAGAGATATTTTTTTCCCCAAGAACATTAGGTTTTAAAATGTGGGTGATCTATAAGATACATCTTGGCTAAGGCAGAGAACTGTAGAGGAAAGACTCAAGTGTGGATGTATCTTTGAAACCCAGTTCTGCCACTTAGGACTTGAATCAATTTAGCTAAGTCACTCAACTTTGCTAAACTTGTTTATTCATCCATTTAAACAGGAACTTGTGCAAGGATAACATGAGAAAACATGTAAAAGCTTGTAGGGCACATGGAACACTGAGGGAATACCATTTACCTGTTGACAATGAGAAATGTATGTCCTATCTTTTGCATGCCAGAAATGAGCTAACCAAAGATCTGACTGAAGCTATGCGGGGTCTCTCCAGTAGGGGGCTTTCCATCTTCCTTTATAACAGAGCATCTTGAACATAGTCATTTATTTTTATGTGCTTCATAATTTTAGTAATTCATCTGTGCACTTGCTCGGGCTCCATTTTCTTCAGTTGAAGAGAAGATGAACTCCTTGGGGATCTTGTTAACTTGATGATATTTCCTTCAAGAACAAAGAGCAAGCAATTTTGTTGTTTCATTTTTTGTATGTCCTTTCAAAGAGTTTTCCCCCCATAATTATCACTATGTAAATATTCAGTTTGCCAACTCCATGTCAAATTGTGGTCATTCAGATTAACATAATGTTTAAAATAATAAGTTGCACATTTCCTGTTCTCAAAGGGGACTTAAGAATTTTTTAAAAACCAACACTTCATGTGTTTGGGCTTTGTCATTATAGACAATGAGAAGATTAAAAAGAAAACTATTAAAGAATAATATTCTTCCTTACTAAAATTTCAATCACCTCATGACTTGGAAAATGATAATGATATAAAATTATTGTGGTTGGTGAAAAAAAAAAAAAAAAACAGAATCATAGATCCCCATAGTACTAATCCACCAAAACGGGATATGTCCCATGACTGGCAAAAGGGACTTTGCACATGTAATCAAGTAAAGGATCTTGAGATAGATTATTTGGGGTTGTTGAGGTGATCTGCATGTAGTAACAAGAGTCCTCATAAGGGAAAGCAAGAACCAGGAGGGTCGTGTCAGTGGAGGAGACATGAAGACAGAAGCTGGGAAGACACCGTTGTTGGAAGGGGCCATGAGCCAACGAGTGCAGACAACCTTTGGAAGCTGGAAAAGACTAGGAATAGATTGTCCCATGGAATCTCAGAATGAATGTCCTAATGATGATACCTTAATTTTAGCCAGAAAGACCCATTCCTGTCCTTCTGGACTTTAAAACTGTAAGATGATAAAGTTGTATGGTATCATTCATAGTAATTTGTTAGCAAGAGAAAAATAATATAGAGCAAGTAGAAAAACAAGATTTTATATATATATATATATATATATATATATATATATATATATATATATATATATCATGGTTTTGTTGGCCTTTTGCTATCAAAATTAAGAGATGCCACATGTAAACAAACTAGGGAGATTAATGGATCAATTGTATTTTACATTTTCGTTGTATTTTTTAACATTAGAAGAAAGTGATCTTATCTGGTCATTCCCAGGGGGATGGCTCAAGAAATTTTCTGCAAATTATAGATAATAAGCAGAATCTAGGGAAACTAGTCCCTGGTGAAGACAGCTCCCAGCAGGCCCCAGAGAGCCTGGCAGCCAAGCACCTGCTTTTCACTGCTGGACCCCTGCTGTGCCACTGTCCTGGGAGTGATTGTCCTTCATGGTCATACCTCCCCTTCAATGTCACATGCTGGGTTGATGCCAGAATGAGCTAAGTCCAGGTGACATACATACAACCTAGAGGACAGGAGAGGCAAGAAGTGTCCCTTTGGTTTCTCCAGTGGCATCTGGAGTTTTGCTTGCCACAAATGTTCATATGATGTCAACTTCTCCCTAAAGACAAAGGGTTTTCAGATGCTAGTAGAAAAAAGACAACTATCTACAACAGGGTTTGATAATCTGACTTTTTCTAATTTCTAGATTATCAATCAAGAAACTTCAAATTGTGCTGTGCAGAGCCATTTGTCCATAGTTATTAACAATGTAGGCAAGTAACGTGAAGTTTTTGAATTAAATTCAAATATCTAAGTAAGAGAATGTTTCCAAGTTGTGTTTTGTAGAACACTAAACTTCCTCTTAACCCTGCTCCTCTCTTTTCCTTTTTTTCCTGAGAAGAAGACTGATTTTTAGTTTCCTAAGAGCTTATGAGAGATCTTTGGGTATACCAGTGCAAGATCTGATGGGTTCATCTTCAGAAACAGGGCTCACCAGAGAGCAGCCATGTGGGAGAACCCCTCTGTGAGCTGAGCCCTGGGTGCTGGCAGCAACACAGGCAGGGGGAGAACCCCTGGTGTTGCTGCCTGTGTTCTTTCCTTCCCTTCTATCACTTCTGTTCTGTTCTCTTCTTGTCTCTCTTTTATTTCCTCTTTTTCTTTTCTGTTTCCTTATCCCCCAGGAGTGGTTAATCCAAGCAGCAGACATAAATGGAAAAGCAGGAACTGTGTCAGTAGGTAGTAAGTACAAGAGAAGTGCAGAGAAGAATCTGGGTCAGGCTGACCAGGCTTTCTGACCTCGGAGGAAAAGCTTCAACACCAGCACTTTGTGAGGATGGCTCTTGAGCCACCCTGCTCCAACATGAACCAGTAACCCCACATAACTAGTGAAGTCTCTTCTGCTGGGCTCTCCTTTCAGTATCCCCCTGACTTTGGACTTCATATCATTTCTGTGTTGAATCTCTTATTTCCTGTATTCCAAGTCATTTATTTTCTCCTCTGTTGGAGTATGTCTTCAGTGACTTCTTTTAAAAGGGCATACAATATATGAGAGACAAGTTGTTGTTGCTTTTTTTGAAATATCTTGAAAATGTCATTATTATTCACGTTTCATTCATTGCTTGGCTCCATTTAGAATTATAGGTTGGAAATAATTTCAAGCACTGCTTCACTGTCTCCTGATTCCATGGTTTCTGCTGGGATGTGTTCAACCATTCAAATATCTTGTTTCTGATTTCTGCCATTTTTATAGAAGTTTGGAGACTGTTTTTCTCTAGTCTATGGCTTTAATGATGATATATTTCCATCAATTCTCCAGGGTTCTAGGCAGGTTCTTTCAATCTAGAAACTAGCAGCCTATGGTTCTGGAAATTTCATCTTAATTTGTTTGATTATATCACCATGTCTTCCCTGATACATCATTCTGGAACAGCTCTTTTTGGTTGTTAGATTTTCTCTCCTACTTTCTTGTTGTTTACCTTTCTAGAAGACTCCTCAAATTTATCTTCTGGTTTATATACTTGTTTTAACTTCTGCCATCAAATTTTTAATTTCCAAAAGCTCATTTTTGCTTCCTGAATACTGTTAATTGATATGCCCTGCTCTTGTTCCATGGCTGCAGTATGTTTTCTGTTTTTTTCTCTTCATAGACTCTATTTCCCCATGTTGATATTTTTCTGCATTATGTGGTCTATGTTTTCCATGTTACAGAATTTCCATGATTATACAGTGATCCTTGGATTGCTTAAGGAAGCTAAAATCCTGATTAAAGATTCTGAATGTGGAGAGGCATTTGGCACCTTAGAACTTTGCTGTAGGGTGATCAAGGCAGCCATTTATCAGAGAGATACCTAATATCCGTATCTTTAGGTCTATCCGCTTGGCTAGTCAGATACCTAAGGGAAAAGTCTTTGGAAGATAGAGGTATCAGCATTCTGAAATCTGGGTGGGAAGTCTGAGCATTAGTATTGATCACACAGAATATCTGTTTCCACACTAATTTCCCTGCTTTTAGAATAGTAACAATAAGCCATGCCTGGCATCCATCCCTCAAGCTAGAAGCCTTGTTTTACTAAATGTAGAAAACAAATCTCCAGACATTGGTCAGGCCAATGGCAGCATAGCATGGGACATTACTTAAGAATGGAACTGCTTCTCAAACTGCTCTTACCCCATATGCCATACCAGTCCCTGAGGTGCCTACCATCTGCCTGTTCCTGAACCTTTTGTGAAATCCATGATGGAAATATAGATCGTTCTCAACTTTCCCCCAGTATTGGCTTGGAAGTCAGCTTTCTTAGGTTTGTTAACTCGGTTCCCAATATCTATCTGTTTTCCAGCTTCACTATTCAGTGCTATTTTCTTCTGTCCTTGTAAGTTGATATCTTTAAGAGAAAAAAATCATTTGACTCTAGTTATAATGAAGTTTCTGAGTTAAAAAAAAAAAAAAAAGCATGGTATATTATCTCACCCCAGAAAACATTTAATGCCGCAGTCTGGCTGTTCACAAAATAACCCAGCTGCCACAAAGCCTTATAGGTTCAAACAACAACTCTTTATTCCTGAACTCTCACCGGCACTCTACACACACTTCCCAGGAACACACTCCCTCCATCGGGCTCTGGGAGGCAGCAGGATCCACCCTAATCCCCAGAGCTGCCCTAATCCTAGAGCTGGGTCACCTTTCAACCATTCCCTCTAGCAAAATGCCAGGCATCATTCTGACTAAACTGTGGCTCTCAACAATTTAATATATATGAAACTTAACCAGACTACCATCAATTCTATGTACAGCATGCCCTTCTGTAGACATTTTGCTGCTAGATTTATTTTAATTTCACTTTTATAAGGTTTATATTTTGAAAGCTTTATATTTTTTCTTTCTTCCTCAGTCAACCCCACAGTGATAAGCGGGGTAAATGAGTTAGGCTGGTTTCAGAGCCATACAGCATATTCCTACAAGGGACACATTTTACTTACCTTCAACACATTTGATAGTCAAGAACTGCTCACCACGTGCACTCTTTTTCTTTTTGACATTTATCTTGCTAACATATAAAACAACATTTGTTATGCACTGTGTTTTTTTTTGCTTGGAGCCTCAAGAGGACTAGATCAGGAACTAGAGGCCAGGGATAGGGTAAGCAGGACAAAGCAGGAGGACTCACCTTGACTTCCCACAGTGAGCTGCCAGGTGGGATAGAGAAGATAATACCACCAAGGCAAGACTGGAGTTGTGATTTCTACATGGGAATTCTCACCTGAGTATGCTCTGCAGCTTAAGCAGAATATGTTTCTCACCCAGGGTAGGCCTTCTTAATTTGGGCTCCTGGGCCCACTAGATCTATGAATAGAAATCTATATTTCTATCTTGGGAAAAAAATACATGTTCACTGAATTCCATCTGACATTTAGCATTTCATTTAATAAGAGTGATGGCAACAAACTCCAAGTCTGTGAGTATGTCACCAACAGAAATCACCGATATTTACTGTTCACATTAAAATGCTGCAAATGTCTCAAAATACCATGTACCTTCATTGTGTCAAAATTATGGTGGCTATGAGACCTAGCACCAGATCTTGTCATTTAATGTGCCAATAAAACAGCACAAACACTACTATTTTCACACAAAAAAAATAAAATAAAGTCAGGCACAGTAGTGCAGGCCTGTAATCCCAGGTACTCAGAGGCCAAGAAAGGAGGATCATGAATCCAAGGTAGGCCTAGGCAATTGAGCAAGACCCTGTCCCAAAAATAAAAAATTAAAAGGTTCTGCAGCTATAACTCAGAGGCAGAACACGCTTTGTTCAATTCCCAGTACTGAAATGTGTGTGTGTATGAATGTACGACATATGTGTATATATTTTAGATATATGTATACACTGTTTATATATTATATATATTTATATGTAATATGTTTATATATTTCATATAGATAATACATAATACTTTGGGAATCATCTTTCAGTAATTGTTTTCCTTTTTAATGTAAGCATTTTATTTTGTTCACTTAAAAACATGATTCTGAGGGGTTTCTGTGCTTTAAAGAGGTCCGTGGTATAGAAAACCTAAGACCCTGATCTAGAGAAACTGGAAGTCATGATGCTGAGATGTGCATCCAGGAGAAAGTCTACTCCACTAAAACTTAAAGGGAGACAGAAGTCATTCAACATGCCACGTACTCAATTGAACTGATCATTACAAGTCAGTCAGATAAAGTGCTGTGATGGACATGGTGGGCAG
The DNA here is from genome assembly GCF_047511675.1 of Marmota flaviventris. Classification (NCBI taxonomy): domain Eukaryota; kingdom Metazoa; phylum Chordata; class Mammalia; order Rodentia; family Sciuridae; genus Marmota; species Marmota flaviventris. Next base: position 22,309,414 of record NC_092510.1, on the reverse strand, counting down.
AGCTGCAGATCTGCATGGAGAAGCAGATCTAGCTCATACTTGAGGTCAGACACTGCTGCCAGAGGAAGTTGCAGCTGATTTGAGATGTGTAGCAGCTGGGTGGGCAGGCTCGAGAGGACAGTGGTGTATCTTCTAGGCAGGAAGCACACCTTGTGTAAAGGGCAGGAGGTAAGTCAGTATGGTGTGTCTGAAGAAGTTTCCTATGCTTGAATGTAGACTCAGGTGGAAAAAGGACAAAAGAAACAGAATGTGAATCTTCTTTATGGGTTCACAATTTTTTGCTGATCTCCCAGCAGAATGTTATCTTGTTGGCAGTCTGTCTTATCTAGTATGGATCCCACTGTCTAGAATACTATTTAGGAAATTGTTGAAATAAATAAATATCAGGTTCAGTGAGTGTTAACTGAATAAGTGAGCCTTAGACATCATGTTAAGAAGTTTTGGGATATTATCTAAAGAGTAAAATGTCTGTTTCTGTTTCTGCATAAAATCTGTGGCAGATTAAAAAATATTTGTTTTGCCTTATTTACCCTGTCCGTTCTTGATAGTCAGTATGGTTTGGATTGTGAATGTCCCCCAGAGGCCCATGTGTTAGTTCCCAGTTTGTAATGCTCTTCGGACATGGTAGAAATTTTAAGGGGGTGGGGACCTAATTCTAAGTCTTCTAGTCACTTAGGGGAATGCCCTTGAAAGGGACATTGGGACTCTTGACTCCTCCTCTTTCTGCTTCCCTGCCATGATGTCTGCCATAATGTTCTGCTTCACCTCAGGACCTACCAACCATGGACTCTGAAACCATGAATCAAAATAAACCTTTCCTTTTTTAAAGCTGACTATCTCAGGTACTTTTTTACAGTAATGGGAAGCTGATTAACACATAATCTATTCAATAATTGGTACTATTAAAGTTCTAAGCACTGTGCCCACTGAACAGTGGTAACAGCAAAATGGCTAAGAACAGGGAGCATAAGTCTTACTTAAATAAATGCAAGGTCAATAAGGACATTAAGAAGTGAGAACAAACAGCCTCATTTTAGTTTTGGGGGTCCAGAAAAACCTTCCTGGATGATTTAGCTAGGCAGAGAGAGAAAGTGAGTGTCAGACAAAAGGACTGAGCCCTCAAAGGTCATGAGGATGCCAGAGCATATTCTGAAATAGTTCTACAAAAGCCTCACTACTCCTGACTGCCTTGCCCTACACTGGTCTACCTGCTGCCCTGTTGGTCAAGATGTCAGGGCTATGTCACAGCACCAAATACTGGGCAGTCATTCTGTTCTCCAACCAGCCAGGCTTGACATAGCCAGAACAGATGGGTTGTACAGGTACAGCCTCATGCAGACACATCTTACAATTAAAAACGGCTTCAAGAGTATCTGCAGTAAAGCTGAAGGAAGCAGCCAATAGGTCAAAAGAAGCACACTTTATTGAATTTACAAGGCACAAAATATTTGTAGTTCCTTAGATATTTGCATTGCTATAAAATTATACTTTATGGTATAATTATTAATGGCTTGAAGAGAAATAAACAGTATAAACGAAATATGGCCCAAACCATGAAAATGTAAACCACATAAATCAAAATCATAAAACAATTATTCAATTCTCAGAGGCCTACTTAATATATACATATGAAATTTCTTACACACACATACAATAAAAGCCCACAAAAACCATCACTCTGAAGCCAATCACTGTATAAATATGAAAATAAATCTTTATCTTTAACCTCAATTTTATCTTCAGCAGGAGGGTTGTGTGGCTTGGATTTATGCAAATCACATATAGTATTAAATAATCAAATGTCACACACATCATATAAAACAGCAAGTGGAAAAAATAAATTATGGAAATGTACAGGGCTTAAATTTAGCAGTGAAAAATGCCTCCTTATCCAACATTATTTTCCATAATGAAATTAAAATATTATCCAATGTGTCAGTGTATATAAAAAAGGAGTATAGTATGATTATGCTTTTAAAATCTCTCAAAGGAGAAACAGAGACAAGATAAGTTACATCCATAGGAATATTAAAACCTACCAAATTAAGTCTAAGTTAAAAACATTAAATATTCTTGTCTTTGTTGAAAATATACCATAAATTGGAGAACAACTTCACAAAACAAAAATTTGGGTAAACAATGATGATCACCAGCAAGGAATCTTTCTTTTTAAAGTAGCTTTCTTTAAACAACATTGCTAACCAGAGATAAAAGTCTATTATTTGGATTACACTGCCTAAACATTTGTAGTGCTCTGATAGTTGAAGATGACTGGTTTGCCCCTCAAAGTCTCCTAAGTAATCTCCTAATCAATTTGGGTGTGCTGGCAGCATGATCCAGAGGCAATGATCAAGATAAGACTTCTATATTAAAGGTACATTCTTATTTACAGGAATAATGTTGTAAGACAAATAAAAAGAGACACTTTGAAAGAAATAAATAAATGTAATACAATAACATGTATACTAACAGCATTGAACAATAAAACTCAAATGAGTGCCTTATTTATCAACACATGTCCAACCAACCTCATTGGGGTCTATAGACACCACTGAGGCACAGCAACCGTAAAACTTTCATTTCACCATACCATGGGCAGCAAAAATAACAACCACTCATCTCGCCTCCCCACCCTCATTTATTTTGACAATTCCCCACAAGCAAGGCACTATAGTCAGAAATGGAATCTTTCTCTGGGACCGAAAACCATAAAGTGTTAAAACATGAATTCATGGTAGAGTTACTGAGGATTCAACTTCCCAGCAAAAATACAAAAAGCCTTGAAATGTTTTGGCAAGCTTTAAGAGCTTAAAAAACAAAAACAAAACAAAACAAAAAAAAAAAACCCCACAGATTAAGGAATTTAAATTTTGACCATAAAAAAAATTCATAAACAGGAAAATGATTGATACATATAATTATTTTAACTTAACAAAAATAAATGTTTTTAACATACAATAAATAACAGCTATTATTTAGGTTTTTCAACAAGATACTTGAAGCCTGGATCTAGAGGCACTAAGATAAGTTCAAATCTCTTGCTGGGAGCAACTTAATTGGCTCATATCATTAAAAGCCAGGCCCACACTTGGGCCTGATATTGCTTCCCTTGGCTCTTAGAGATGTTTCAGTAGGGAAGCCTGGAGACCCCACAGATTCTGGAAGGAGAGCAAGACTGAACAGGTCATTGGTGAGGAAGAGTCAGATGTTATGTTAAACAAAGGACTTCAGCTCACCATTCTCTATGGCAATTCCTCTTTTATAGATTTTTTTCCCCCAAAACCATGCATACTGCTTCTTTTATTCTTCATTATTTAAGAAAGTTAATGCTTGAAAGTAGGGAGTTAGGGGATTTGTATTATATTGCAGATTATATCCTAAACCATGGGAAGGTTTGAAATAGCATGAATATTTTCATTTGGTAAAACATTAAATCATTGTAAGTGTTCATATAATTTAATGAGATAAAATTCAAATACCACAAAATCAATTCATTCACAGTATAAAATTCAGTGGTTTTAGTATATTCAATAAGTTATGCAACAATTACTACAATTTTAATTCGATTTCACTCTTGAAAGAAACCCCATACCCATTAGCAGTCACTCCCAGTTCTCCTTTCCTCAGTCTCTGGTAACCACTGGCTGGTGTACATTTTAAATGAAGAGGGACAGCTTTTCTGGGCTCTGTACTTTCAGTAGCATGTGGCTTTACATGTTTTCATTAAAATTTTTCATACTGAATTCAAACTGTGGACTTTGTCACTCTTCTAAAGATTACAAAGTACAGTTCTTTCTATATACAAGTTTTTTTCAAACATTTTTTATATATAAAAAATAGATATCTCTGTTTCCACTGAAGCCTAAAATGGAACCATTTTTTCTCATTTTTAAATTCTGTTCTCATTTCAGAAGTAAGAAAATCAATATTTCAGTATTTAGAAAGTAGAAACAACCAGAGCCCTTATTAACTGTAGGTCATCGTGTTCTCCTTCCTGCTGCTTACAGTGCTACAGCATCTGAGAGGTACTACAAGGCTTTGGAGGCCAGCTGCTGCTTTTACAGAGGACACATACAGATCTAAGGTGCTGGTGACATGCCCAAGATCACAAAGCTAGTTAGCAGGGAAGCTAGGATAAGAACTTGCTCATACTAGTGTCTAGCATCAAATATATTCAATAAACATTGTCATAGGTTAACTACAAAGTCAACTACCTCATCAATCTAGTAATGTGAGTTTCTTCTGTAGCTTGGATTTAAGCATGTGATCTTTTTTTTAATACCAAATTGAAAACATTTAAGTGTTATCTTTTAAGACTCTGTAAGGACCAAAGGGCCCAAATTGTTCATGTAGATACAGCAAAGAAGAGCCGAGATTCCAGGGAGACCCAAGAGACAGTTCAGATAGCCCTTGCTGTTAACTCTCTGTAGGACAGTGCCAGTAGGGTGAATCACCTTAATAGAAACCAAACTGGTCACAAAATTCAGTACTCTGGAAATGAAGTGTACATCAGTTGAGGATGTCGGAGTTTAACCATTGCAGCAGTTCTTCATCTGTGTTGACTTTTTGGAATTGGTCCCGGCCAGATTGGTGATGGATTTGCTGTCATCCTCATCGGTTCTTTTTTTTACTTCCCTAGGTATAGGCAAGGGGGAGATGGTTACTGAGGTACAAACTTAGACACACAAATGGCTCTGTAGAAAAAAAGCATAGCAATTCTGAATGTTTGCATGAGTCACTAGACACTTCTAAATTCTTCCTAGTGCCCACTTACCTATTCTTCAAAGAAACCTATTAATTTATTGTGCCCCACTTTATATATGAAGAAATGAAGGTAAAAAGAGGTTAAGAAACTTATCTTAGGATTGATCAAATTACGTTATGTGCAAGTATAAACATGGCATAATGAAGTCCACTATTTAATGATAATGTATCAATTAAAAAAAAAGAATTTTCTCTTAAGTCACAAAAATGGAGAAGTGGAATTCAAACCACACAGTGCCAGTATTCTGAGCACCAGGATACACACAGACATACCCTGCCTCTCCTCTGTCCTGAAATTTCAGAATGCTGTATCATCTGCCACATGGACAGTTCACTCCTTAACACTCTGGAGTGTGGCTTCCATCCACAAGTAATGATTTGCTGACCAAAACAAAGCAATGACAGTTTTAGAACCATTATTTAATGACATTGAATAGTGGACAGTTAAAATCCAGGAAAAAAATATCTTCCTTTTGTTTCTTCCTAAGTTTCTCAATAGAAGCAACACTGATAAAATATGTAATACTTTCCAGTATCTTCTGAAAGCTCCCTAGGGAAGTGTCCTTCCACGTGTAACTCCCACAAAATATAAAGACCCTGCATCCCATTATAGATGAGATGAATAACTATTTCTGTGAGTGAGATGAGTGTGACTGCTTATCTTCAAGATGGCATCAATAATTCTGCCAAACAAATGGCTATTTAGAAAAAAAGCGTAGCAATTCTGAATGTTTGCATGAGCCACTAGACACTTCTAAATTCTTCCTGGTGTCCACTTACCTATTCTTCAAAAGGAACCTATTAATTTATTGTGTGCCATTTTATATATGAAGAAATGAAGGATTCAATGCCTGGTGCTCCCCAAGAAGAGGTGGAGCTGTGTCTACCCCAACCTTCCTGTCAGGGCTGACTCTTGGTGACTCTGACCAATAGAACATTAAGGAAATGATGCGCTGTACTTCCAAACCTAGGTGTTAATAATCTCAGTCACTACAGCCACTTTGGGCTGCCATTTAAGAAGAACTAGATTCCTTAATGGAGAGAGGCTACCAGAGTGCCATGAGGAATGAGATGCTACATGGAGAGAAGCCACGAGGAGGAACACCCTGGTTGCAGATATCCAGCCAAAGCCACAGCCTCTAGACCCATCTCTCTGCAAATACATAAAACACCCAAGAATAGCAGTAGAGGAATCTTCTAGCCAATATCAGCAATCTCTGGTGATTGTAAGAAATAAAAAATAGTTTTTGCTTAAGGTGACTAACTTTGGGGATGGTTTATTATGGAGTGTTTAATGGAAACTACTAGGAATCTTTTCAATAAAGTAAGGTTGTTTAAATAGACATACAATGTGGTCCATATGTCATTTCAAATTTTTTAGTAGTTATATTAAAAAATGTAAAAAGAAATAGGGGAAATTACTTTTATTAATAGATTACTAGTAATTTTATTAACACTATAGAAAAAATATTTTTAGCATGAGATCAATAATAATATAACTGAGATATATTATACTTTTTGTACTTTCTTCAAATTCAGTATATGTAATACATACAGGAAAACTCAATTTGAATCAGCCACATTTCAAGAAACTAATGGCTACCAAATTAGTCAATGCAACTACAGAAGGTTCTGATGTGTTCTATTGTGGTTTGGATTCAAGTGTTCCCACAAAACGCCTGTGTTTGGTAGGGAAATGATTGGATTGTGAGAGATAAGCCTTAATCAACCCATCCTAGTTTGAATGACTGAGTGGAAACTATAGGTGGGGCATGGTTACAGGTTGTGGATCCATGGAGGCATGCCCTAGAAGGGTTTATCTTTCCTGCAGCCCCTTCCTCTTTCTCTCTCTCTTTTTTCTGGCTGCCATGAATGGATCAGCCTCCCTCTTCCATTGCCCCTTCCCTGATGTTCTGCCTAATCTGGAGAAAAGGAGTTGGTCCACCATGAACTAAACATTTCTCTGAAATCATCAACCAAAATGAACTCTCCCTCCTCTAAGTTGCTCTTGTCAAGTATTTTGGTCACAGCAACTACAAGCTGACTAATTGGTACCAAGAGTGGGGTTATTGCTGTGACCAACCTGACCCTGTGATTCAGAAGCCTTTTGAAATGGTTTGCAAGAGGAGTTTCGCCAAGTTTGGAAATGAAGACTAGAAAGGCATTAAAATGTTTAGAGTGTAAAGAGCAATCCTACTGTGAGCTCAGAAAACCACAATGTCAATAGGAATGGAGATAGTCAAGACTGTGTCCATGAAGTCAAAGAGGGGAATGGGGACTCTATTGGAAACTGGACTAGAAGCCCTTTGTGTTACATCCTGGCAAAGAAATTTTCTGCATTTTGTTTATGTCCCAAGAGTTTGTGTGAGGCTAAATTTAAAAGTGGTGAACCAACTAATCTGGTTGAATAAATTTCAAGGCAGCACAGCATTCAAGCAGTGGCATGCATGGGTTTTACTTCCTGCAGCTTTCAGCCAGGTTTACTGTGAGAATCAGGAACAGAAAGCAGAGCTAAAGAATTTTCAAAATTTGCAATTTGGCCAGGAAAGTGAATGTAACTCTGGAACCAAAGAGGTTATAAAGGTTATAGTTCCTAAAGATGTGCTAAGTACTTTGAAAAGAGACAATAGGAAAGATGGCTTGAGGGTATCTCAAGAATTTGTAAGACTACACCATTGCAGACTCAAGAATAAAGAAGGGAAAATTCCTTTGAGAAAAAAAACACAGGGAACCCTATTTGCAGGGAACTCTATTTGCACAGAGGGTCCTAGAAAGTTGACACTATGAGGGCAATGCCCAAAGCTGTGAAGGTGAAGCAAAAGTGGGAATAGAGACAATAAGAAGTAAAATATGTCAGTAACATGAACTGTCTGTGCCCCCCCACCACAAAAAAAGCTGGCTGTGGAGACAGTCAAGCCAAGAGAGAACCAATGTGCACTTCAATCAGCAAGACAAATGTGTGGGGCTGCCCTAGCCCTTTGAAGAGCACATCTTACTACCACATGTCCTACAGGCAATATGTGGAGTTTTGGGGCCTGTCTGCCAGACTAGGTGTCAGTCTTATTTGGGTACCATCCCTTCATTACATGCCCCAATTCCTCCTTTTGAAATGGGAATGTTACTCTTTGCCACTGTATATTGGATATAGGTATCTTGCTTTTGATTTTTATGGGGCTGACAGCCAAGAGTTTGCCCTGAGTCTCAAATGAGACTTTGGACTTGGAATTTTGGGCAATGCTAGAACTAGTAAGACTATGGGGACACATAGAGATGAACTAAATACACTATGCATTGTGAAGTGGATAGAGCTTTGGGGGATCCGGGGATGGAATGTTATGGTTTAGATAGGAGGTGTCTCCAAAAAGCTCCTGTGTCAGTACAGGAATATTCAAATATGAAATTACTGGATGGTGAGAGATGTTATTGTATGAGTCCATCCTAGTCTAAATGGACTAACTGGATGGTAACTGTGGGAAGGTGGGCTATGGCTGGAGGAGGTGGGTCACTGGGGATGTGCCCTGGAATGATTGATCTTTCCTGCAGCCCCTTTCTCTTTTTCTCTCTGCTTTCTGGCCACTACAAGGTGCACAGTGTTGCTCTTCCATGTTCTTCCACAGTTATGCTCTGCCTCACTTTGGGTCCAGAGCAATGGACTATCATGGACTAAACCTCTGAAATTGTGAATCCAAATATATTTTTCCTCCTTTAAATTGTTATTGTTGGTTATTTTGTCGCAGTGACAAAAAGATGACTAACACACTAACCTTTAAAAGTCACTTATGAGTAAAAAACTACATATATCAGCAGAAAAAATTAACAAATAAAAAAAATGGAAAGTAATTCTTGCTGTATGCCAGCTAAAAAGCGCTATGATACATGTTTTTACATTTTTCTTATTTAGCAGACACCATGCACATATACCCACACCCATACACACCCTGACAGGTGAGACATGAGTATTATCTCACAGATGAGGAAACAAAGTCTCAGAAAAAGAAACTGAATGCACAAATCCACCCCCAATTCCCTAAGAGACAGTCTAGACTTCTGTGCTCTCGAATTCTCAGAATGTGTATTATTTATGCTATTACATCTGTGGAAATTTATTAGAGACAAAAGAAATTAATGCAATTTCCAAATACAAACTCTTTGCCAAGTGTATAAAAGTTGAGATATAAAAGAACTTTGCCAAAAATGGACACAAAGTTTGCTGTGTCTACAAACAGTACTATTCACTTTGGGCAAAGGGTATTCAACTAGAAATGCAGGTAAGATCAGGTCATGAAGGCCTATCAGTCACATGATGAGCATCTCTTTATATTTATATTGTTTTATATTTATATATGACTTTATATTATAAGTAGTATACTAATGTGGGATTGTAAACTAAAGAGTAAATATTAATTGGATTTTTATTTATAAAGAGTACACTAATTACCAAGTAGAGAATGAACTCATATTGAAGAAAATCTGAGGCATAAACACCTGGAAATGCAGAGAGAGGGAGAGACAAAGAGAGATGCAGGAATTCAACAGAAATTACACCAATGTCATTAATCTCCAGGGCTTAGAACCCACTGGGGATAGGTGATAAAGCAAGAAAAGAAGGGAAAGGAGTCAAGATTGAGCCTGGGTGACTAGGTTTTAATTATGATATTGGCAGACTCTTCAGAAAGAGAACCCAGGATGAAGAACAAGTTTAAAGGACTCTTAGTCCACTGTGATTGCTAGACACCCAGTCATTATGCCTATGGAACTTCCAGCTGAGGGTTCAGGACATGCTTATGGCATTTTAAAATGAAATGGGTAAAAAAACAGAAACTGGAAGTCACCAACTTGAAAGGGTTTCAGAGGCCAGGGGCATGGAAGACATCAGTTGGAGAGAGAGAAGGAGAGAAAGAGGAAGAGGAAGTAGTGAGTGCAGAATGAAATTCTGAGGTGACCAATGTTGAAGTGGCAAGCAGTGATTCAGGATAGCAGTGGAGAGTCCTGACTCCACCACCTCCTCGCTGTGTCCGTTTGATCAGGCCGATTAAATATCCTAATTCCTATGTTTCCTCATCTGCAAAATGGGCAGGATAAGCACTGTATCCTCATGGGACAATTTGCATATCTCCCTCTGGGAGACCCAATGGCCTCTTATCAGCTACAAACCATATGGCTGCCTTGCCTGGCTTTATATATATTTATATCTTATTTATATTTTTCCTTCTAATGTCAAACTACAAGGCTTGCCTTTTATTCCACTAATATCCTATTGAACCTGGTAGAGGGCTAAGCACATACTAAATTTTCATAATAATGCTTACATTATTAAACTTGAAAGCAAATATTAAGGAAGGAAAATGTACACCCACATCTTTCACCTGGTCTTTGTGTTTTTGTTTTCATCCATCAAAACTGCAGGCATGCCGACATTAAGGAAATCAGAAAGATATGATCAGAAACATCTAAAACAGGTTTATGCCTGGGAAAATTAAGTGACTTCACCAAAAGCTGCCACCTGCTTTACGACTACATTTTAAAACATATGTAATTATTATGTGCCAATCAGAAAAATAAAACAATTGCCTTTTAAATGACTCAATGTAGCCAACAGGCCACGTATGAGCAGTTCAGTTCTTGAGCTGATCTGTATAAAGCCTGAGCTTTCCGTGTATTTCTCCTATTTTATACTGTTGCTCAACTGAATGCCTGTTGAACTTGGCTCTACTACAAAATATTTAAAGCCTATGGTTCCAGTTTTAGCAAATTTACTTATAATAGGACCATGGTTGGACCTAGTGGCACTGTAAGAATATTGTATTTCTAGGAGAAATTTTTCCTTGGATTCAGAAGTTTTTCAAGAAAAAGCAGATAGAGTCCAGGCTGTTAATCAAACACATGTGGCCTCTCTTCAAAAGCAAACTATGTTTCAGACAGTGCAAACACATACCAAATAGGATACTATTTCACAACTTATGACATTACATGGTAAAGAAGGGACGATGCTGGAATCACCCCACGAGATCTAAATCAAGAACTTATGTGTTGTACATAACATGCAAATTTTTAAAGGTTGAAAACTTTTAAAAATGATAATTCTACCTGTGAAGACTATAACATTTCTACTTTAGTCTTGAGTACTCTGACAAGGAACTCTGAGGATGGCAAACATCAAAGCTTTCACATATTTACTCTATTTGTAATTTTTTTTTATATTTCATACATCACTAATATACTAGAGGCCCACCAAACCAGGCCATAATGCAATAACAATGAAAAGAAAACTTCCATGATAAGTGACTCACAAGAAGCTTGTTTGATTTCTTTAATTGTCTAAAGATTAAAAAATAACTATGACCTTACCTTACACAGTTGAAGAACTTTGTTATCAAAATGCCTTTGTACACCAATTGTTTTAAGTAAATAAACACAAACTGGTGTCTAAGTTACACAATAAACAGGGCCAATGACCGACTGACCCAACAGGTCACATATGAGCAGATGGGGAGGAAGCCTGCAGTTTGCAGCCTCTCCCATCTTTATGATATAATAAAGAGAATCAATTCCACACTTTGGGTGTGACCAGGGCATTTTGTATGCATTTCAATTTAATATGGCCCCATGAGACAATTGAGCATTAAACACTAATTATTTTATTCAGTAGAGTGTAGTCTACTATATAAAAAATCATGGTCTGTTACTATTGGAAAGGTCATTTTATTCATCCCCTTCCTCATTTTGCTAATTCCAGATGCCTAAAGTAACTCTAGGACTTGACGAAGATTTCTTAGCTACTTCAGGGTAGATTTAAGAATGGACTTTGAGTTTTCTCCTTCCACAATCCTCTAATATGCTAGGCAGCAGCCAATAACCATAAAGAGCTTGAATATCTCTTATTCAAAATGCTTGGGTCCAGAGTGTTAGACTTTACCAGTTAAGTAACCCTAATCTAAATATCCCAAATCTGAAATGATCAAAAATTCAGTGTTTTGACCATTAACATCTGTGTCCAAAGTTTCAGCTTTTAGAGTATTTAGGATTTTAGATTTTCAGATTAGGGATGCTCAACCTACACAAGGACTGACCTGGAGGTGATTATGTAGCTGCTGGGGCAGATGTGGGTGGAGCAGGACCCAAAAGTGCATCATTTCCTGCTGTGTAGAAATCCTTGGACACATATTCATGAAATACCAAAACAAGCACTTGAAAAAGTGAAAATACTTATTAATTCAGCAATTACTCTGTCTAAAAGGCAAACACTATATTTCAATGAATTCTCCCTGTAGTACAAGTAGATTGGTAGGCCAAAACAGCTGGTGTTCCCTATGTACCAGAGGCATGTGGAATTCATTATTTGAGCTGATAATGAATGGCTCTTTTCTGTAAAATATGATATCAGTCCAGGATTCTCCTACTAAATATATATATATATATATATATATATATATATATATATATATATATATATATATATATATATATATATGCCTGGAGCAATGGCAACGCCTGTAATCCCAGCAGCATTTAGGAGGCTGAGGCAGGAGGATCAGGAGTTCAAAGCCAGCCTCAGCAAAAGTGAGGCACTAAAGCAACTCAGTGAGACCCTGTCTCTAAATAAAAATACAAACTAGGACAGGGGATGTGGCTGAACGGTTGAGTGCCCCTGAGTTCAATCCCTGGTCCAAAACAAAAACAAAAACAATGTACTTCAACTGAATCTATATACATGTTTAGATATTAGCCTTTTTCCTACCTATTTTAGTTTACATTCAAAGTTCGCACGGTTTGTGCTTTAAATAAAGATAATTTCTAGTGATGTGGGGCGGGGGGATAATTTCTCTTGAACTGATGTTAGATGGAAAGACTCTTTGAGTGTGAGTTCAGGGTGTCTGCCAAGCCCTGTCACACGCTAATGCTATGCAGGTTGCCAGAGGTCCTTGACTTGTTTCCTTGTTCTCTCAGGTGAGGGCAAGCCACTAAGCTCAAGGTCCTAGCCCAAGCACTCTACTAACAGAACTCCAGTTAATTAGGCACTCTGAATACCAAGTCATTAATTGAAAAGTAGCATAGAAAATAATGCAAAGTATTTAACTGTCAATGTTTACTAGTGGAAGAGGTCAATTATCACAAAATCTCACAAATCATCAGGAAAAGAATTATATGCCTAAAATTTTGTTTTTGCTTTGTCTACAACTAGATATCACTGTCCTGGTTTTCTTTTCTGATATCTTTATTCTTTTCCCTTTTTGGGGTGGGGTACATATCCCTTTAGGCTAGTAAACATCTGTGGCAGAAAAACTAAGCCACAGAGATAAATTTAGCCAAAAAAATGTTATTTCCTAGGGATACATCCAGAACTAAAGTGCAGGCATATTTATATACATCCTTAATGATGTGGTTTTCATTCTAGCACACATCCTAAAATATTATTTATTATCAACACCATTGCCTTAACTAAATAATTACCTAGGTAATAATTTTGGCAAAGTGATTCTAACTGGCATGATAGACAATTTGCTCTGTTGGTTGTTTCCTCCACCTTTTTACCCAGTAAAATGCCACAATACATAGTTATATTGGCAATAGTCTCTTGTATTTAAAATCTGGTTCCTGGAGATGATTCATACAAGTCCATTATTAGCTATATGACAACATTTTGCAGAATGTCAACAACACCTCAGATGTACCTATAAGGATATTTTGCCCAACTTCACAGTGAACCAGAGGCATTATCAGTTCTTATAACATCAGTGTGTATTTTCTTCTCCTATCATGTCTGAAAAATAGGACAGTGTTTTGCAAAGGATACTCTAACTGTATGTTATGGTCAAGAAATCTGACATAAACATTAACTAAGTGAAAATTCAGTCCTACATCCAGTTTTCCAAGCATAAGGTGAAACTTTACCGAGCAAGATGGAGAACAGCTTCCACTATATTGGAACCATCTTTGGCACTTGTTTCACAAAATAACGCCCCATAGTTCTGTAGAAAAGAAGATTACACAATTAAATGAAGCCTTTAATTGGGTTTCCTGAAATTTTTTGATAAAATATGTTTTCTATCAAGCATGCAGAGTAACTATTAGCTAAGAAATTGAATTCAGAGTTTCAGTACTTAAAACAAGGAACAAGTCTGAGCATAGTTATTCCAGGAACAGTTCACTTTTCAGAGGATTTTTATCTTGCATTGAAAAATACAATATATTTGTTTTAAGATTGTTTTTTTACTTCCAATTCTTATTATACACATGCTACCAAATGTTCTCTATCAATTAATCTGAGGGAAATAAAAATGATAGCTTAAGGTAACCACACAGGAATTACGTGTTCATCAAAAGCAGGTTTGCTTTTGGCCAGCTTCACACTATCATCGTTTCCTCTGAGGATCCAGCAGTCTCCTTGTTGCTAAAACCAGTGGACATTTTTTAGTTCTCTCTTAATTAACCTCCCAGCATTAGGTATATGATTGCTCAAACCTTCCAATGCCTCCCATTCCTCTTCAAGCAATGTTCAAATGCTTTCCCATGGCCAACAAGTGCCTGCCAATCTCCCAGCTTTGCTTTCTACCCTATCACCATACTTACAAAGTTCCAGTTACCCTGGCTTTCCCTAAATATTTCCAGTTCCCCAAATTTGCACTGACCCCAGGACCTAAGGCTACCTTTCCCTCCACTATGCCTTCACCAGAGTCCTACCTACTTTTTGGATTTTTAGGTAACATTCCCTTATCGAAGTTAAGATTAAGCTGTTTCTAAACCCGGAAAGTCTATACAAGGTCTTCATATCATAAAACCTCACAACACTCACTATTTTTTCTGCATAGCATTTGCCACCAAATAACATAGCATCTGCCACCAAAGAGAGTTATTTCTTTGTCTAACAAGCTGGAGATATTTTTCTCTTAATAAAGGAGAACTAGATAGGCTACAGGTCTGAATGTGGGTTAAATATTCCTGTGTGGGATAAGGGGAGAATTTGATGGTTGCTCTGGAGCAGGGAGAGAGAGAGAAGAGGTTGAGAAAGGGAACAAATTCCACAATGGGACCTATATCTAGGAGCCTCCAAGTCCATAAAAAAAAATCTACACATCATAAAGTGAATGTATGTCAAGTAGAAACAGTACTGGTATTGACTTTAACACCCAGGATGTTATAAGGTGAAACAGAGACTGTCTTTGAGGATACAGGATGGTGGAAGGCAGAAGATGCTTGAAGAAGAAAACTTTAGAAATCTGGTGAAGAGGGGCTGGGGTTGTGGCTCAAAGGTAGAGTGCTTGCCTAGCGCATGCGGGGCCCTGGGTCCAATCCTCAGCACCACATAAAAATAAATAAAAGGATTGTGTCCAGCTACAACTAAAACTTTTAAAAAAAAATTTAAAAAAGAAGAAATTTGGTGAAGAATAAAATTACCAGGCAGATAAGAATTACTAGATTTCAAAGGGCTGTGTGGAAGAGCTTCTGGCCCATGGACTATGGAGGCTCCATGTATACCTTTCCCAGACAATAAACGACACCAGGAGAAACATGTTGCTCTGTCCTCTAATCTCCTCTTTGATTTTTGTTTCACAGTGGATACAATTAAGCAGGTGCCTTAATCAATTGCTTCTGCATTTCCTTATCTACTTTTTGATGTTTATTACAACTGGTTTTCAGTTCTGAGGTTTCAAACAAGATTTTCTAACCCAAATATTTTGTTTTAGTTGTGGTTGGGCACAATACGTTTATTTTATTTTTATGTGGTGCTGAGGATCGAACCCAGTGCTCTGCACGTGCTAGGTGAGTGCTCTACTGCTGAGCCACAATCCAAGCTAAAATAAAACTTCTTTTTAAAGCTCACATTCATATGCTACCGAGTAGTCCTTTCCTGGTTCTGAGAACAGATAGCAATACTAACATCCCACCAGACTGTCACGGTGTGAACTTACTTGACCCCAGGTGCAGCTGATTTCTTGTATGGGTTAGACAAGTGATGAGAAGGCTATGCAGCATTCTGACACAGCCATAGTAACAGGGAGGAACTTTTCCCATGTTAATATTCAGCACAGGAATGAACTTACTCCTCTATACAAATGCATATATAAAAATAATGTGAGACTATTCCAACTAAGCACAAATCCTTGAGGAAAAAAAAAGCAACAGCCCTCTGATTCTCTTCCCACTAGGTCAAATGCTGCTGTATCTTCTGCTCCTTGGCATGGTCACCCTCTGGAACCAAACCCATCATTTCAAAATAGAACACTCATTCTTTCTCCCTTACTTAGATTCCGGGACTAGAGAAGGATTCCAGGAACTGGGTGAGAGGGCAAAGGAAGACAGCAAGATTGTTTTGGCTCTCTGTCAACGATACTCAATGGAGGAAAAGGATTCTGTGACTATTTTCCTTCCACCAGGGATTTGCTCCTTGCCATCATTACTTACATTTGTGCAAGGAAGGTAGGGTTCTGGGAGTTCCACTGTGTAAGGACAGTCCATCACCCCATCAAACAGGGTGGAGGTTTACCAAAGAACCTCGTGAGCGAAGGCAGACAAAAGTGAAAGGCCACTGACCCCAACGCTACTGAACCCCTTGATTCTTTTTCAATTTGGACCCACCCTCACTCTTACCATGGCCAGTTTTTCTCCAAAATACCCAGGCACACATTTTTGACCCTCTGAAGCAGCAGTGTCACGAAGATCAGCCTTGTTTCCTACCAACATGATAGGAATAGCCTCTTGGGTTGCATCCTACCAAGAAGAAAGAAAAATGGGCACACATCAGACATTGGACAAATACAATGACAACAGTAACAATAGTAACAGCAGTAGCAGCTGCCACTGTCCAGTTGTATGTCAAATGATGTTTGTTGGTAACAGCAGTAGCGGCTGCCACTGTCCAGTTGTATGTCAGATGATATTTTCAGAATTTCTTGAAAAAAATGTTACATGAATACAAGCTGCTTTCAATGCATTCAAAGTCATGTTAAGTCACATTGCAGTAGAATAAAGAGCACACTTATTATCACTGTACAACTCTTAGATTGTCAATTACAATAATTATTTGTTATACTTGAAATAGTATCTTTAAATCTCAAAATATCTTTAAGCTCAGCTAGCCTTACCCTCCCCCCACCCCGCCCCGCCATTTACTGGTAAGAAAAGTGAAATTCAGAGAGGTCAAATAAGAACATGTTAGGCCTAGGACCCAGGTTCAAAGTTACCTCAAATCCCCCTATTATACAATGCTGCATCCTTAGGTTAATGAAAAGGGTAAAAGGCACTGGGATTAATCAGCTTTACAGCAAAGGAAACATGCATCTGCTAATTTCTCATTTCTAGCACACAGAGCATGACAAACCAATATAAACTTAAGAAGCATGACCACAGAATTATTTTTGGCTTGGGCACTGACATAATTTTCTACAGCTTTCACTTCAAACAATGATGAGTCCTAGTCAACTTCATTATCACAGGTGCAAAACACAAGTAATTCTTTAGCTGTCATGGGAAAAACGAGGTTCAAAAGTTCACCACTCACCGTTCTCTGGTTTCCAATAAAAGCAAAATATAAAGTCCTAAAGGTCAACAGTTTTCATAAGAATCCACTGCTGGACATTCAAAGTAATAGATCCTAAGGCTAGAGCTTATCAGCATATGAAAAATGCCACAGCTTCCCAGCATTCAGAGCAACACTGACACTAAGGTATGAGTGCAGAGCTAACTCAGCACCTACTCTTCCTAGCACCTGGTCACTCACGGGCTATGTAAGAATAGTCAAGTATTCTCAAGCTTCTGCCTCAATTTCCTTCTCTATAAATTGAAAGGGTTATTGAGAGCATAGTCTACCTCAGCGGCTATGATGACAACAAAAGACAGTAACCTGACTAGCCAAGAAAAACAGGAGTCTGTCTCCTAAACAAGAAAAAGTGGCAGCCCTGACACAAATATGTGGAAATTACTCTCTGCCTAAAGATCTCGGGAGACTCATTTAGTTTGGTGCTATACCTGATACAGGATCAAGACAAGAGCCTTAAAGTGAAATTGTATTTGATTCCCTTACTCTTCAGATAATTTTTCTCTGATTGAAGGCATCAGAATACTGTGAAAGCAAAGGGGAGAAGGAAGAAAAATGTCCTTCCAAAAACTAGCTGCTCCACCCTTTCATGTGCTCATGAATTGTATTCTTTAGCAATCTCAGATTTCAACATGAAGTCATTAATCAATATTCACTTAAGTAGCCATGAAGCTAAGCATCTAAATGACTCCCCAGAGTCACACAGGTGAAAAATGGCACCTCCTTCAAGTCTTGACCCAAACATCACCTTCTTGGTGAAGCTGAAGCTGCCGTGACCACACAATAAAAACTGCAGCCTGCTTCTCCTTTTGTTTCTATAACATTTATCACTTACTATCAGACTATCTCTTTTATTTCCTTATGGTTGTTGCTTGTTATCTGACTCCCCCACTAAAATACAAGCTTCATAGGACAAGGCTCTTACTTTTACCATCAGATACATCCCCCAAACACAGAACAAAGAGGAGGAAGAAACTAAAAACAAAAATTCTTTTTTTCTAATATGTGAAAGTCAGGATCAGATCTCACATCGCAAGTATCTTTCTCCATTCAGCTTTGACCTAAACATTCAATCAGTAAATTATTCAAAACAGGTAAGTAAAAAGTTATAATTTCATTTTATCCATGATTCTGTTAATAAGATTTTGTAATCTAGCAGCTTTCAATCGAAGTATAGCAACTATCAATTCAGAGGGTCGGTTCACACCGACAGTCTAGTGCTTCTCTGTCCTCTGGCCTGTTTAGTGATGGCACCACTCATTTCCACCCAATTTATTGTGATCATATAAATGGCCCATAGAATTGCCTCAATTAGATAAAGCTGTGGAGAAGCTTCATTGTGCCCATACTCTTTCTAAGGCAGAATTCAAATTCCATATGGTATCTATTTTTTCCTCCTATAATAGATTTAAGAATTCATCTTGCGTGACATTTTCTTCCTTTTGAGACCCTATGAAAAGGTGATACTGATGGCTGAAAGGGTACTTACCATGTGCAGGCGCTCAGCAAGCAATAGCTGTGCCACTTTATGTAAGAGCTTTTTCATTGAGAACAACCTTGCCTTTTGTGCCTTCTTTTCTTAAGCATAATGCAAACATTTAAAATGATGACTAAGCCCCAAATTTCAACAATAAAACGTTTTGCTCAGATCTTACTTCTCCAGCCCAGGGAACTCTATTTGTTCTTCTTGAGCAGATGCCTCTCCTGTACTTTTGAATTCCTTTCTACTCATTAAAGACTTCTGTTCATCTGCTGCTCACTCTGGTGCTGAGCCCCATTCTACCTCTAACTGCTAAATAAATGTAAGCAAGGGCCATATACTTTCTATGCCTCAGGTTTCTCGTTATAAGAGACTAGTACATTTCTAACTTCCTTTCTCAGATGTTAGAGAGGTTAGCATAACATATGGAAAACTTTGTGAAGTCAAAATATAACATAAATGTGAACACATTTCACTGCATGCAAAATGATAGTAGGTCAGGAAATTTTGGCAGAACAAAGTACATATTTATTAATCATTGTTGACATCTTGTTGCCAACCACAGTCAGTCATTTCTCTTATTACTTTTCTAGTTAGAGAATGTAACTCCAGAGGTTAACTTAACACCAGACTGCAATCAGTCCTGCTTATCCACTACTGGTGTTTAAGGTCTGTTTAAAATTATAGATAACATACTAACTTGAAAAGTTATATTAGGCTAGTTTATTTTTCAAGAGTGTTCTGAACCATAGCTTGAACCACACTTTTGTTGATTAATAACTGTTAACAGCTCATTAAATGTGGCCAAAATCATTTCCTACTTTTAAAAATCATTGAGCATGAAACCAAATGATATGAAAGCTCCTTAGATGAAAGACACAAACCTACTTCACCACAGATATTATCCCACAAGTTAAAATACCAACTGGTATATCAGAGGTACCTGTGGTGTCTAAAGACCCCACATCACAACCAAAATAAGGTTGAGAACATAGCTGCTGTAGCCTTCAGACGTCAACTCATGCTCACATCCAGGTGGAGTTTCACCTATGTCTTAATCCACGTGGAAGCTCCTACACATGTTTAACCACAGTATACATCCAACCACAGCCCCATCTTGTTTGGAAAGCTGCTTCTCCTCAGGTGACCTGCATTCTCACTTGGTTACACAGGGTTCCAATATTATCTATAAGAGAACCTGGAAGTTTTATTCCCAGAAGTTACCTTCAGTAGTGTCTGTGGCTTTGGGGGAATTTGTGCAATTCCCGAGAAGAGACCAATGCTGCCAAGGGCCACTGGAAACTCTGCCTCTAGTACACCATTCTTCCTGACAGCTTGGATCAGAGGCTTCTAGTCAAGTTCACCCCCACAAAGAGCAATAGCATTTTCTAAGTCTATAACTCCTCCACGTAATTTTCTGTTTCTTCATTTTGATTCCTTACCTCAATCATATCTACCCATTCTCGTACATTAAGAAAGCTTTTCTCACATGTGACATCATATAGCAGCAAAACTCCGTCTGCTTTCCTGAAGTAAGACTTGGCAATGCTCCTGAATCTGGGAAACAGAAAAGCACCTTGTGACTCCATCAGCTGGGTGCTGCTTCATTCTTCATTTCCCTTACGCTCATTTTTTGTTTTCTCATCTTCTAAGATCAGCCCCATTTGAGACTCTAACAGCAATGTATTGCTGTGAAGTGGCCATCTCTACAGCTTCAAATGAACCAGGTATGGGTGACTGATTTAGAAAAGCCAATTATTTTTTTTTTCCACTAAACAATCCCAAGAATCTCTAACCCCAAAGCAGAACCACATTAACAGAGAAGTACAATTTTTAAAAATGTCAACTTCACAGGTAGGACATAGAGGAGGTTAAACAGAGAATTATTTTATCTAGGGTCATATCAACCATGGACATCTTTAAAATGTTAAAATTCCATTCTGATAGAGATTCTGAGCTACATGAGGATATGTCTCTGTGTCCACCTGATCAATTAATCTCAGAACACTGAATGAATCAAGTGCCTGGACAGAGGCACACATTCCATTCTTATTTGTTAAACAATTATGTATTTTCAAAGGGTTAGATAAGATTAAAACCTATATTCTTTATACTTTTGAATGCAATGAATGCAAGATTTGTATTGGCAATGAATGCAAATTTGTATCTACAAACTAAATGCAATTTAGTTTGTATCTTGAACTTGAACTCAGTGGGAGGGTAGGCAGACAGGTTCTCTTCTCCACCATTTATTTTTGCACAGCTAAGTAGCTCCTCACTCTGATGCTGCATTCAGGAGTGGTGCCTCACTTAGATTCCCCTGTTAGGAAAGTGCACTCTTCTAGTTGCACATGAACATCAGCTCAAAAGAAGCTTAAAGGCCCTCTTCTCACACAACTGACACTCATGTCAAGGAGGGGACATGGAAGAAGGTGAGCATTACTGAGATTATAATATAACTTATAATTAATACTAATGTAATATAAATATAATTAAAAGGTCTACTAATATTATGTAATTATAAATATAAAAAACACCAAGCATCCTATAAGGCTCATTTTTGCAAAACTAAGTGGAGTCTGAAGCGTTATGAAAAGCACTTGCCTCTCCTGCCCAGCTGTATCCCAGAGCTGCAGAACTGTTTGCTCTCCATCTACAATGAGAGTTTTCATTTGAAAATCAACTCCTGAAAAGAGTGGAGAAGAGAGTAAATCATTCCATTAGCTTGCTACATTCGAGCCCTCTTTTAAGATGAGAGAAGAGCCAATAAACCAAAGCTCAGTGAGGTAGAAAGGAATGAACACAGACTTCAAGAGAGTGAACTTCAAATACTAATTGTAAGTCAGATCACACATATGCATACAGATACCCTGTCTGCAGACTGGCTGATGTGGAGAAGGGCTTAATCTATGGAAAAGGGAACATCTATGTTCTGTTTTCACAGATGATTAGATGACTGTCGTATTTGTGTGTGTATGTGCATGTGAGTGTACACGTAAGAATGTGCATGTTGTATATGTATACATATATGTACATGTGTGTTTATGTATATATCTGATATGTATAGGTGTGTATGTGTAGGCCTATGCATGTATACATGTATATTTTGTATATTGTATACATAAGAACACACATAATATTGTACATGTATATGTAGTTTTGTGTGTATATTTGCATGCATACATATATTCATGTAAGTACGGTACACTATGATTACACACATAAATTTACACCTGTGTACACATCATGGTCTCTAGCAACCAAACCAAATACTGTGTAGTCTGTTTATGAACTAAATTGAAGTGAACTTTCAGGTTTGTTATTTCAAAGGTGTATCAGAGAATACACCCTATAAATGTACAAAGTCACCCATTGTGAAAAGGGCAATCAATATGTTCTAACATTTCTGGTTATCAAACAAAGAACTCTTTAAATAAAGAAGAAAAATATGATAATTTATATATCCTCGACTCCTTTTACTGATTATTATGTAAATTTGGGACATCTAGATAAAACTTTTTTGTTGCTAATGTAGAGACAGAAGATGGAAGCATACATCTGGCTTTGATTCTGACCATAATGACAAACTGGTCACCAATACTGTCACTGCAGCAATATCACCGACATCTTATCAGAAAGACTTTTCCTGGTCACCTTGTATAATTCTGCACTTTTTTCCAAATTTCATGCTTTTAAGTTTTTTCCCCCCTTTAGTCTATTCGTCTCCATTGGGATATAAATTCTCTACAGGCTGGGATTAAGTCAGCTTTCTTCATTTTGTGTCCTTAGCACCTACAATAGTGCCTGCCTCTAGGTGGGACTTAGGATACGTACGCTAAATAAATGAATCCAACATCTCCAGCTCTACACTTGGATTGTTTGATCTAACAGGCTAAACAGATACTGCTGTCATTTGTCAGTTTTCCTCAATAATGTGAGACTTTACCCAAAACACAGAATCATTCTGTAGACAAGGACACACACACACACACACACACACACACACACACACACACACAAACTATATACTTGAAAGTATACAGAGAGAGAGAGAGAGATGTGTCTGTGTATTTGTGTATATAATCCCTAAAAAAAATAAAACCAAGCTAAGAAGGTCATCTTCCCATTACCAAATGAGTCAGGGGCCATACCCAATGTGGCACTTGTGTTTCCTCGAAATTCATTCTTGCAAAGTCTCATGAGGAAACTGGATTTCCCCACTGCAGCGTCCCCAGCAAGCACAATCTTGTAAGCCTTCTGTGAGCTAGCAGACTTGGAGTTATCACCTGCCACATCTGTCTAGAGGAAAGAAGCCACAGTGGGTGATAAGGGTAGTGCCAGTTTTCTTCTTAAATAAGTACCATGGCACAGAAAATTATTAGTGTTCATGAAGGGAAGTGTCTTGGAAGCTACCTACCTGGGGTGAAAGAGCAGAGATGGGTTTTCTTGAAGAACTGACTATGCTGCCTCCACTAATAGACCCTTGGGACTTCCAGTCTAAAACAGAAGCCACACCTTCTGAACCATATGTTTCTTCATCCCTTATATCAGGAACCTGTTTTGTAAAAAGTGGTTAAAAATAAAGCCTTTCATTACACATATCATCATGAATTAAAGAGAAGAAAACTATATAGCTCAATCTACAGCCAATGATGTTATGGAATAGAGAAGCCTTGAATGGCAAATCTATGAGAACTTCTTCCTAATTTGATGGAAAAACAAAACACTACTGACTAAGCTTCAAGTTTATGACATTTATAACAGATTCTTATGACAGATACAAGTCGAAGATGGTGAAACAATCCAATCAAAGGCAGGCCTCGGAGGGCAGTGGTTTCTCGGCTTACATCCATGTCTGAAGCGTCACCCGCACAGTTCTCCTGCACCCTCTGTGAATTCCGAAATCCCCGCTGGTGCTTGTATTCCACTTCAGAGTCGTACTCATTGGGATCTCTCAGGGTAGACAAGCCGCTGTCAAAGCAGCTCTCAGGCAGGCTGTCAACTTCATAATTCATCCTTTGCATAGGATCACAGAGGGCCAATGAGTCACAGTCCTCATCCACATACGAAGAGCGGGATGACCTGGTAATGAAAGAAGAAACTGTTTTACCTGGAAGCTTGCAACTCTCAAAAATGCACAGGTGACAGACTGTCAGGGATGGGGTCAAGAATACCAGCATCTTCAATTTCCAAGAGCCATGATGAAGCATCAGGGAAATGAAATGTTCAAAGCAACATAGCATCTGGTGTGGTGGCGCATGCCTGTAATCCCAGTGCCTTGAGAGGCTGAGACAGGAGGATTGTGAGATCAAAGCCAGCCTTGGCAAAAGCGAAGCACTAAGCAACTCAGTGAGACCCTGTCTCTAAATAAAACACAAAATCTAGGGTTGGGGATGTGGCTCAGTGGTCAAGTGTCCCTGAGTTCAATACTTAGTACCCCCCAAAATAAGCAACATCAGTTAATTGTATGCAACAATCAAGTAAGATAAAGAACCTGAAATAAAACATTTAAAATCACCTTCTTTGTTTCCTGATATAAAAGAGATCCACATGCAATCTCAAGCCACATCAATAAAAATGGACATAGAACGTGAGCCTTTCACTTCAATGTGATCAAGACCATATTCTGAATAGTGTCTCTGTTTTTGTACAACATCTCTATTTAAAGGGGACGCTAAAAACCAGGCTTGGATAGTTTGCCTCAGATACATGGACTAATTCACTGTACTCAAATCTTGATGGGTTTTCTCTTCAAATACTTCAAGAGAGGACAAATGAAGGAGTACTCTTCTAAGTATTCTAAAGTTGCATAAGACAAAATAAGGATCAACTGATAAACTTTCTGGGAGTCAGATTTCTGATCAACATGGTGAAAATGACAGGCAATGAGAAATGTGTGCTACCAGAATGCTCTTACATGAGATGAGTTTTCTGTCACTCCATGTTGACACATTTGCTGGAAAGGCCCCCTTTTAGAAGATGCTTCATCAGACAAACCTAGAATTTCTTACTTCAGTGGATCCTTCCATTTGTGAAAATCTAATATTTTATGAGTGAGGGAAAAACTAACATCAAGCAAGATAATTCAAAGAAATTGCAAACTTTCCTACTTAGCTATACCTTTTTCATAAGAATCAAAGCTCATTTTGAAATAAAACAATGGCTGTGATTTATTTAGCACTCCCACCACACGCCCATGCACCATTCTAGCACTCTGCCTACGTGACTTATGGCAAAGGAGATTGGGAAGGGTAGATGGTCTTCAAATGGGAGAAATAAGAAGAGATAAGATATACTGTGAGGAACAAAAAACTTTTTTTTATTCTAATGTAGTACTAACTACTTCAGTTCCATTCTTCATTAATACTCTTTTTTTTCTTAACGTATTTCTATTTTTGATAAGGGGCAAAAAAAATAAGCAAAATCCTGAATTGAGAGATTATCTCATGAATATCTAATCTCTAAATTAAAAACAAAGATGCCAACTGGATTTTCACAAACTCAAATAAAGTAAACCACTCTTACCAGCCCTGAGATTTTCATTACAATTAGCTATGTAAAAAATCATGAAATGAGTTATTTTTTTGTTTATAGTTCTTACAAAAACACAAGACCAAAACAAACTTGCAATTTAAAATTAAATAAAGCTACACAAACTATAACATGTAACATATAACAAGCTTTTATTAAGTTTTTACATTAGTATCAAAAAGAAAATATGATATTAATAAAACTTCACATATCAAATTAATTACACCCCAGAAAGGAACAACAGTGCAGACAATGATGGCCTCCAGTTCTGTTTCGACACGATGAGCACTTGAGAGCTACATTGCTGCCTTTCCCGAAGGGTGCACCTTCCTCACAGCCCCTTCTCCTTCCTCTCTCTGCTTCCAATCTCTCATGAACAAAGCAGTGCTCCTCTACCACGCCCTTCAGCTATGATGCCTCAGTTTGGCCCAGAATAGACTCAGCTGACCATGGACTAAATCTCTGAACACATGAGCCAAAATAAATGTTTTCTCCTCTAAATTGTTCTTGTTAGGTATTTTGGTCACAGCAATGAAAGTCTAACACTCTGTCACTCTGAGGCCCTGGTGATATGATGATATTGTCCCTCAGAACACAGTGTGGAGGAGTTCTCAGTACTTGTGAACCTTATTCATGGTGTCTACTCTTTCAAAGAGAAATCATGGTGAAATTCCTAACATAATTCTTCATTATGTATCCTTCCCTACTACTTGCTTAGAACTGATCTGAAATATTAGTCCAGAAAAATGCATCACAATTACATAGTTTTAAAAATCTATATTTCTCAGTAACAGAGTGGTCAGCAGCTTATAAATCAATAACCATTAAAATTTTTGTTTAAGGAATCAGTGAACAATAAAAAGATTTTATACCAAGATCTTTAGATGGTATCTTCTTAGAAGTGATCACCAATAAGCTTTGGTATAAGACCTTCCTGAAGGGCAATGTGACCAGGATATCATGCACATTATTCTCTATACCAAAAGAACCCAAATGAAAGGGGCTGTACATGAGTTACAAAGTTGCAAAGACACTGTGAGCTGGAAACCTCTAGTTCATGCATTCACCTCTACTTCCAGACTTTGACATAGCATAAAATTAATTTTTTAATGACCATCACTGTACATATGGGTATACATATTGGCATGCAATCTTTGTTATTACTAAGTCTCAAGAAATAACAGGCCCAATATTTCACTTTATTTGGTTAAAAATAGGGCTAAATTCTAATGTTTGGAATTTCTCTGTAACTCCTTTAATATAGTAGTTCATAAACCTGCTCTGGCCAGGTTTCTATCTGTGTTGAAAGTTTCCTCTTTCTGTAAAATAGTTCATATATTATGCTGACCTATTAAACACTGACAGATCATGACAATAGCCACAACATCATATACCACAATATCAGTAACTCCAAAACAATTCTCAGAGTCCATTTTTAAGAAACAAGACATGATTAGGGATGAGGTAGTGGCTGGCATGGATAAAAACAAGTCATAGCAACTTAAGGAAGTAATTTTTCACTCTCTGAAACATTTTTTCTTATAGTTTTGACATGGTTCACATTTTAGAAGTTTAAAGTAATATCATAGAAAATATAAATTAGTGCCCAAAATATATTCCATTATTTTAATTCACCTCAAGGAAATTTGTCCTCATTTTAACTTTGATCTAAAACTCAAAACAATAAACAAGTGTTAACATACCTGTCATATCCCAGAGGTTGAAGAGAATGACCATTAAATTTGGGACTGCTTCTAGATATCGTATTCCCTGGTGATACATTATTTATGCGCTGCAATACATAAATATTTAATATTCCATGTAAACATTTTATACACACACACACACAATTTAACTTCTAATGTAACTGAAAGTTTGGTATCTTACATGAGCAAATGTGAATATGAAAATCAATTGAAAAATTGCAGCTGATGACCACAGTCATCAGATCTTTAGATCATACTCTACTACAAATTCCACAGAGACTACCCAGGTTACCCAGATTTTCCAGGACATTGTAATATCAACTTCCTTGGACATATCTCTTCTGGAACCATAATTTGACTTAATGACTTACTCTTTAATATCCAAATATGGCATTGGAATCTTATGCTTAAGCTGACCCTCAAAAGTATAATAAGAGGCTTCAAGACAAATGCAATC
This sequence comes from Marmota flaviventris, assembly GCF_047511675.1. Lineage (NCBI taxonomy): Eukaryota > Metazoa > Chordata > Mammalia > Rodentia > Sciuridae > Marmota > Marmota flaviventris. The sequence goes on along the minus strand of NC_092510.1, from coordinate 22,281,941 downwards.
TTGGGAAGGTCCTCAAAATTCCAAATGGGGCTTGGCTTACCCTGTAGGAGCATTTGGAATCATTTTCCTGGTGATAGGTTATTTATGCACTTAGATACATACATTTTTAATATTCCATACAAACATTTTATACACACATACAAATAACTGTCAATCTGATGCTCTCCCTATCATAAAGAATACTCAACATGTCTAAACTCACCCCCTAGTGATTCTGCTCCTCTTAATTGGCAAAACAATATTTTTAACACCATGAGCCTCCCTACTTTTTCATATATTATTGCTACCCATATGTATACATCTTAACTACCTATTACATTATAAACTCTTCCAGGTCAAAGATCATATATGTCTTTCTCTAGTTTCTTAGAAACTTAAGAATTGGTTAACACCAAGGCATTTATTTCTGTAGATGGGTAGCATATTTTTAATTTAGAAAACTGCTCTCTGTATTTTTTGGAAAGAGCTTCTTGAGCTTTCTCATTTTAAGATCCATGTGAAATTCTCCATTAAGATATTGCATGATTTCACCACTTCCAAATTATTCAATCACTAGCAAAATGAATTACAAAATGATATGGCATACCAAGCATCTGTTGAATTTGCTGTAACTGTTTTCAAGGGCACTCCTGAGGCCATCATTACTGTCATGCAGCTTCCGGTTAGCTGTTCTAGATAGGCAAAGTGTTAGTGGGGATCTGTATTAGCACTTTCTTTAGTCAGTGATGTTCAGAATGTAGAACTACTTGTCACCCTTTGCAGCTTTCTCCCATTGCCCTTCAAACCTCAGAATCTGAGATCACAATTCAATATCTGAAATACAACAACTTATTAGTTATCTCTGTTAAATATCTTAAGGTATTTTAGAAATGAATTAGCTAAGAGGTAGAATCTGCTCTTCCTTCAGGTACCTTTCCTGTTTATTTCATGCAGGTCTCTGTTTCCCAAATGCCTGAACCCAGACAGCCAGTTCACACATCCCAGTGGCCAGGCATGGCCAGGCATGGATACATTATCCTCTTGGCTACTCCTTCAACCTACCCACGGAATAGTAGGACTTGTGTACCAAGTAAACACTTGGATCCTGATCTCAGACAGATTTGGATTCAAATCCTAACTGAAGTACTTCCATATGACCCGATGAAAGGCCCTTCGCATCAGAGCCTTCCCCAGCTACAAAATGAGGAACAGAACTATTGCCTCACAGAGTGGCTAATTTTCCCTGCTTATGGCCACTTCATTTTTGCTCAGTTCAATTATCACTTCCTCCAAGAACACATCTTTGACTTTCTTGGGCAGGCCAGAGCTCCCTTAGGAAATAAGCAACTTTCCTTTATTATCCATTCTCTCACATGGTATTTTGTATTTATTTCTATCAACCAGTTTCCACATTTCTTCTCTAGACTAGTCCAATAAGAAGAGATTTTTTTTTTTCTCTTACTTGATACTCTATCCACAGCTTCTGGCATATCTGACCCATAAAAAATGCTGACTGAAAAATCTACTGAATGAATGAATGAATGGATAGATGGTGGACAAATTTATGGACTCCACAATTTTGCAGGTAAGACTTAAAAAATATTCAAAAATGGTGAAGGAAACATCTTGTCAATCTTGACATTACTTCATTTGGTAAACTGAAAACAGAATGCTGCAGAGGTGGAAAAGGATGAAAGGGGAAGAGAAGGTCACTGTTTTGTGGGAAAGGTGTCAGGAAATGAAATTACTGCAGTGCAGTAATGAAGTTGACAGAATAGATAGAGCATTTCTTGGGAAGAGGAATAAAAAAAAAACAACTAAGAAAAATATACCTCTAAATAAACATAATAAATTGAGAAAGAATAGTGTCATGGGCTTTTTCTTGTGTCACTCACACTCACCAATGTGAAAGGCTGACAAGCTCTGTGTGCAGAGCTGCAAAGAAAGCTGAGGTCAGGGTCATTGCTCATTACAGAGGCATAATAAAGACATGCTAAACATACCACCTAACTTGCAAGACTATTAATAACTATGCTCTGTTCCCTGCACTTGAATAATTTATTTAGGATTAAACGCTTCATAAATTGAGTGGACATGATGAATGCAGCACAGTGAGAAGAAACATACACTGACCTTCAAGTCCATCTGGACTATGGAATATGGCAAATCGTATAATACGCAGCATGTGTGTTATTAACAAAAAATAACTAAAATGCAAGTGCAATGAGCATTTTATATGAGAACTTACTGGAGAATTTCAATTTGCCTCTCAAGACTATTTCGATCTTCTGTGTATTCTCGGATTATTTCCAGATCCCTGTAAAATTATACTTTGTGTTGAAATAAGAATTAGTATCAAGTCCTGCCTGATCTATACCTAACCTCCCAGGTCCTTTTGGACTTTCAAAAGTCATGTGTCCTTGACCACCATCTTCTCTCTCCCAGTCCTCCTGCTCTGTGCCCTATAGTGTCAGCAGCCTCCTCTCCTTCCCAGCCTCTATGGGCTCACCCACAACCTGTGCTTCCTTGTGCAAAGCTCTGCCCCATATCTGACATCATAAATGTGGAGCTTCCCCTCCTCACCCCATTGCTCAGCACCCCCCAGCTCTTCCTGCCCCACACTCTCTGGCCTGCCTCTGTTTCTCATTGGGATTGAACTCTGCCCTGGAGTCCCCTCTTCTCGGCAGTCATGGTAAAAAGTTCCCTTTCTGGAAAGTAATGGTACTTTAATCTTCAATCCTTCTCAGAACCTTCTCTGCCCTCTCCAAGCCTTATCTAATCCCAGCTCCTCTTATTTCCTCCTTTCCCACCTCATCCTGAGTACCTGCTCTGACCCTCCTACTCACTCTAAGTCACAGGGGAATCTACAGAACCTGGCTTTCTGGGCTAATGAGAGAAACACACTGCAATCCCTGTTGCTTTAATTACAGAAGCCCTGACTTCCTCTTCAGACTGTACCATTGTTAAGCAGACAAACCCATCAGTAGCTTCCCAAACCTCTTAGGCCATCAAACTCTCTCCAAAATAAGCAATCTAGTTACTCCCTAGGTGATAAAGCTAAAAGTTTCCCGGTTGTCTATAAGAATTTAAGTCCCTTAGACAAAAATTCTGGGTCCTTACAGTATAGCCTTTTTCATGTTTTGTTTTTAAACTTTCATTTTTCCAACCAAAGTTATCTCTTTTTGTCTGTCTGCTTTTCCCCTAACCAGTCTTATTCCTCTCTTATGTTCTGGTTTGCTCAATGCCTTACCTGGGACATCTCCAAGACTCTCTTTTCCCATCCATAAAATGGAGATAAGGAAGGTCCCTAGTGGACTGAGTAGTACTATAAGTACAAAAGACAGCATCTGGCAGACAGCACTGCTACCGGTTTTAGTTGTTATCACTGATGCCTCTTTGCCCTTGACGACACAAACCTGCTCTTCCACCTGCCTAGCCTCGTGTATCCTCTTTAACGAAGATTGAATAAAAAGAAAATTTCTTCTGTGATCACATGGCAGTTAACCCCAAACATGGCACTGAAAGTAGTATTGTTTCCGACACTGTTTAGTTCTTACGTTGTTTACCTCTGCAAACTTTTTTGTTTTCCCAACTAAATTTGAAGTTCTTGAAAAGCAGAGATCTTATCTTTATCTTTTATTTTATATATCCAAACTTAAAACTCCTCTAGATCTAAGGATCTATATATAACATACTTAATAAATGCTTTGTTGTTTTCTATTACAAGAACTTAATTCTGATTAAAGTTTGCAAACAAAAAACATTTTCCCCAAATGTTTATACCTTTTATGTATAAACATGTCTCTTTCTATTAGGTTTTATGTTATTAATATCAGCTTGCAAAACAAAAGCATAGAAAAACAAAATTAAGAGGACTACTCTTGTGGTTCTTGTGTTGTAGGCCAGGATTCCTACTGGGAAAGCATTTTAACAAGCATAGACTCTTGATACTTTAGGTATATTCTTCTAGCTCCTGGTTGATACAAACTTTATTAAGCCCTGCACTGTCCTAAGCAGGCACTAATTCAAACAATTAATCTGATTTCTTTTAATTAAACACACCAATACACAAAACTTAGGAAATCTATCACTCAAAGTACAATCCTTAGATATTATAGAACACATCAGCAAAGTTAATGCAAAACCCTTTATTATTGCATAGATCACATAGCCAAGCTTCAACCCCCCTTGATAATCACCTCAAAAAATATTCCATCCAAACTGAAAAATAAAATGCAAAGTTTCATACCTCTCAGAATTTAGACTCTGGTCAGCATAATCACTTTTCAAAGTATCTAGTTCACTCTGAAGAAAGGCTATGTTTGTCTGTGCTTCTAAAAGATCTTTCTTAACTTTCTGATTTTCCTAGACAAAGGAATAGGGTGGGGCATTAGATTGAGAGTTTCTTATTCCTGGGAGAAATGAAGCCAAGTATAATATAACCCTTACACATGTTACTCTTATCCTTTCCCAGTTCTTCAAATCTTGCTCTTCAAAGAATTAACTGTCTATTCAAGGTAATTTGACATTATTATAAATTATTAAAGTGTCAAATATCTAAACCCTCAAAATCCTTCTTCCTTTTAATACTTGACACTTGTTAGAAAACTACAATAGTCAAGAGTTTATCATGATGTACGTTAACACGCTATTGGAAAATTAACTGAGACCAAACATTTAAACACCTGCTTTACTTAGTAAGAGCTATAAAACTACTGACAAACATTCTGTGAAATTTATTGCACCAATTACCAGGCATATTGGCTATTTTTTATAATAAATCCTATCACATAACCTTAAGTTGTATACTCTAACAAGTATTGGTTAGGAAATTTCTACACTCTTCACTTAAAAAAATCATGGGAGGCTTCCAGTTCAAGACAGTGGATGAGAACATAAGCTTCTCTTTTTCCTTCTGAAATCCCAATAACATGAAATACCAGAGGAAATGAACCGGTGACATCTAAGGGAATGGAAGAGGGGCCATCAGCAGTCAAGTGACTTAAACATACTTATGGAAAAAGGAATTGGATGAAAATGTGCTCTGAAAGGAAGACAGTTAGGGAAAAGTGCTTGCTATGGCCTCAATATAATCTGGGTACCCCAAGGTTACACAAATGGAAGCTTTGTCCCCAGTTTGGTGGTGTAGAGGGTATGGAACCTTTAAGAGGTGGAGCCTCGTGGGAGCCCCTCAGGTCAACTGGGGGTGCTGCCCTCAGAAAGGATTCTGGGACTCAGCTGCTGTTCTCCAGCTTCCTGTTTGGTGATATGATCTCTCCCTGTCACACTTGCTCTTGCCATTTGCCATGAGGTCCTCACCAAAAAGGAGAGCTGATGCTAATGCAATGACCTTAGAACTCTAGAACTGTGAGCTAAATAAATGTTTTTATAAAGTTAGTCTGTCTTTGGCATTTTGTTATAGTAACCAAAAAATGGACACAGCTGTATAAAAGAAACATGTTGAAGGTTCTTCTGTAGAACACAAAAGGAGGCAAATAAATGACTAGGTCAAACCCAGAAAATGGGAATGAGAAGTGAAGCTGGAAATAGAGATTAAAATTGTATATTAAGGCACCCACACTCAAGTATTTTCCCTCCCTTACCATAGTATAGAATAGCAACAGACAGATTTCCAGGGCAACAAGACAGATGATTTATTTAAAATAATTGAATGACTGCTTTCAGGAATGCTAAAGATGCTCCCTAAATATCCCTAACCCACTTATTTTGGGAACTGGGGTCTCACAGCATGACAGCCAGCTTCACACACTGAGCTCCTAGGTAACACTGTCTTAGGGGAGACACTTTGAAGTTAACAGATCTGTTTACATAGCTTCACAGGACTCCCCACCACCTGCCTAAGATGATCAAGCTAATCCTTCACGTCAAAATGAGAACTAAGACCAAGGATTCCCAGGTGTGGGGGAAAAACAAACAATAAATACTAGAAGAGACCCAAAAAATCTTATTTATCTAGACAAACTCTCAACAAATGGTGAGGGGAAATTATACATGCTCAAATATTCTAAAAATGAGAAAATGTATCTCTCACATATCCTTTCTGGAGAAGCTTCTCTTAAGAATGGACTATAGCAAAATGAGAATGACGACCCATAGGAAGGAATTTGTAATATGCAAAATACAAAGAAATACAAAATTCAAGGAAGAATCCTATGAAAATAAATTCTAGGATGGCACATGGCTAGATTGCAAGTTTTAAAAAAGGTCAGTCCCATAAAATCTAAAATTTCATGGACTCCAAAATTAATATTATTAAGAGAAAAAATGAACCAAATTCTATACACTAAGAAAATAAATAAGAAGTCTTAATGTATCAATGATATTATGAAGACAGCAGGATTTTTTTTTATATGAAACCAGGAACTCAATCATAAAAATCCAAGAAATGCTTACCAAAAAATCCAAGATTAGTAATGGTAACACAACAGATATAAATGTTATCAATTTTTGCAGCAGTAAAAGTAAAGATCTGGTGGTGAAGAGATAGAAAAGGGAGAAAGAGAACAGTTGGAGGAAGTTCAGGGCATCTCGTCTTACAACACCAGGGCTATGAAGTAGAGTCGATGACAAAAAAATGGGTTATTATGCTGGGTAAAGTTTAACCCCCATGTCTTTATTAAATAAAAATAAATAAAACCATTTATAATAAATGGCATATTGCTGAAGGGAAAAATCTGCATATATAACACCTTTGCTCAAAAGTACTTTAAAAACTTTCTCTAACTATGGTATCAATTTCTCATTAAGTTCCCATTCCTAAAGCACTGAAATAATCGCGTGATTATGTCTATGTTGTCTAGCAGGAAATGTAATTTTGAAAGTGAAAAGGTGATTCTTACCATTGATAAATCATAAATTTGTTTTTTTAATGCTGCTACGTCTTCTTTTTGACTTACGTGTTTTGATTGTTCTTCAAGCTGAAAGGACATATAAAAGCTGTAACTTCACAAATTTACTGTCAACTGAATTAAGTTTAGGAATATCCCTGAATAGAGATATGGGAATTCTTCAATTTTCAACATTATATATGACTTTACACATCATTAAATGACATAGAATCCATAAAGAGTTAAAATATTTATCTTAAACGCCTGAAAAAGAGGTTTTGTTGTTAAATTAATTTTCTTAGAAATAGTGAGAAAGTCTTATTTTGGAAACCACTCAACTATAAAGCAATCCAGTCTTTGCTTTGTTCAATTATGCTGCATCTGAGTCTGGACACTTCCATTCTCTGCATGTAACACTTCCTATGCTGCATGGTAATTGTTTTATAAATGTCTTCCCATCCCTACTAAAGTCTAAGATTTTTGTAGAGCAGAGTTAGAGTCAGATTCACCTATGTTTTCATCATGGTGAATTCAAGAAATATTTATTAAATAACTGAAACTAATAACATGTAAGCAAGATATGAAGATAGACACACACACAAACACACTCTCACATGCACAATTGTGTAAATGCATACATGAGCTGTGCTTACTGCTTGACTCATTAGTATTACTAGACTAAACTGGTTCAGGAACATCTACAACCTGGGGAGCAAAAGTGTCTTTTCTATAAAGAGTTTCCATCTCCTGAAATGGAGGGGATTTGTGGATGTGCATTTCTGGAATGTCTATACTTTGATCAAAATATATCTCACATCTGATAAAGTGTAAGCACTTCAGCTCTGGATTTTCTTCATCTTGACAGATGATATCAATGGAAGGTTTTTACACAACTACATCATGACTGCCACATGGTTGCTTGTGACTGAGAAGAACACTGAGTTTTACATGCATTCTGACTTTGCAGAAGAAAAGTTATGGGGGGAAATGAGTTTTTCAGAATCAATGACATAAATTAATAGCAATAATAAATGTGTAAGCATTTCTATGATTTTATTATTGCCTTTAACATACTGTCACATGAATCATCTTGTTTTTTCATATAATAACCATACCAGGTAGGCAGGAAGTCTGGTATAAATGAGAAGGCACAACTTGCAGTAAGATGACTCCATCAGTCATTAGCTGTGTAATTTTGATCAAGTTATTTGTCCTCTCTGGAACTCATTTGTAAGAGTAGCATATTTACAGCTTCTTCACACAAAAAACAATTTATAATTAGAATTCTTAATTATGGAAACACTGAGATGCTGAGGCTGATCCTGGAAGTCAAGTTGCCACATACCTACCTTCTTTAGTTTTTTTATGGTAACCTGAAGGTCTCCTACTTCTGTTTCATACTGACGTCTGAGATCACTGAGGGCTTCCTCTGCTTTGCGTTTTTCCTAAAAGAAAAAAAAAATTGTTTATTTAAATAGGCTTAGCCTTATACAATAACAGCCTTCAAAAGCCAAAAGCCCATAAGTGAGAAGCACTAAGCTGAATTCAATTGTCTACACAGGGAGGGTGAGAGAGATTGCAGGAGGAAACCAGATGGCTTGAGATGTGCAGAGGGTCTGGAATTAAAACCTACAGATATGGAAGAAATCTCAAGATCCACATGCACACACCACCTTGAAGTGACACCTTTAAGACTGTTAACATTGTGACACAGGGCCAAGAAGTGACAGGAAGCCAGTTTCATGGGGGTGTGGTCATACCTCTCTGCAGAGATGCATGATCCCACATGTGGATACCTGCCGGAGTTCAAGGGTCTTACTACTCACTTACTGGTAGTTAAGGTTGGGCAAACTACTTACCTTATGTCTCCATTTCCTTATTGCATGACTGTGAGAATTAAGTAATTCAAATAAATTAAATAATCCATATAAATTATATAACCCCCATAAATTAAATAATCTAAATAAACACTCCAATGAAAATTAAATGATCTGCATAAATTGAATAATCCATGGAAATTAAATAATCTATGTGAAAGACTGAACTGAAGAACAACATTTTCCCTAACGGCAACTAATTTTTTAAGGAGTTATCTTTATCCACCTGTACAATAAGTACTGCTCATTTCACAGGTGGATGGAGACGCCAAAGCCTTACAAGGAGGTGTTAATGCAGGCAGCATCTCCGACATAGAAACCAACTTGGATGCAAGTTTCTTCACTGGATCCATGGCTATAAAACCAAACCTATCACCTCTATAGCTTAAAGATACTTCTTTGACTCAGAGCTAAATAAAGAAAATCATTTCTACCTACTTTATGTCATTCCCCATCTACAACAGGCAGATGCTGGGACAAGTTATTACATGATGTAGGTAAGAAATGGTGGTGGTTCCAGTCAGCTCTTCACAAACTGACATGGGAGGAAGACTCATTCTATGAGACGGACATCAGCCTGAACCCAAATTAGACAGACACTAGAATAAAACCACAACTGATGTCACGTATGAATACATATGCAGAGATGATAAATACAATTTAGCAAACTGAATTCAACAATACATTAGAATAATAATACATCACAACCAACCAAGGTTTATCATAGGATACAAGTTTGTCTTAACATTCAAAAAAATGATCAGTGTCATTCACCCCATTAATATTTAAAAAAAAGAAAGAACAACCATATCTTAAACCATGGATCCTAAGTGTAATACCTAAACAAAATGTAAAAACAAAATGTAAGCAATATACTGACTTAAGTACAGCAAGCCCATGAAAAACTCAGGCAGGATAATTCTGTTTTTATAAAGTTGTAAAATGTACTGTTTATATTTACATAACCATAATGAAAAATAAAGACTTCACTAATAAACTATTCAGAGAAATCTTTATAGAATGAGGGATGGGAATGGCAGCCAGACTTTAAAGGTACTTGCAATGTTCTATTTCTCTGGTGCATGGGGATTCACTTTGTAATTCTTCATTAAAGAATACAAAATGTTCTAAATCCTCATTTGCCTATAGGGTATACTTAATTAAAAATTAAAATTTCATCATAAAAAAACAAAATGTAAAACAAAATGGATCCTAAGTGTAAAACCTAAAACAATAAAACTTATCAAAGAAAGCATAAGGGAAAACCTTTGTAACTTGGGCTAATCAAAGATTTTTTTAAATAAAATGCCAAAAGCATAATTGATGAAAGAAGAAGTTTATAACTGGACTTCATCAATATTAAAATTTTCTCCTCTTCAAAATGTACTGTTAGAAGACTGAAAAGAAAGGACACTAAATGTGTGAAAATGTTTCTAGGTCAGGTGTCTGATGAGGGGTTATATTCATAATATGTAAAGAACTATGAACACTCAGTAACAAGAAAATGACATATTTTTTAAAACCAGCAAAAGATTTTTATAGTTCACCAAAGAAGTTACATACATGGCAAATAAGTACATGAAAAGATCCTCAACACCATTAGTCATTGGAGAAATGGAAACAAAAGCATAACAAAATTTCTCTATACACCTATTCCAATGCTAAAGGACACCGTTCTCATACACTGCTGTACAATTACTGGGGAAATCAGTTTGTCAGTGTCTTAAACAAATAAACATATACCTACACAGATGATCAAACTATTCCACTCTAGGAAATTACTCAAGAGAAATCAAAGTATACGCTTACATAAGTTCTTATATATGAATATTCATAGCACCTTAATTTGCAATAGCCAAAACCTGGAAATAAGTGTCCTTCAATAAATGAATGGATAGACAAACTGTGGATATGATCACAAAATGGGATACCACCACATATAAAAAGAATATAGATAAATGGCAATATAATATATCAGGGTTATAAAATAATTGCACTGAGTAGAAGTCAGACAAGAAATAGTTCATACTGCAAAATTCCATTTATATGCAGTTCTCAAAACTTCAAACTAATCTTTGGTGACAAAAAAACAAAAGGGTGGTTTCCTGGCGAGGACGGACAAAGAAGTAGGGAAGGAAGGTTGTTAAGTAAGGGGCATAAAGAAATTTTTATGGTTAATAGAAACATCACAGATGTTTTGTGTGACGATGCAAACTTTGCATATTCTACACTTTAAATATTCTATGCAGTTTATTGCATGCCAAGTATATGTCAATAAAGCTGTTAACAATATTAAAAAAATAAGAACCTGAAACAATGCAATACACCCTCTACATACAATTGCCATCAAGGTCAGGAAAAGATGAATGTGGTTGGAGAACTAGGGCAGGGCATCAAGAAGTTGCGACTTTATCTGAGCTTTGCATTTTGGCAAAGTGGGAAGGAATGGGACAACAATCACCAAGGCTAAGAAAATGGCTGGAGCAAAAGCAGAGCCCTAAGCAGTGATGCCATTGAACCAAGACCCCAGGGAGCTTCGGAGAGCCATGGTGACTGGAGGAATGTTAGGGAAAATCTTTAGTGAGCTAGGACATAACGTTCCAGAGGGACTGTGACTAGAAGAGTGTGAAGTGGCTGTTGGGACAGGCTGGCCAATAGGTTTCCTTCCAGTGTCAAAGCACAGTGAGGTCCTGTGAGTTCCTGGACTGGTGTACTGTGGCTGCAGAGACCACATGCCTGCAGCAACTTGCTAGCCATGTGTGCTCTCACTGCAGGATAAAGAAATGATGCCACAGGTGCCACCACCAGTAAAATCCCCTTGCTGGGAGCCTGAACCTTCTGTGCTTATACCCTGTCACTGAGAGGAGTGTCCAGGAGCAACACCCACAGAAGTGCTCCATAAAGATCTGCTGAATAAATGTCCAGTCTCAGAAACTCACGTCTTTCCGGGTCTTGTGTTCTGCAGCCTGAATTCTCTGGTCCATTTCCTCTTCCAACTCACTCAACTGCATGGCTGCCTTGTCCTGGGCTCTGAAATTCAAAAGGCAGCACAATGAATAGTTCATTGTATACTTGGAATAGACAATGAAGAGAACCTTCGAGCTCATCCATTCTGTACAGTGTTATTTTATAGGTGAAGAGAAATGCCCCATTTTAAATTATATTCCCCATTCCTTCCAGGTAATAAAATAAGATTTGTAATGTGACCATTCAGGTATAAAATGACTAGATATTAAATAAATGAGATAAACTTGATTACATGATAGTAAGTTAGACTGTGGCAAAAGCACCAAATCACTGAGACTCTCAACAAATTCTTAAAATTCTTTTTGCTTCTATGACTGAGTTATAACCTGAACCGCCCCCCTCCTCACAAAACAAACAAACAACAACAACAAAAAAAAAAAACCTCCATGGCAAAAAAATGGTTATGATTTTAAATTTTCATTATATGAAACTCACAATGTTATATGCTAAAGTGAAAAGGGAATAGAAGAGGTTTCAGCAATTGTTTCTCATCAGCTCCTTGCCAAACTTCTAGAATGTAGATAAGGTTGCCATGTAGAAAATTTTTGTTTCTTTTATTAATGCAATTAATAAATCATCTCTCTATGGAGACAAAAGACACTTATTTGCCAAAAAGTTATAAATGGAAAAAATTTCAGTGAGAGGCATTCCAGGATTATTTTATTTACTAGAAATTGTCTAGTACGGACATACCTGTCACTTGATTGATGGTTGAAGTTTAAGATTTTAAAAACTTACACTTTCTTTTGTCCTCTCAGCTGCCTATCTAACTATCTAGCTTTTCACTTGCATAATGCCTTGTCTTCCCAACTAGATTACAAGTGACCGGACAGCAACCACCATAAGGCTTAGAGAGTCAATTCCCTTGAACCAATGGCATGCTGTTAATAAAGAGTAGAGGACAGAACTTATATAAGATCACCCATCTTCTTTCTAGTTTGATGAGAATGCTATAACATACTACCATATTATTGAATTATTTACTCTCTCACAGCACACTTTGTTTATTAGTTTAACTTCTATGTACAACTACAGACAAGTGTCGGGAATCCAAAGTACATTCTGAGAAACATTATCATTTTCTGCTCTTGTTTACTTCCTCCTAATCATACAGCTTGCCCAGGGTTGAGTTGACCAAGTTTGGAAAGCTAACTAGTTCTATTTATAAATATTTGCTACTTGAAGTCTAGAACTTAGGCATCTCCATCACAATCAAATTAAAAACCAAATCTATATTGTAAATAGCAAGGTTACATGCCTTTTTCCCTTTGTTATGATCATTTTTTTCCAGCTATTCCTTCTAGATATCAAATTCCAAACATCTAGAACTTCTCAGGAAATGTTTTCTCTGCCTTTCTTCATTCTGTGTGTATTTGTGTGTGTGTGTGTGAGGGTGTGTGTGAGTGTGTACACGTGCACACGTGGTGTATAAATCAGGGTATTACATGATGACTCTTTTTGCCTAGCAATTTCTAATTCCTAGTAAAATGTCTAGTGTGCTAGGACTGTCCACTGTCACCTGGTCACTGGGAGCTCATCCTTCAAGTACAAGTGCAAAGCAAAATTACTACGACATCTCCACCCCCACCCCCCGCCACCACACATTCAGCTAAAAGCAGAGGAGAGAGTGGAGGTGCTTGCAAAGGATGGTTCACAAGCAGCCACTCAAGCACATCAGTGAGGCCTCTCATAGCAAAAGAGGGGCCTTTAGGAGACTGCAGAAAGAGCCTAACTCCAGATATCGCCCCTCTGAGAGAACACAGAAGTCAGGAGGAGAGTAACACGAACACAAACAGCTCAGCACAACATGATAGACTCACTCCACCTTGAAAGAGCAGCCTGGCTGGCAGTGAGAACACAAAGAAAGGCATCCTTTTCTCTTCCCTTTTCAGTTTACATGATGAATCTTTAAAGGGTGCACGCTTGTGAAAATATGTGACACATATCTTTGTGTGGGTCTGTACATGCACATATGTGAACATGATTGTGAGTGTTTAATAGACAGTAGACACTCTCAAGAATCAATGCATCTGCTTATCATGCCTCAAAGGAGGCCAACTGTGGCTCTGGTCCAAACTCCAGGATGCACTACAGAATCTGGAGTCTGAGGATCACCCTCTTGAAAGCCCCCTAGAAGTCAAACCTAAAGGCAAAGATCAGGGCTAGGTACATTTTGAAAATGTTCATAAGAAACCCCCTGTGAATAGTTCAACTTTTGCTTGACTCTAGGACTATAAGAACAGTTCTATTTAGTATTATAATTTTAAAACAATTTCTCCTCCTATATAATAATCCCCTCCAGTTACTCCAAAGGCTCATTCAGATAGTTTCAGCATTATGTTGAGGGCCTGTAGCTTCACCTGCACCCAGGCAGGCAGGGCAGCATGCTATCAAAGGGGCTGTGTTTACAAGTTCTACGCAGAGAGCAGCAGGGTGCTATGGAATAGGATACCCAGGAACTGTGACAAACAAGATGCCCCCTCTTTCCCAACATATGCTGAAGAGTGTGGTCCTTCTGGGGAGCAAAGAGCAGATGTTTGGATTGTGATACATAAATTCTTATTTTGCACTGAACTGCTGTTTAAACAAGAGGATACCCTATGTAAGAAAGCCATGGCTTACATGAACTCTCCGTATGACAGGATGAGTTTAAACAGTGCTTTGGCTTTCAGTTCAGGGAGAGGGCTGACTGAGGAAGGTTAGGGAGAGGGAAACCATCATTGCTGAGCACCTACATGTGGTAGGCATATTGTGAGGGGCTCCAACCATGACACCATCTATTGAGGCGCAACACCCTGAGGCTGTGAATATTTTTCAATCTCATTTTGAAATGCAGGAACTGAGACTTGGGAAGATTAGGTAACTTTCCCATGAGGTCTTACATCTGTAATAAGGCCAGGCTTCAAATGGATGAAATTCTCTGTGTGCTTCAAGGGGCTGGATAAGATAAGATAAATCTCTGAATTGCTCCATATGGAATCATTGGTCCTGAACAGTTGATATAATAGGATCACAATGACCTACTGATACATTGATGGTTGACCCAATAAATCACTGCCTGGCTCAACTTACCCTGTGCTGGCTTGTTTATGGCCTATATCAATTCAGTTCATTTGCTACCCACGCCAGAGAATGAGTTAGAGGAGCCTTAGTGCCACTTAGAATGAACTTCCATACCTCTTCACAGCAATGGCCAGGTTTTCCATTTCTGTGCTTTGAAGTTTGATCTCATGGATGAAGTTCTTGATCACATGTTCATATGGCTGAATTAGTCTTGGCTCCACAATGTTGATGTTTTGATACAGGACGCTAACTTGCTCTTTTCTGCCAAAACAATTAAAATGAATCAATGAAAAGGTCAAGAGGCAAATCTGCAGAATACTTTTAGGAAATAAAAACATAACTAAAGCAACAAGGAAAGAAAAAGCAGCAATAGGATTAAAGGAACACAGCAGTGAGAGGTCTTGTGTTTTTCTCCATATTAGAAGATGGAGGGACAGGAAGCAGGTAGAAATGCAGAAGAGCAAAATACTGAGAACAGGTACTTGTTTATTGTCCCTGCTGGGTTTAGGTTTTCGGGTTTAAATAGAAAAGTAAATGAATTTATATAAAAGTCAGATAACAGGAAACCAATTACCTAATTCCATATTTCATTAATCCCTAATAAGACATGTTTTAATTTTTGCAGTCACAAGAGTGAATATAGCTATTATTTTATGGTGAGGAAAAACTTAGTTCATGTATATTCATAGTTTCATGTTTACTTGCACTATTTTTACTCACAAAGCTTCTGACAGCAAATGTATGGGTTTTTTCCTCACACCAATCGATTCTCTAATTTTCCAGCCACCAACAATATCACTGCCTGGAGTTGGCACAACCCACAGTTGACTGCCCCACATCAGATACCATTCTCAAGCCCCAGGTGGCCACCTGTACTTCTAACCAGTCAGTTCCCATGACCCCTTGGTCCTGTTCAAGAATTTGCTAGACTGGCTCACAGAACTCAAGAAACAGTTTACTTACTGGTTTATTATAAAGCACACACTTGGAAACGGCCAAATGGAAGGGGTGCAGAGAGAAGGAACTGGGGGAGGGTGCGGAATTCCATGCCCTCTCCAGTCACACCACTCAGTCACTCTATGGGTTCACCAGCCCAGAAGCTCTACATACCTTTTAGTTAGGGCTTCTAGTGCAGATTATTCTTCTTCAATCTTCAGCCCCTTTCTCCTTGCTAGTCAGTAATGGGGCTGAAAATTCAAATTCTCTAATCATGCCTTGCGTCTTCTGAATAACCAGCTCCACCCTGAAGCTACATAGGGGCCTGGAGCTAGCAGTAATCTCATTATAGGACAAAAGACACTCATGACTGTGGAGATTCCAAGGGTTTTTAGAATTCTGTGCTAGGAACCTGAGACAAAGACCAAGTATCTATTTCTTATTGTATTGCAGTATTTATATGTGACAGTCCTCATACTTGTCATAAAATAACTTTTTATTACAAGAAAAAATTTCAGAGGCATTTCAAAAGAAAAACTGACAAGATTCAGTAGCTGACATGATAGAGAATAAAGGAACTGGTTGGTGAAACTAGGGGTGCCCTTGCCTCAGTTTAGGAGCTGATGCCCTAAATGGAGTGGAGCATGATCTATGAGGAATGTGCCCCATATTCCTAGTTAATAAAGCCTACATAATCAGCTGCTATCAGTGGACACCATGACTTAATAACCACACTAGTCCCCACCTGTTATGGTTTGGATGATATCCTCCAAAAGCTCCTATGTTAATGCATGAGGGTCATAATCTAATCAGTGGATTAATCCATGTGATTGATAATTTGAATATATTATTTGAATCAATATTTGAAAATAAAATACTCTGAAGTACTGAGTGGTAACTGTAGGCAGGTGGGGCATGGCTAGAAGAAGTCAGTCACTGGGGGGCATGCCTTGAGGATTATACATATTGTTTCTGGATCCTCTCACTTTCCCTCTGCTTCCTGACTAGCAGGAGGTGAGCAGCTTTCCTCCACCATGCCCTTCCACCCTGATGTTCTATCTAATCTGGGCCCCAGAAGAACTGAATCATCCAACCATGGACTGAACCTCTGAAATCATGATCTCAAAATAAAATTTTCATCCTCCAAGTTGTTCTGGTCAGGTATTTTGGTCACAACAACAAAAACATAACACACCACAACATCCAAAGCTTTTCTTAATCGATGGGCTGCATGTTCACCTTCTTTCCAACTTACATCAGAGACCATGCAATCTGATCTTCCCTCTTCTGACACTAACTGACAGCAACACTTGCTGTTATTTAACAAAAGCTGCAACTGTGACATGACAGTAGCACCACTTTTTTTTTTTTTTTTACAGCAAAGAGCATTTACACCAGTCGAAAGAAGAAATGCTAAGGATTTAAGATACAGGCAATTCCTTGAGCCTGAAATAATTGACTTACAATATTAGTATGAAAAAAAACTCTATAAATTTTCATCAAGTCTAGAAAAGTTAGGAGGAGCTAACAATCACAGGAAAGCTAAATGCTTTCACATATTGTATTACTTAAAAATCACCTCTAGGCACACTTGTAATCCCAGCAGCTCAGAAGGCTGAGGCAGGAGGATTATGAGTTCAAAGCCAATCTCAGCAAAAGCAAAGTGCTAAGCAACTCAGTGAGACCCTGTCTCTAAGTAAAATACAAAATAGGGCTGGGAGTGTGGCTCAGTGGTCAAGTGCCCCTAGTTCAACCAAAAAAAAAAAAAAATCACCTCCAGCGCTTGGATAATTCTTATGCTTTATGATCTAACACTTTTATGTTATCCCCAACAATGCAAAAAGCTTTCTGTCCCCTGCTCCTAATGTGGAGAGACTATTTATCTTGATCTGGTAGAGCCATGGGACAGGCCACTACAGAAACCAGGATGCCTAAGAGCTTTCCACAGTCCAATGACACCAAAGTGATATCCACAGAAGACCATTCAGAAATTCTGAACACAAATTCATACCAATTCACTCAATCCATGTTCCCTGGACATTTGTCCTATTACTCTGTTGAAGGCTGCCTGTTCAGATTCTATGGGGGCACAAGAAAGACAATGATAATCTCAAGCTTCAGTAATTGAAAAGCTATGCACAAAACCATCTCCCAACTGGTAGAGATGATACTGTTAGATTAAAAAAAATTATGATTATAGTACTATTTAGTGAATGCTCAACAGATTTCAGGTATTATACTAAGCAATTTGTATGCATCTTCTCTGAACACACAAAACCATCCTGTGAAGCACTTTTATTAACCCATTTTGCAGATCAGGCAGACTGAGGGCCAGTTATGATCTGATTTGGGTCCCATACCCCCCAAATTTATATGTTGAAGTCCCAACCCTCCGTATCTCAGAATGCAATTATATTTGGAAACAGGGTCTTTAAAGTAAGTAAATTAACACGAGGTAATTCAGATGAGTTCTAATCTATTCTTATTAGTGACCTTATAAAAAGAGGAGTTTTGGACACAGACATATACAGGAGGAAAACCATGTGAAGATGCAGGGGAAGAAGTCATCTACGAACCAAGAAAAGAAGCCTCAGAAGTAACTAACCCTGATGACACCTTATTTCAGAATTACAGTATCCATAATCATGAGATAATACATTTTTGTTGTTCAATCACTCCAGTCTACTATGTTTGTTACCACTATTCCTAGGCAGCCCATAGAGTCCAAGGTCATTTAGTGATTGAGAAGCAGAGGTGGGATTCAAACTCAGCCTCATGCTGGAGACTACACAATCAACTATGACCTGTTGTTTCCTAAATGTGCTAAACATTTCAACTTTGGCAAAAGAAAAGCGGAATTCAAAATCAATGGAAAGAACTATGAAACACCACAAAACACCATGTACATATTAACCCTGAACCTTAAACATGGCCCCAAGTACCATGTGGCTATAAATTCTCAGGGTCTACCAACTCTGTGTAGAGACTAATTATGATTCAAAAGAACTAACTGCTCAAGTTAAATAGCATTAATAAACCTGGAGGAGTAAGTCACTTTATTTAGTGATTTAAAACAGAGAAAGCTGCCATCTCCTCTTCCATCAGAGCTAAGGACAAATACTGGTTCCAAGAGTAGTTTAAAAAAAACAAAACTCTACTTCTGAGATTATCTCATGTAATCTCAGGGTATAACAAGATCACTGACTTCTTTTGCCTTTGTCATTTACTAAACAAGGGCAAGATGAAAAACCTAAAAACTTTCTGTGTAATAGGAACTCAATTGCCAGGGACAGCCACTAAGAAACTGTCCTCTGGAGTCCTTGTTTACTGGCTAACTGAACAAAAATGAAATGTTCAGAAGTAGATGTCTCAGTAGATTCCCTTATTTTCTACAAATTTCTAAAATGAAAAGAAAACATAATGACTCATAAATTCTCTTGGGTCATCTGCTGGTCCTAGCATTACAGAATTTCAAGAACAGTTTACACTGAAGTATATAAATAGGTTATTTTAAAAAATGTCTTTCTCTAATAGAAAATATGTTGTATGGCTAACTCTTGGTGCCAGAATTGCTGGATACTCATTTATTCTGCTTCTTATTGCAGGGAATTTAGGGAAACTGGAATTCACGGAAACTGGATTTCCCAAAACCCCTGGTGTATAGGTTGCAGCCATGTTGGACCATTGCTAGGGAACAGGGCAGCAGAAGAAATATAGGGTCTGTCTCTGTTTCTCTCCCTCCCTTTTTCCCTCCCTCCCTCCCTGCCCCTCCCCACTCTCTCTTCCTCCTTGCTCCTACCCTTTTCTTCCTCATCCTTGTCCTCATAGAGCAACTGAGGAACTCCAATATGGGAAAGTCACATAATGTAACATGCTTGGATCCCAGAGTCACCATGCTGAAGGAAAGCACATAGTCTTGCCTAACCACATTAATCTGTCCTATACATAAGAGAAAAATATGTTTGTATTATATGAAGCCACTTAGACTTGGAACTCCTTTGTTATAGTTGGTTTAGCTTAGAGTTGGCAAGATGGTTTCCTTTTTGAATATTTTACCACCCTCTTCCAAATGAATATACTTTTGTATCTCCTTACTTGATAGCTTCATATTAACCAAGTAATAAAACTTTTATGATCAAGGTAAATCTTTACCACCACCATCCACTCTCTTTAAGAGGGCATAAAGACTAGTCTGAAGCATTTATATTCTGAAGCAGACATTTACTGGGCACCTTATACAGGCAGTGTAGGTACTGATTTAAATATTCACATGTATTATTCACTTATAATACATATCTCAGGATAAGCACACGAAGTTTTCACCAGTGTTTCACTGAGGCAGAGAGAGCAGAGCTAGGATTCCAACTCAGTCCACCTAGCTCCAGAATTTGGCTTTCTAAGGAGGAAGTAGCTCTTCATGCCCAAATCAAGTGATAAACTGGTTTCCTAGAGTCCCAAGTACACACCACCATTTAATAAAATGTCATATACCAGGTTTTTAAAAACTACTTCGAAGGAGGACTTGTCTTATTGCTTAAGGTCTATGCACATTACAAATGAACTCCTTGAAATAATGAAAGCATAACTGAAATTTAGACGAGATATTATTTGGTTTACTTCAAGGTCTTCAGGGAAAACACTATATGGTACTTCCTGCACAGGCAGCTAAACCCCTGTGGATTCCTGGACTCAACCGCCCAGGCCCCACTGCTTGGTGTGAAGATAATCTTTCACTGGACAGTACAGTAGTCACTGGCCTCTCATGACATCTTTGCTCCTGACGTCAAAGGTTAAACAAGCAGCAGTCACACAATGGCTGTACACATAATTCTATTTCCTTCTGGATCTGACCCAGTTTGGTGCATGTGAGTGCCCAGAAGGGTGCCAAGTAGTGAAGAGGCTTGAACACACCTTCCATTCATGAACATCCAGCCTCATGTAAGGCGATTACACTTGGACTCACATATACCAGGGAGACCTGCTAGAGATGGGCTTGACAAACACTAGGTAAGAAGTAAAGGTCAAGTCAAATGAATCAGTCAAGACAAGAGAGAGAGAGAGAGAGAGAGAGAGAGAGAGCTAAGAGAGTCTCTAATACCAAAAACCTAAATTATTCCTGAAGAAATCAAAGGAAAGTCAGAAAAAATCCACCCTGAATTACCTACCAGTTTTAGATGCTTAAAATCTGAGCCTAGTCATTTCTTGTTTAATAAAGTACAAGATGATTTATACAAAAGACGGCAGTAATGTCTAAATACTAATGAAAAAATTCACAACTTAAAATTTTTAAAAACAATCCCTGAGAAATAAGGATTTGCAAACATTACCACTGAGGTTGAGAGGGAAATCAGATGTACTTAAAGACTTAAAGAAAAAAAAATAAAAGCAAACTTAAGATATGTAAAAATCTTCACACATTTTTTGCTAAGATTAACATTTTACTTAGAGCCCATATATATTTATGTTTATGTATCTGCAATTCAGTGAGGCTGGTATTTTAGAATGCCTGGATATTTCTGGTCTCAGGACATTCCTGAGAAACAGTCAAGTGCAGACAATACCACTCCACACTAAGGAACACAGTGACCCAGAGAATTTCTAGGAAAAAAAAAAAAAATGGTTATCAGATGACAAGTCTTGCTGCTTAAGCATTAAAATAGAGAGCTAAACTATTCATCCAAGCTACATGTTATACAGACCTAAACCCCAAAGCACAGTATATGAACAAAAGTGAACAGTATTAAATGCCAGTGTCTTCATCATTCTAAACTAAGGCATGGTACAAGAGAACTGATGCTCTAATACCTGAGTACAAGAAATGAGAATATCCATGCCATTCAAGAGGCATCATGTGAAATCCTGGAAATAAAATGCTATAATCAGACTGAGTTCCTTCTGACATAAAGCTTATACATGATGGAAAAGTTCTGTGAAGATTAAGATGCTTTGTTATCAAGAATCACAGAATAGAGGAACTAAGACAACCAGGGATGACCTGGAGCATGTGTAGAAATCAACCAGGTAAAAAGCAGGAAGAAGGTAGGATGGGTGTGCCCTAGTCTAGGCACCGACAACCACAGGCAAAGAGAGTTCTACATCAGGTGGGGCTGCAGATGTCAGCAGGAACCAGAGGAGTGTATAGGGACTGTAAGCACTAGTGAAAAAAAAATCCAAAAATGAATGTTCTCTCTGATATGCGGATGTAAACACACAATAAGAGGGGTGGATAGAAGTTAATTGGATTAGACAAAGGGGAATGAAGGGAAGGGAGGGGGCATGGGAATAGGAAAGACAGTAGAATATATGAATACATATATAAATACATATATGAATACACAACTAATATAACTCCACATCATGTACAACCACAAAAATGGGATTCTAATTAGACTACATTATACTCCATGTATACTAAGAAGAATAAACAAACAAACAAACAAAAAACCAGAGGGAGTTGGGCTGTTCTGAGAGGATGGGAAGCATCAAAAAACTTAAAGAAATTACATGATCCAGTTTGCACCTTAACTACTCCATCTTCACACAGCTTTGGCCGATGCGGATAATTAAGGAAAGGATTCTGAAACAAATCTGTAGAGATAGAAATAAATCTAAGGGCATTCTCACTTAATCCAGAGATGTGGGACTTCAGGGGTTTTCACCAGCTTCTACTGTACTACAAAATAGGTAGAATTACAGACAATTAAAATCTGATAGTATAATTACTTCTTGCTTTGGGGTTAAGAATAATGACCCTTTTAGATTCCCTGAATAAACCACACTGTCAGTAAGTGCAAAGACTTATCATTTTCCCTCCATACAAATTACTCATTTAAGATGTGCTTTTATTATATAGTACACTTACTCCTGGAATAAATTCCCATTAGCCAGAAAATAGGTCTCAATATCCAGATGCAGCCAGTTGCTAGAGCAGGAGAACATTAACTCTCCTTCTTCAGGTCCAATTTTGCTTTTTAGACAGAATGTGCCTCGGCCCACTCAGCCCCCATGTCCAGGTCCCTATGCCTGGAAATGGTCCCCATCTGTGTTCTTGCAATAGGTCTTTTCCTTTAATACCTCAGTTATAGAATGGTTAGCTGGTTCTCCATTCTATAGAAAATACTCAAGGGTCTCCTCTACCTGGTCCTCAGTCAGAAGTCCTGGGAAGACAAGTTGGTCCAATGGCCTGGACTTTCCAGGCCTCTGAACAGGCTGTTGCTCAATCAGAGGAGAATTTAGTCTAGGTAATAAATCACCAAAGCTTCATCCAGGACCCTCTGCCCAATTACATCTCCTGCAGATGAAATTCTTTCTACATTGTGTCACCCTGAAAAATGTCTCAGTATTTTATCTGGATAACAATCCCCAAAAGGTTTTAAAATGAAAAGTTCCTGGAAGATGAATTAACTAGATTCACTCAAAGGCTAGGAACAATTCAGATTGCAAATTGCTTTCTATTTAAAATCACAAACATTTAGTTATGGATAGTTTGCCAACTGAGGCAAGAAAAGAGAAACAACAAGAGACGTTGTGCTGCAGATTTAGAGAAGGCACAGCCTCAAAAGACCTGAGGGCTTCTGAAGTCATGAATGAATGGTACAGGATGTGCATAATGGCCAGATTCAAATGCTCCCTCCAACATATCCTAGCTTCATGACCCAGGACAAAACCCTTAACCCTCTTGTACTTCAGTTGCCTCAACCTTACAGTAGGTCTAAGAACAGAACCCTAACTCTTAGGGTTGTTTTGAAGATAGACCACTCCTAAAGTACACTGGATATAACACCTTGGCATGCTATAGATAATCAAAAGGTGTTAGTCACTGCTATGATCTGTTATTACTCTTGATTCTACCCAGCTGAGTTGGAGAGAAGTAGGTGGTTGTCTCCTTGTTAGTGCTGTGTTTGGGTGAACAAAGCCTTATGGTGTAGAAGTCCCATGGACAGAAATGTCTTCTGAGCACCACTGCTCTGGAATAATGAGAATAGGGTCATATCCAAGGTCTGCAACAGTTACAATCAGGGTGAGTAAATACTTTCTTTTAAGCACGAAATAGGAAACATTTTAGGCTTTGCAGGGCCTGGTGATCTCTGATATGACTAACTACTCTATTATTGTAGGTTGAATGCAGCCCCAGAAAATAAATACGTGGATTAAGTATGGCTGTGCTCCAATAAAACTTTATTTACACAACTGGCAGAGGGCCAAATGTCCCTTGCTTTGCATATCCTAGTTAAGGTCTTTTAATGTAAGTCCCTCAGTACAGGATTGGAGATGGAGCAATTGAGATCTCACCCTTCTATACTAAGAAAACAGGCTTTAGTTTACTTTGTAATTTTTCTTTCACATACAGAAGTTAATTTTGTAGATATCACATTATTAATGTACTCTAGATGTGTACATGTCTATATAAGAAATGTACCTCTTCATTTAAGAGTACTTATTTGCAAAACACCTTTACTCTCCCAGTATTTCTTATACATCAACTTACTTTGAGTCAAATTAAATGTAGACATAATCAGTCTCATAATGTTAGTATAATTTGGTGTTACAACAGTCATTGTTTACTGAAAACTTCTATTTTGGAAAATATGGCATTGAAGGAAAATTAAGCACGTAGTATCAGTCTCTATGCAAAATTTACTTTTAGATAACATCATTCACCTTCCCAGGTTTCCTGGAGACAGTCCCAGTTTATGCTTGTTGTCCTACGCCCTGGTCACTTTTGTATTTATCCAGAATTTTCCCTTTCTAAATCAAAAAATTGCATTAACCACTATCAACAATGATTAAGCCATATATTAACTGAGCATTTAAAGTTATTAAGGTTGCATTCAAATAAGCTGGGATGAGTTTGTGGATCTCCACTTTAATCTGGTGGTGTGTGAGACATCCATGCAGAAAAAAGATTTCTCATTCACATGTGGCTAACTCAGAAAATAATTAGTGATAAACCTATCTCCTCTTTCCTGACCCTTTCTAGGTAGAATGCAACTAAGACTCCCTTTTAGGAACAGGAAACAGAATACTCACTGATAAAGTAAATTAAGCTTAGGCAAAAGTAGCTGGAAACAGTTAACTCTTTCAGGGCTCAGATGGTGGTGGAGAAAGACTGCAGGTACTTTTCTCTGCTGGACACCAGGGTAGCCAACCAACTATCCTGCTTCCTGTAAGATGGGCAACATTGCTCAGTGGTCATTCAGCCAAATCAGTAAGAACTTGGGAATTATAGGCAGCATGCACAACAAAATAGGTACAGAAAACAGACACTGGGCAGTCCTGACACTGAGAAATACAGAATAATAAAATGGTTCTTGCTACAGTGATTCAACGATTTTTCATATGATCTAAACCTATAACTACTATTTTATTGGATGGTAACACTTTTATATTATGTAATAAACCCTTTTGACAGCAAAGATCTCAAAAACACAAACAAAACAAGTCTGTTTGTTAATAAAAAGTTAATTACTAAATTTATTTTCCTCAGAAAAGTTAATAAATGTATAATTGCTCAAAAGATGTGTTAACATCATAAATGAGGTGCCTAAGAAGTCATAACAACTAAATGCAAAGTGGTGTCCTGGATGGGATGATGGAACACACAAAGAACATTTAGAAAAATTGAAGAAATCAGAAAAGCTATGGATTTTAGTTAATCGTATCATATACTTCATTAATTGTAACAAATGCACTGCACCGAAGCAAGATACAAATAATAAAAGAGGGTAAGTCTAGGTTACGTGGGAACTTTGCATTACCAGTCCAATTTTTCTTTAAAACCCAAACCATTCTAAAAAACTTAAGCTTATTTTAAAAAATAGCTGGTCAATATTTATCCTCCATGATGCTATACCACAGTGATACACATTAACTACAACTTTTTCTCACTAGCACAAAGAGTAAAGCAATAGTTATTATGTTGTTTCCATTAACAGACAAAACTTCCCCAAAATAAATGAGCTTAGTTTTATATCAGTGGAATGAGATTCTTCAAAAAGAATCAGCTGTATTAATTTTAATCATAATTTGTTTTTTTCCATCCTCTGCATAGAATCAAAGTAAAGCGTTCAGAAGTTCATTCTGTTAAAGGTAAAACATGCAACCTTATTACAAAGGTTATTATAAATTCAAACCAAAATAAAATAATAAAGCATTGTGGTTCAAATTATATTTTTATTAAATTGAGAAATCTATGAGGAAACATGCAGTATTTCTGCATCTGACTTTGTTTATATTTAACATAATGTCCTCCAGTTCTATTCATTTTCCAAATGACAGGATTTCATTTGTTTTTATAGCTGAATAATATTATTCTACTATGTAGATACACCACATTTTCTTTATCCAACCAGCTACTTATGGGCTCTATGATTCCCCCCTACTGTGAATAGTACAGCATCACATATAGGCCAGGAAGGGTGTGCAAAGGAGGGAGGGTCAGGAGAGGTTAGATAACAAGAACCACACAGTTAGATCTAAGTAACAAGTTCCAGTGGTCTACGGCAAATAGGGTGGTTAGAGCTTGCAATATACTACATCTATTTTATGAATAACTAGAAGAGAAGAACTTGAAAACTCCAAACACAAAGTAGAAGATGTCAATTATCCTGATTTAATCAATACATATTATATGCATGTATTGAAACATCATACTCTATCCCATAAATATGTACAATTATTATGTGTTAATTTAAAAATTGTTTAAAGTTTAAGGAAATGGAAATGTTAACGACCCTGACTTGATTATTACACACTGTCTATATATAGAATTGTCATACTCTACCCCTAATATGTATAATTAACATAAGAATTAATTTAAAAAGAAATCTGTGAAGAACAGTGGTACATATAACTACATTCAAACCAATCTTATTTCTGCCAACTGAAATTAAAGCTCTGTCAAATTTTTTAATATCTTTGTACACACAGTAATAGTATCTAAACTATGTTAGTCAGTTTTTCATCACTGAGCAAAATGCCTGAAAGAAACAACTTAGAGAAGGAAAAGTTGATTGGGGCTCCTGGTTTCACAGGGTTAGTCCATGGTCAGCTGGCTCCATTGCTTTGGGCACAAGGTGAGAGAGGACATCATGGTGGAAGGAAGTGGCAGGGGAAAGCTGCTCAATTCATGGAAGCCAAGAAACAGAAAGTGAAGAGCCAGGGACGAAATAAAATCCCGAGGGTACACGCCTGTGAAAAAATCAGTTGAAAAACTAATCAAGTCACTCCATAACAAGAGTTATAAAAATTACCTTCATTTTTTGAAGATCTTAGCAGATGGGAATTAATTGAAAACTATGCCTGGGAACCAGAAAGACACCGAGGAACTAGAGATTAAATGATGAGCATAAATTTACTTCTGAAACTCTGTAATTATGATTTCGAATATCTCCATTTGAAAGGAAAATCTATTGATAGGCCTCCCTTATTTAGCTGATTAAATTTTTAGCCTATAACTCTTGGTATACATGATACTATTTAATTAGTTGCCATCCGGAAAGATGTGTCAAAAAATTTATCACCTACTTTTCTCTTTAAGAACCATTGATTTCTATTTATCTGCCTTGCTACCTATCAAACACAAAGATAAATCAGTAAGTTATTCAGTCTGTTTTATACAAAGATGGAAAAGTAGACCAGAAATATCAAATCCAAAGCAAATTTAATCGTAAAGATGTTCTTACAAATTTTTTTGAAAACATTTCCCCTTTGAAATAAAATGCTGTTGACATCTCTAATTTGACATTTCAACAGTTTGGACCTTTAGAAAGGGCCCCTGGAATCACTCAGTGGTGGCTGAGCTATGTCTTCCACGAGGCAGACAACTTCCTGAGACACCCCCCAATTCCCATCCTCTGTCCACTCCACTGCTTACCCTGCATCATGGTAAAAAGTTTAACTGCTGTACTGCTGTCATATATACCTAATTAAAATAAATAAATTAATTAAAAAAAGGTTAACTGCTTTTCCATTTGCTTTTATGTAGAGGGGTGATATTCAAAAATCTTATTAAAATCTGACTTTTTTACATTATATAAGGATCAGTTATCCTGAAAACAGATCCACTTTGAAGCTCCCTGAGCCGCCCCTCACTAAAAGAACAAACAACCTTTCAATTTGCAAAAATTATCTGCTGAAGGAATCTGACCTTCAACCTTCAACTTCAGCTGTCAAGAAAAGAATGAACACCAGTTCTTCCTTAATTGTGCCATTATCTAAACTCTCTGGTCATCTGATAAGAAAAAAAACTATTGCTGTGATCTGTGTGTTTACATTTATCTCAACTTCTATTTTTCATCCCAAACCTTTAACATTCTGTTGATTTTAGTTCCCTTCCCTGTGATCAGAGCTGTATTCCTCTCTCACCTGCTCAGATATTATACCCTCTGGGCAGTAAAATTGGCACAAATGCTACTAAATGAAATGGAAATAAATGCTTAATGGTTGCTTTAAATCAAAATAGTAAAGAGAGAACTGTAAAAAAAAGTTATTACAGTAATTCACCTGAGTGAACAAGGCGAATCCCACAAAGCAGTAGTATTTATCTACTTCCACATATAGCTTTTTAAGCATTTCCCAAAATTAAAAAAAGATTAAAATAATAATTCCATGGCTGATGATCCAAGATACAGGGTGCCAGACTCCCATGAATTCATCTCAGCTTGAGTCATGCCCTCTCATGGCTAGATGCCTCCCTGTTATCTGTATTTATAAAAACACAAACCTATGTTTTGTGCTTATCTTTCCAAGTGGCATAATTTCAACAAGAGCAATTTGGAACTACAGTGTTTATTTGGGAAATTTTCAATATAAACAAAATTGGAAAAGGGGGTTAAGTATAAATAAAAATGGAAAAGAAATTAAAATGTAAATAATAATTATTTCAAAATAATGGTAGCACTCCAGCTATCTGAAATTCAGGTATCTGGTACCATAAAACCTTCAAAAGAAGGTTGAAAGTCGGGGCAAAAATAAACAAAACCCAGCCTCTACTGCACCCCTGCTTGGTATAGAAATAACCTGCTTCAAACAGATGTTTTAAAACACAATTCTGAGGTATTTGATAATTGTTTCCCAAATCTTCAACAGATAAAGATACCCAGGAAGGAAGGACGTACCAAATTGTGAAACATCAGCTTGCAGCCTGACAGCATGAAGAGAAAACACAGGAACTCACAAGGCCAAGTTAAACCCCTATGTTCACAAATCCCAAGGATATCCCTATATCACAGCCCTGGGTAAAACCAGACTTCATAAGGATCACCCTGAGTTAGGGAAGAAAGATTAAGAGATTTTGCAAATAATTATTTTGAGCAATGCATTCACTGTATACAACCACACACTTACAAAAGAGATGTGTCAGACTGCTAGTTGCAACACTGCATATAATAGGCACAAAATGGAAATTACCCAATGGCTATTAATAAATCAAGTGGATAAGTAAATTGTGGTATCTCCACACAGAACACTCTATTGCAATGCAAATAAAAAGACTACAAGTTCACAAATATAACGATGAGTGAAAGATGCCAAATACACTGTAGGAATCTATGTATATGAAGTAAAAAAGTAAGCCAACGATAATGACTGCCCAGGAGGAAAGGAGCTAAGCTGATTGGAAGGGGACTTTCGGAGGGCTCTGCAGTGTGGTGAATTGTCCTGGTTCCCAGCCTGGATGCTGGTATGTGTGAGCATCTGATAGGTAAAAACTTTAATTGCTGGATAAGAACTTCATATCATTTAACAGAGTAGGTGACTTTCTAAGACCCCAAATGCTCAGCTATACCATGTTTTAATTCTAGCTGGGGGTCATTAGGTAATTGGGACTGTAACAATCTAAGAGGTTTGCGAACTTTCGTGAACTGACAGAATCGTTTTAATCTGAAGGCAGTTATCACTGTACTTTCTTAGGGGAAAAGATGCACTGTCCTTTTAGACCAACATGAAGCCTCAAATCTGTATACAGAGAATCAATCAAAGACTCTCTATCTTTGTGCATTGCTGTAGCCTTCCATGAATTTGTACCCAAAATTAGAGCCTCTCTGTCATAAGGCAGCCAGCCTCCTTTTGCATCAGTTAGCTCATTCCCCAGATCAACAGGTGAATGGCACTAGAGTGGAAAAGGCTTTCCCAGAATTTTAATGCTTTATGTCCCCAAGTCACAGCCATAGAATGCAAGACCATGAACATGACTGAATATAGGGGCTGCAGAGGAAAGCAAACTGGAAACAATACCCACTCATGTGCAGTTTCCTCTTGGCACAGACAGATCTCTTGCTTTCCATGGCTTCTCGCAGATCTCTTGCACTTGTTTTTGTCACCATAACCAAGCAGCCACAACCCACATATCCTCCATCCAGCTACCTTCACCTCTGGGGGGGAAAAAAAAAACACTGAAAAAATCCTACATGTTCTTTTTTCTTCTTTTCTTTTTAAAATATCTACAGATACTCTGAACTCTTGTATTTCTGTTAAGAATCTAACATGACTTCTTTATTGTGCTAGTATTGTTTAGGATTATTAATGTTTATTTGAGTATTCATTCTGGTTACAGGGTTATACAGATATTGAGTGGTTTGCACTCTCCCTAATTCTTTTCTTCCCTACACCCTGTGTATGCTTTCAGAACATCCAATATCATTCAACAGAGTAGGTGATTTTCACAGTAGGTACACCCACTACATTAAGAGTAGGAATGTGGGCACTGTCATCCATTCATTAGCATCTCTAAGCTACCCATACCCACCCGCCATTCTGAAGAACAAGCTATGCAAGTAGGTTTCTGAGGAAGAAAAAGAAAGTACTTCACACCACAAACACTAACACATTTTACAGCATGTTGGTCAGGAAACATGAGATAGCAATGTCCTACAACATGGATATTCCAAACAAACAGGTTGGTGTTTCAGTAATTGTTCCACCTCAGCCCAGATCAGACTGCAACTCTGTTCTACTGAAGCAAGAATTACAAGGTGACTGTGTCATGTCGGAGGATGAAATGGTGCAGTCTGGCATTCCTAAGCAGATGGGCAACAAGTCTGCAAGTGCTGCCCTAACCTCCCAGGACCACTTCTACCCTGGGACAAGGTAGCTACAGGCAGCCAACAATACACCTGTATTTTCACCACTGCATTCAGATTTCAGCATGTACCACTCCTTTTGTGCTTTTTTCTTTCTATCCAGATATTTCAAAACCATTCTTGGTCAAAGACTATGGGACAATAAAATGGCCACTTAAGCATGCACCATTATTTTATAATTGTAAAGGATCACAAAGAAGTGTCAAAACCAAACATTCTCATAAAACACCCCAAATCTAAATTTAAATAATTAAGTTGAATGTTTCTTCTGTTTGGTCTCTAGGAATAACCTGCTTCAAACAAGTGTTTTAAAACATAATTCTGACGTATTTGATAATTGCTTATTATAATTTGGATTTGGAAATGTTCCTTGAAAAGCTCATGTTTTGAAAGCCTTTTCCCCAATGCAGCAAGGTTCAAAGGTGGGGCTTTTTACACAGTGATTATGGCTGTAACTCACTGGTGAATTAATTCGTTTTTTGGATTAATAATTTGAATAGACTAATGGGTGATAACCATAGGCAGGTGGGGAGAGACTGAGGAGGTAAGTCACTGGGGCATGATCTTTGGGACTCTATCTTGCCCCTGGTGTGTGACTACTGTTGTCTCTCTCTGCCTCTTTCTCTCTACTTCCCAGCTGCCATGAGCTGGGAAGCTTTCCTGCACCACACTCTTCCACCATGATATTTTGATTCATTTCCATCCCAAAGCAATGGAGTGAGCTGACTAAAGACTGAAACCATGAGCTCAAAATAAATTTTTCTTCTTCTAAGTTGTTGTTTTCAGGTATTTTGGTCATGGCGATGAAAAACATAAAATTGGAAGACAAGGCCAGGCATATGGACCTGCCCCAGGGTGGAGTGAAGGGGAGCAAGACACAGAGTTTTTGTATGCCCTTCAGTAGATGAATGGATAAAAAAAAAAAATGTGGCATATGTACACAATGAAATATTACTCAGCAATAAAAGAGAATAAAATCATGGTATTTGCAGGTAAGTGGATGGCGCTGGAGAAGATAATGCTAAGTGAAGTTAGCCAATCCCAATAAAACAAATGCCAAGTGTTTTCTCTGATATAAGAAGGCTAATTCATAGTGGGGTAGGGAGGGAGAGCATGGGAGGAATAGATGAAATCTAGAAAGGGCAGAGGGGTGGGAGGGGAAGAGAGGGGGCAGGGTGTTAACAAGGAATGTGATAGACATCATTATCCAAAGTACATGTATATAAAGTATGCTCACATCAAAGACACGAATTGGTATGAACATACTTTATGTTTCAGAGATATGAAAACTTGTGCTGTATATGTGCAATAAGAATTGTAATGCATTCAGCTGTCATTTATTTTTTAAAAACCCATTAAAAATTAAAAAATAAAAATAACAACAAAAAAGCTTTCTCATACAAATAAAAAGTTGAAAAGTAAAAACAAAATAATAAAACAAAGAAAGAATACCAATTTAAAAAAATAAATTCCTATAAATAGTTTTCACATGAAAGATAAAACATTCTAATAATAAAGAAAATAACACTGAAATACCAGGAAATGACCACATATAATTAAATTCCCATAATTTTAATCATAAATCATTCCCTTCCAATTGACTTCCTACATGTTTTAAAAATGTGACAGCCAAGTACTTCCAGACTTAAAAGGAAAAAAGTGAAAATATCAGGGTAAAAGGAATCCTGTACATCTTATTACATT
This sequence comes from Marmota flaviventris, assembly GCF_047511675.1. Lineage (NCBI taxonomy): Eukaryota > Metazoa > Chordata > Mammalia > Rodentia > Sciuridae > Marmota > Marmota flaviventris. Next base: position 22,249,427 of record NC_092510.1, on the reverse strand, counting down.
GAGAACTCAACCTCTGACCCCAAAGACAGACTTATTAGGGCAGCAAACCTGGAGATAGAAAATATTATTCAGCAACATTTGATAAAGTTTGAATAGGGTAACTCTGCAAAGTGCAATAATATCAAGAGCAAAAAAGAAAATAAAGATAGAATGTTTTCAGGTTAAAATACTATCCCACAAACTTGCAAAGGAAAAAAAGTAACACCATTCAATTTGAAGTTAAGATATCACGGAACCAGAAGCTCAGATTAACAGAGATCATTAAAACAAAATCAGGCCTGACAGCTGCATTTACAAGGTATGGATTCAGAGGCTGCAAAGTACAAATGGTATCTTTCCTGTCTCCATCCTTTGACCTTCACAGATCATGCAAAACTGAAAATGTCCACCTAAAATCCAGCACTCTTAGCAACAGTGAGCCTACATTCTATGTAGCAGCTATGGATAGGTGAGAAGTGATAGAGCTGAGGTATGACTGATCCCTAGTAGATGAAGCCCAGGCCCTTACTGGCCACAGACTCCAAGTCATTGGGTCAATGTTCATGTCTGGCCCTGGAAGCCTGCTGTTGTGAGTCCTGCTCCATTTCATCAATTGCAGCTCATAGTGGTAAGGGTGGAAGGGAACTTGGGACTCATTTCACAGGGGCCTGGAGTCCCTCTGGATGGAGCTGTTGTGCCACCATGAAGAGGATGAGTTTTTGCATGTTCTGGAAGGCATGAAGGCATGAATTCTCTGAGAGTGGAGGACACTCCATTAATGGGGCTGATCTGCCTGATTCCTGACAACCAGTGAGAGCTGGACTCAGGCTATCCATCCCACGATTCTTTTCTCCGGAGAAGTAAGGATCACTGCTGTTGTCACCTTCTGGATAGAGAGAACATGCTCAGGAAACTTTCCTTTGGCAGGAAATATGGCTACAAAACACCATTTTCTCAGTGAAAAAAATGAATGGACGAATGAGAAATTATAGGAGAAAGGTAAGAAGAGTTTCTTCTCTGGGAAAAGAATACAACAAGAACAAAAACATTCCTTGTTTAAAACTGAGTAATTTAAGATGAACTTCTTCCCCAGTATTATGTCCTCAGCTTAAATGAAGAAAATTAATATGAAAAATAGAAAATAAAGAAAAATAAACCAATGTTGTGAACCTATATAGTTCTTGAGGATTTCAAGTCCATTTACTTGACTACATTGTAGACCTCAATAAAGAATTTCCTGAGGATTCCAGAAATGACTTAAAATATTTTTAATACCACATTTGTTAATTATGAACAGACATGAAAATCACACATAAATTCCTTATATTGATAGCTCCAACACATTTGTAATATCAACATACATTAACAAAAGTCAGCAAAATTAAACTTTGCAGTTTAGCCAATCTGACAGAGAACATTTTCACTAAAACTAAATCTCCACAGACAATGGCAAGGTGGTACTGGCATTTTCTACATGGCTCTCTTGGGTGCACTTCTGTGAACCAAACCCCATTCTTCCCATCACTTTTTTTTTTTCAGCCTCTAAGTCATCATTTATTGATTTATAGAGCACCCATCACATGATTGAGGTGCTTTACAATACAGTAAACATCACAACAGAACTCACATAGTTAAATACAATCAACAAATTACAGAACTAAAAAAAAACTGGAATGAAGCAATATTATGTCAAATTTCAAAGATGCTGAGAAGCGGCAGTACAGAAAAGGTAATTCCACCAACTAGAGACCAGACGGGCAAAGATACACAGGCATCACAACCCGAGGTGGGCAGATTTGTAAAGGGTGAGCGAGCATATAAAATAAAATTTCACAACTGGGAATGAAGGCCATTAAAGATACTATGTCATCCAAGTGATCACAGAACCAGTGGAATGACCTCACAAATATATTTACCTTACAATGACAAGAAAATCAACCGCATATGGATTTTAAACTCAGAGTCCAGAAAGCCACTGAGATCATCCTTTCTGTTATGAACACAGGCTAAAATCTACAAGTTTCTCAAAAAACTTGGAATAAATTTAGTAAGAGCCAACAGTTCTACACCCAAAGGACTATGCAGATATTAATGGTTGGCACAAAGTTGGGGGTTGAGGGGGGGTCCTTTTCCTAAAGCAGAGAAGAATCACCTCACACTAATGATGAGGCACTGGTGGGACAAAAGCCACCTAGTTCAGTGTCACCTGAGTGATTTAGATATCAAACGTAGAGGCATTTAAATTCACGGTCAGATGAACACTGGGAAAGGCACAGATGACATCTCTGACAGAGGAAAAGGAATCCTCCATCTATCAAGGCCTGTGTTTCAGTTTGTAGTATGGTGAGGGGACATAGTTGGAACGAGTATGAGGAAGAGAGGCACTGGCTCCTGCCTCTCCTATTCCCCTACGTCCAGCCCTAAAAAACCACCCAGTCATACCAACATAACTGCATTAAAGTGGCACTTAAAGTTTTGTTCAGAAACAGTTGTCCCTGAGTTACTAGGTCATTTGCTACTTATTGAGCAGTCAAATCCCAGGTTTTAACTCAACAGATTGCTAGTGGAATTATAGCAATAAGAGCAAAATTCCAACTCCACAAGCAACCACTATGTGGACGATTTCTGACTTAAGAGTGAAGGAGATTGCATTCAAAGTCCCTAGTAGGAGTGCAGTCTAGCTAGCACTTTGGGGCAACGATTTTTACAAAGTCTCTGGGAAAGACAAAAGTCATTAAGTTCTTGAAGAAAATTGGGCTCCAATGAATCAAATAAATTTTTATAGTCACTGAACATGTAAGGGTTTTTAATAATATTTATGGGTTTCTACAATACTTGAATGAAGAACAGACTGGGATTTATAAAAATCACTCTTCACTGGGACTACATCTGTAACCACTTTACCTCTGCTTTAAAAAAAAAACCTGACAAACTGGTAGAGGTCTACATTACTGACAGGATTCCTTTCTCTCTTCTGCCAAAGCATTTCTCCAAACCCCACAGAGGAGGGATGCACCAATTTTCACTGATTCTCGCAGTCATACGCCATACCCGATCTGGTACTGTCTCAAGTTCTATCCCTTATATGCCAAAGATTGCTTCTCACTCTCAACCTCACAATAAATAGAGAGAAGCCTAGGACTGTCTAACAGTGCACATGCTCATTTCACCAATTGCTAAAGTTTAGAAAATTTTATGATATGAAATATACTTATGCTCATAATCAAATCCAAGTGTCATACATAAGTGACAGAATCTGTATGTCAAATAGCAAAGCATTTACCTCTGAAATACTTTTAGACTCACATAAGAATCCAGATAAAACCCAATACTTACACTGCCATGGCCATGTGATTTTCAAGTATTAAGTTTGTTTGCATAAGGAATCAACCTGAGATTTTTCTAAACTGCACTTCTCTGGCATTCAGTATTATAACCTTCATTCAATACAATAAAAGCCAACAACTTGACAATTATTGGGAAAAAATTATATTTTAGAAGAACTCACTACATAAGGTGACAGAATTCCAAAATCAAATTACATGAAAATACACATCGCAATTTCTTTGTACAATAGGTGAGAAAAATCTCTAGTATTGAAGAATAGAGACAAAGAAATATGAAGGATTAAGGAGGATATAAGGGCAAATTGCATTCTTAATAGCAAACCAAGAAGTAAAAAGCTTGTAGTTGTGCATGCTTTATTTATCCAAACTTAACATTAAGTCAACTGAAGGGCAAAAATAAAACCAAATCAGAATTTTGTATTATTTGGGGTAAATTTCAGTAAGTTGAATTTAGAACCAACTTTTTTTTTTTTTAAGTTCTTGGGATAATGTCTAGGTTCAAGAGCTCTCAACAGCCAGAAAATGTTATTGCTACATCCAATCCAAGAGATGGGTGCAACTAGAATACAAAAAGACAAAGCACCTAGTGATGACCACTCCTCTGAAGTCATCATTAAAAATCAAGTAATTGCTTATTAAGTATTTCAGTATTTGAACTAAATCATCTGAGAACTTTCTGGCAGATAGAAGAGATAAAAGCAAAGGGGACTGTCAAAACAAAGAAGATACAAAAGTTTAGTAAGTGACAAGGGTTTAATGAAGCCTCAATGGTTTAAAGGAAATTAAATGGAAACTTTTAATCCTAATTGCTTTTCATCTGACATGCTTTAAGGAGTCTTTTTAAATTGATAAGAAACAATGAATAGGGAAAGAAAACCTGCTAAAATCTTTTTAGAATTTACACGATTCTTATTCTACTACAAGAAAGCATTATTTGGTACAAGGTGTATTTGTGGATGTGCATGAACAGTATATATATTATCCGGATCATGTTGTGCTATGTACACGTCTTTACAATTCTTCCTGAAGGTTAAAACAGTTCATTAGAATTCAAAATGCGTAATCATCTGTAAGTTGGCACTTGTTAGGCTCTTGTCAGCATTGATAACTGGCATGTTTTATTGCAGCCCAGTTCCAGCCAGTGTTTTGCCAACTTGTTACAACAGAAGTCCAGCAATATAGGTGGGTAGAGTGCAGGAAAAACAGTGCCATGTTTCTCAATTGAAGACCCTGAAATAAGTGAAATTACTAGCTGCTGAATAAATGTCACTCAAAAGCAGTCTCTTGGCTTTTTCTTACACAGCGTGCAACTTTCCTTTTAAATTCTCCGTTTCTGTCTTCCCTCCATTCTTTCACAGCATCGACATTAGCAGGTGAATCTCCATTAGGGTCTGCCAGCATAGAAATGACACTAATCATGATGGTTTCCACAGTGTGGATAGGAAGCCAGCGTTCCTCTGGCTTTTCATAACCATATTTATCCTCCCCAGGCTCATGAAGAATAGAAATGCAAACATCACCATTTTTATCAACATTTGGGTGCCAGATTTCTGTAATGAATTTCATTTTAGGAGGCCGGAGGGGATAATCTTTTGGGAAAGTGAGATGAGCCTTAAAAACACCACCTTCATAAAGTGTGTCTGGAGGACCAATAATAAGGACTTCCCATCGATAGAGATCATTGTCATCTATTAAACCTGCTGAAAAGCCTTCCACTGGATTTTTGTTGAGTTAATCCATTTCAAAGACAGATTTCTTCATTGCAGCCTTAAGTTTCTACATCCAGGGTTAAGGGAGTCTGGCTGCAGGATGAGGGGGAAGATCGCCTGAACCCGGATTGACATTTACCGGGCGTTGGACAGCAGGGGTAACTGCTGGTTCATCTCTCTTTAAATCTGGCAGCACGTGGGGCCTTCCCATCACTTTTTTATTGAGACAATAGAAAATCCACCACTCTGTGTTTTCAGTCAACTTCGGCATATGTGAACACACCGTTCATATACCAAGCCCACCCTTCCTCTTTGATTGTCCGCCTACACGACTACATATATGCCACACAAACATAAAGACAGTTTTTTTGAAACTACATAGCTAAATCTGCAATGCAGGAGTCATCCATGTGATTCTGAATGTGCTCACATTTATTTGTCTAATAACACATTCAAAAAGAAAACACAAAGTCTGTCTTCTACAACTCTTGAACATATGTGTAAATGTCTGAAAGGATCTGTGGCCCCAGTTTTAAGAAACATTGACATAAAACATCCACAGTCCAGGGTGAACAGTGTTCTGGTAAGGCAGGAGGAATGTTTCCATTCATTGCTCTGCATCTGATACCATGAGAAATATCAGATACCATGAGATATATATCAAAAATTCCTGAGTATTTAAGAAGGTGAGATAATGAACTCTCTAAAGGTCAGAGTCAGCTCTATGTCCTCTCACCAGTGCCCAGTGAGATATCAAGGATGATGCCAACAGTGAATTAGAGAAGGAATGAAAGAAACATGTTTGTGCTACTGCATCAGTATATCTTGATTTTTATAGGACATGCAGACTAAGGCTTGCAGGGATAAAATTAACTAAATTTCACTTTTCTAATTACTCTGACAAAAGCAATTATCTTTGGAAGATCCTGGATATTTACGAGTTGAAGCAATGAACTTGTATGTTTGAGAAAATGATTCCAAGGACAATATATGTCAGAGATAAATTCCACCACGACAACTTTCCTCCAGGATACAGTGTTTACTTTCCATTTTATAACCTGATACAAGACTAATAATGTCAAATGAAGCAGTCTGAACACTCAGGATACATAATCTCTTCTTAATACTTCCTTCCAACTACATACCACTGTCAAGTTTAAGTGCCACCTAAATTGCAATGAGTTATACATAAAGCAAGAACACATATTGTATACACCCTCTTAGAAGAGAAAAAGGAAGCACATTTTGAATCACCACCGCACTGTGACCTTTCCCAGCTTCTTAAAGGCCACCTGTCCTTTCAGCTATGGGCTTCCAAACTTCTATTCAGGGCAGATCAGCATGATGCAGCTACTTTTATGTTACAAAAGAAAAAATACTGAGTAACCCAGGCAGAAATGAAGAAACAGAAAAAGATTTAAATACTCAGAGTGATAGGATTACTACAACCATGAATTTGAGCAATAACTGGGGAGAAGAGTAAATAAAAAATTTGTCTTCAAAGAAAAGCTAGAGAACAGCCTATGTTCTTAAAGTCTAGTCTTCCCAAGTACACTCAGTTTTAAGCCTTTTTATTTGTCTAAATCATAACGACAGAATAAATCATCTCTCTTCAAATTCTGAGAGCCACGCTCTGAGCAATCAAGTGAGATCTGAGAGTCAGAAAGCCACTGTCCACGTGGTCAAAACTGAGAGTCCTCTAAAGACGAAGGCTGAAAAGAAATTACTATCTTGAGATTGAATTCAAATATCAGAATGAGAGTGACCAAGCAGAACCCATGAGACCTAAGCCATGCATGGATTTATACAAGGCCCAGAAGAAAGGCTCCGAGGTTAAAAGAATATTTGTGATTCTAAAAGACAGATTTCTCCCACTCATCAGGGTAATAATACATATAATTATGACAAAAGACATATTAAAGAGAGAAAAGCAATAGAACAGCAACAGTAAAGATAATAAAGAGATAGAGTTAAAGATACAGATACAGACACAGACATTAGGATCCTCGATCAGAATCCAGAAAGCAGAGAGATCTCCAGAATGCCTGTGGCTAATACACTAACAGATCTCAAAGACGGTGCCAAAGGTAAATGCCACACACAGTCTAAAACAGCCTTGAACCTCATTCAGCACTGGTGTGCAATCCATCACTATGTTGCAAGGCTGGAAGAAATCTCATCTCCTTGGATGACAACCACATATTACCAGCCATGTGCATGAGAATATACACTTATCTTTAAACACTATCAACACACACCAAAGTACCAAGATGCTAACATGTTGAAGATAGTCAAGAGCCAAGATCAAAAATAGAAAAGCTGAATTTCTTCTCCCATCTGTAGGTGGATCTGTAGGTGGATCAGTGCCAAAAGCTCAGTGGGTGAAAGGAGGAGAAAACTGAGGCACAATGGACTCAAACAGCCCTCTTCCATTCCACTCCCTTGTTGGTTGATCTCTATCTTGCTCCTTCTCATGGTACCCTCTCTCTCCTGCATCTTGGGCTCACTCTCTGTGCAGATCTTTCTTTCCCTCCATCTCTCCTCCCTTTCCTTCCTTGCCAAGGTCATGGAAATGTAGGGCGCTGAGGAAGCAGCTACAGGATTACAATAGAAAACAATCACACTGGAAAGGGCTAAAGTGGAACCCAAGGCAGAGAAATACAAAAGAACCCTGATTAGTAAGGAAACTTTGCCTCGGCTTCTAGTTCTTAAAATATGCACAGCTAAATGGAGCTGATGTTCAATTGTGAGTTTGGTAATCACTATTCTAGTAGGAGGGGCATGCTGATGTACACTGTTTTCCCAGTATTTGTACAGTTCACACATGTATGGTCTTGGTTCTTCTCAATTAAGTTTCTTGCTTTTAAATTATTAAATAAAAGCATCCCTTTCTAAATGGTGTACGCAAAAACTCCGCAAAACAATGTGAAACAACTAATCACACAGGAATGATGTTGGTTGTTTAAAAAAATCCTGCCTAGCCCTGCCTGGTAGATAACCAATCACGATGTTAGCAGACAGGCAGTCAACCTAAGTCTGTGCCCTATTTGGCCAACTGCATGATCCCATTCCTGATTGATAATGTGAATTTCTAAATTGATTTATCAAAGTGAACCAATTCACAAATAACAATTTAAAACTGATAAAAATGGAGTTAAGACTCTGAAAATATACAGATCTGACTACAGGAAAGAGGTGAACTCTCCTTCAGTCTCCCTCACCCGCCTATGTCCGCTATCAACAGTTCAACACTCATGCACCCTATTTCTTCCTCTCCTTGGCAATCTTTGAACACTACCAGCAGTTTATGCCAGGAACTTACAAAAAACAGTGGAGGAATCTACAAAAGAAATGGAGAAAACACAGCATAAAGTAACTGCACTCTCTTTAAATACTTACACACAAACTAAGGAATTTGAAAATACAAATTTATTTGATTATCCAGTAAATGTTTATTTGAAGACCATGTATACCTGCTGGACTCAGGTTAACAGGTCACACACTCCTTGGGACTCCCCCTCCCAAGACTTCAAGGAAGTGACCCCTGAATTTTCTAAGAGAAAACAATTTTGGCACATATCTCAAAGGGTGTTCTAACATTGTTTTACAATGCAATATTATTTTCTCTCTAATCTCACAATTATCAGGGACCGGGTAGTTTAAAGTCAAAATCACTTAATATTTTGCTTGAATGATCTTTGAAATGGAAATCCTGTTAACACTACTATTTTGCCTCTATAGGAATAAAACATTATTATATTTAGTATCCACACTTCTCAAACTAGATATGAATACTGCCCTCCCCCAGGTTAAGGGCAGGGCACCACTAGATAAGATAGAATTTCAGGTAGGAAACAAAGCCACAGATGGAAGGGCATACCTTCCTAGAAAAACAATTTTCCCCTCAGAAGAAAATATAATATTTTATATTAAAAGAAGGCCCAACATATCATGTAGTAAAATTAACAACTAGTTGATGTCTTTTAAAGATAAAAATTCCAAATTCCTCCACTGGGAGGAGGAGGAAATTTTCTAAGAAAATTGCTACTTGCAGCAGTGTATTAGGTTATATCCACAATATATGGCATTTTCTGCAAATGATCCTCTTGCCTTTAAAAGCTTGTAGCTTTTTTATGGGGGGGGGGGGCGGTGAGGGGAGAGTTATGCTAGGGATCAAACCCTGGGACTCACCCATACTAGGCAAGTGCTCTATCACTGAGCTACACCACCAGTCCTTAAATGTTCTTTGATGAAACTTTTGGGGAATGTTTCACACACACTGTGAAGTCCTTAAGAGTGTGAATTACATCCAAGTCCTTCTTTTTGTCCCCTGGCACCTAGGACAGTACCTATGACAGTATCTGGCACATGGTGGATACTCAATAATGCTTGCAGAATTAATTTGGCTAAAATAATGACAACAGCATTATCAATAACAAAAGACTGTTATCACATTTGGATGGAAGGAAGAAAAGATGAACAGTTGTATGAGGAAGTAGAGGAGAAGCAATCCAATTTACCAAAACAACTAATGGTCGCCATGGTAACAATCAGATGAAGCAACTCAATTTAGTTCTTTTCCACTAACAAGTACTGGAAGGCAAATATTATACTTGTTAATTTCAGATTGGAAGGACTTAGGACACAAGACTACCAAGTGACACTGGTGCCCATTAAGTTTGATAGCCTCTGGAGAATTTGGAAAGGCATGATAATAGTAATTCCACCAATGATATTACTCCTGGTATCCACTTTGACCCTAAAAAGGTCACTAATCATTTAAAGATCAAGTGTCAAACATCTGCTGCAGACTTGACATCTGTGAGAAGGAGATTTCACACACACACACACACACACACACACACATCAAATATGATGTGGACTCACCCTGCTTCATTTCTAAGATTGTTACTTTTAAAAAATTAGCTGGATCCAAACTAAGTTACAGGATGAAAGATGACCCAAACAAACAATATAGTTTATAGTAATGTAAAAATTTTCTACTTCCCTAGTAGAGACACTGCATTTTTACCTCACTTGTAAACAGTAGAAAGGATCAGTATCACACCCACTTTCTCCACACACTCCCTCTTTCACCTGAGTGAGTCATTCCCCCTGCACAGTATTCCCCTTACTTTCTAGACTTGAGAGAGACACTGGGAGGAGGAGGAAGCAAGGACTCCCAGATCTTGAGCCTTGAACCAATGAACAAGCACACTGACAACTCCCAAGACTATTTCCTTTTCTTAGTTTTAAGTCTCAGATATGCATTCTGATCAATAAAATATCAATAAGGACATCTAGAGCTCAATATATTGTCAGCTAATATCCAAACAGGAAGCAGGAAAGCATGTTCAGCACTACAGTCTGAAAAGCAGAAATAGCAGCTGGAGACCTACTTTGACACCAAGACATGGACAGAAACAAATGAAACTGAAAAAAGCTCTGAGCATCTCTCCCTCTATGTCCTGAAATCACACCTGCCGCCATTCCCTTACCCCCTGTGAATTAAGTTAGTAACTTAGTATTATTTATTTCTCTCAGAATCATAGGGGCAATGAATATACAGTATGATTTTGTCATTTTATCCTAGTGTATAAAAAGTGAGAGTTGAATCCCTGGTCTTTAATTAAGCGACCAAGTACCTTAATTTCTGGGTCAGTTTCTCCTTCAATCAGAGATAAGTCTTCTTTCCATGAATTCTGAAAATTAAAGGCATGAACTCTGTAAAATGCCTATCACACAGTAGGCATCAGTGAATATCAGTGAATAAATGTATATGCCTGACCAAGTTTTCTCTTCTACCTAGTCTTGGGAAAATAGCAAATCCAAAAGCTACTATAAAGGATGCCAAATTGGCAAACTGCCCAGGCATTAGCCTCAGGGTGCAACCAGAAGGCTTTGAGTAGAGGATGACTTAATAGGGCCCAGTTGAGACTTAGGGAGTGCTCCTAAACCCATGCTGTGTGCGTGTATGGGAGGCTGCAGGTTTCAAGGTGGCGCCTGTAATTAACAAAGTGCCATTTGCACGGCTCAGAAATCAGCAAGTGAAACTTTCCCCCTACAGCAGAATTATGTGAACGCATTCCCTTAACTTTTTTTTGGCAAAGTTAAAGTAAGTTGCTGAACAGAGAAAAGCAACTCACAGAAGAGCCGGATCCACTGGGTCTGCGTGTTCTGAAAGTTCAGGACAGAAGGCAGTGCAGCAGAGAAGGCAGGAAATGCCATCATCACCTCCCGCCCCTGAAGCACACACACCTGGGGATGAACTTGGCCTCGTCTCCGAGTCGCGCCTGGAAGTCCTGCCAAGCCCGGCCCCGGTTCGTCGGTCCCCAAGGGGCGGACAGATCCCCGGCGTCGTCCAGAATGTCCACGTCTTCGCCGCAGTCCGCGAGTTCGGGTCCCGGCTCCGCAGTAGCAGGCGCGGGCTCCAGTAGCCCCCAGCCCCGGCGCCGTCCTCCGCGCCGGGCCCCGCGGAAGCCGCGCGCGAACTCCTGGAAAGTGATGACGCCGTCGCTATTGGAGTCCAGCCGCTGGAACACGGCCTCGGCATCGGCCGGCAACACTCGCAGCTCCGCGCACAGCGCGCGGAACTCCTCACGCTCCAGGCGCCCGGAGCGATTCGCGTCGCAGGCAGCGAAGAGGGAGCGCAGGCGGGCGAGCTCCTCCGGGTCCCCGTCCGCCTCCATCCCGCCGGCGAGGACAGCCGACCCGGCTCCGGAGCGCAACCGGGCAGCGCGAATGTGGGAAGTCGGGGCCACCTGCTGCTGCCAGGAGCCCCGGCGAGTTCGGCTCGTCCGGCTGGTTCGGCCACTTGCCGGGATATCCGGGCGGGGCGAAGCGTCTGGGCGGGTCGAGGGCGGCCTGGCGGGCGGCGCGCTTCCACGCTGGTGACTGCCGGTCTCCTACAGGCCCCAAGAGAGGTCGGTGTGCCCCGGACTCCCTGCACAGAGCTGCGGCGCCTGGGGGCTACTGCACCCAGCGCAGCGCTTTGGCACCCTCCACTTTCCCCCCGGGTATGGCTCCGCCCAGCCAAGAGGAGGAACCCGGCTCTGGTTTCCATGCCTCCGGGAACCGGCCTAAGTTGGCCTAGTAGGATTTGGGGAACCCAGCAGGAACTAGGGGTGCTTCGCTTAAACACTGACGCTCTAGTAAAGCGCATGGCTCAACTCTCCCCAGAGGTGGTGCTGGCATGAGCTAACTTCATGGGAAAGGAAGGGAGGGGTGAGATTCCAAATTGGTTAGTTATGTGCAATGTATTCTCTTCTAATTTCAGAAACTTGGTAAACCTTTATGTACAAGTTTTCTGACAAACCAAAGTACAAAGTTTCCTGGAAGACCCCCTTTTTTAATTTTATAAGCTATCGTTAAACTATATTCATCTAACACGAGGGCCCCTGTTAATCTAGATTTTCCATATCCCCCCAATCCTAATACTTTTTCTTAATCCATGACTCCTCAGCCTGACAGAAAATAATAACCAAAATTGCTTGACAGGCAGCATTTTTGAAAAACTGAAAAAGACTAGCGTAGTTTAGCTTGGATTTGTTTGGGGATTCATTTTTTTTTTTCTTTAACAAACTTTATGGAAATTATATACTCAAAGGTATACTTACACTTTGATTTTAAACACTTATTTTGACTTATTTTTTAATAACACTGACTTCTTTGTTCATATAAGATCTTTAAAATCCGTCTGTTTATATCCTTTAAAAAAAATTCTGTCCTTCCATTTTTAGGAGACCCTCAGACTGTCTTGGATTATGACTGTGTCCAGGTGATTCCCCTGACCTATGAAAATACGTGTAGGTGGGCTGGGGATGTGGCTCAAGTGGTAGCTCACTCGCCTGGCATGCACGGGGCTCTGGGTTTGATCCTCAGCACCACATAAAAATAAAATAAAGATGTAGTGTCCACCGAAAACTAAAAAATAAATATTAAAAAATTTTCTCTCTCTTTAAAAAAGAAAGAAAATACGTGTAGGTTATTTTTACTTATAGACTTTCTCTACCTTTTAGATTTTTATTTACTCTTATTTCTTTTAGTTATGAATGTATTTCCCTTTTATCTCATTCTAGAGTACCTTTGTTGCTTATTACTTGGATTTTTTAAATATAATAATAAGTAGGGCATTTGACTGAGGTGTTCCTTCTAGGCAAACGTTCTTAAACACAAAGCTCAGTGCTAAACACCTGAGGAACTGTTTCTTGAATTGTACGGTTTCCTAATGTCCACATTCACAGCATCTATCATGCTGTAAATATAACTTCATCTGTAAATTTAACTAATCAATTATGAGAGTAATTCCATTAGAAGCCCTAATCTTAACACTAATTGCTAAATGAAGGTAGTGCTGTATAGTTAGACAGCTAACACATTGAAATGAGTTTTATCATTAGTGCCATATAGTTAACTGATTTTGAGTCTATTTGCTTTTCTGTTTATTCTAAAGATTGATTTTTCCATACAAAGTAAAAAAGTTACTAGCTTGGTAATGCTTTAAAACTTTACAGATACATTTATTAAACTGAATCTTTGAAATATTATCATACTGTTTAGACATTAATGACTGTTCTTTCAAAACAGAGGAGTTAGTAATTTTTAACTACTTAAGCAGACTGCTCACACAACTTCATTTCTGAATTTTTACTGTAAACTTTGTGCTCCTTATTTATGAATTCTTCTGTGTTGTTTGTTTGTTTTTTGGTTTTGGTAACAGGGATTGAACTCAGGGGCACTCCACCACTGAGCCACATCCCCAGCCCTATTTCATATTTTATTTAGAGATAAGGTATCACTGAGTTACTTAATGCCTGCTTTTGCTGAGGCTGGCTTTGAACTTGCAATCCTCCTGCCTCATCCTCCCCAGCCGCTGGGATTATAGGTGGGTGTCCACCATGCCCAGCAATTCTTCTGTTCTTTGACCTGCTTTTCCTTTTCCTTGAGCCCTTCATCACAAAGTCATCAAGAAACACATATTATTCAAATATCATATGCATATGTTTTATTTCCACTGATATTAATATGTCTCAGACTAACTATATTAATTATTTATCATTACATAACAACACAACCAACACATAGTGATTTTTTTGTGTGTTTGTGTGTGGTGCTGGGGATTGAACCCAGGGCCTTGTGCATACAAGGCAAGCACTCTACCAACTGAGCTGTATCCCCAGCCCTACATAGTGATTTAAAACAGCATCCATTTATTCATTCATAATTCCATTGTCATCCCTTTGAATGGGGTTCAGCTATGTGGTTTTCTGCTAGCTTACCTGGGATCACTCAGGTGGTGACTGTTCCTATGAGCCAACTGGGGCTATTGGTCTTAGAGGGCCTTGCTCACATGTCCAGAAGGTGATGCTGGCTATTGACTGGGTCATATGTCTTTCAGAAGAGAGCATGGGCTTCGCCACACAGTGGCAATATTTCAAAAGAGTAAGGTCCTAATGCACAAGTGCTTTTGAAATCTCAGCTTGTATCATATTGTTAACATTTTATTGACCTGTACAAGTCATGTGGCCAAACCCTAACTCAGTGTGTCAAGGAGCTACACAAGCCATGGATCCAGGGAGACACCCTTACTGTAACAGCAGATCACACATGGGTGCTACAACAATCCCTATTCCCCCAGGGTCTGTCCTGCTGTCCTCTTATTCATTCTGCAGCACCACAGCTGGACAGTCCTTAAACACAAATTCCCTATCAGGTGGCAGTTTTATTCCCTATGGCACATTTGGGAATGTCTGGAGGCATTTTTGGTTAAGAAGAAAGGAATGTTGGAATGTTACTAGTATCCAGTAGGGAGATGCTAGGGACGCTGCTTAATACTCTATGATGCATGGACCAGCTACTTCCTTCTCTGTATGGTTTGAATATGAGGTATCCCCCAAAGCTCATGTATGAGGCAATGAAATGTTTGGAGGAGAAATTATTGGGTTATATAGCCTTTACCTAATCAGTGAATTAATCTCTGATGGGATTAAGTGGTGGCTGGAAGCAGGGGGGGTGTGGCTAAAGGAAGTGGTCATTGGGGGTGTGGCTTTGGGGTATATATTTGTATCTAGCAATTGGAAACCTCTCTCTTTTCTGCCTGATCATCATATGAGCTGCTTCCTTTGGCCACACTCTTTCTCCATTATGTCCTGCCTCACCTTGAGTCCCAAGGAATGGAGCCAGTCACTTATGGGCTGAGATCTCTGAAACATGAGCCTTTAAATAAACTTTTCCTCCCCTACAGTTCTGTTCAGGTCCTTTAGTCACAGCAGTGAGAAATATGACTAAAACACTCTCTTTCACTCCATTACAAAGAATTATCTGGCCAAAATTGTCAGTAGTGTGGAGCTTGAGAAAGACTGCACCCTGGCTTATAAACTTCAAATGATGCCACAGTAAAAAGAGAACCAAGGGTAACTCTTCATATTCAAAGCCCTCTCAATCTAGTTCTTCGGTAGACATCCAAGCATATCTCCCTTTAGCCACATTTACCTGATTAATTTAATAGTTCCTTATTATCCGGACAAAACGTAAATATCAAGCAAATTCCTCAGATTTTTCCCTCTTCTTCCTAACCAAGAGATTTCCCAGCTTCAGTAGAATTGGATCTTGTTTTTCTTACCAGGATTCCCTCCATTTGATTGTGATGTGTTACTTACAAATACACTGCTTAGCAGTGTATTTCATTATATCAGCTTAAGTAACGGGCTTCAGGAATGCTTTTGAATATCCTCAGCAATACTCTCAGGGGAAAGTCAATGTTATATAATCAGTCTCTAATTTTTTCAAGTAACATAGGAAATTGGATCCCCTTCTTTTCTATTTTAGCATCTAGAAACAGCTAGCCAAGAACAGAGGAGCCTTTGAAAGTCAGTGAATTGGTAGGAAAGGAGAGCTTGTCCATGGTTGTTATCATGACTTTCAGAGAGATCAGCTTGCTCTTTTACTGCCCAAGGATCTTAAAAATCAGAGATAATCTTGTTAGAGTGTGTTTCTCAAAGTAGTGAAAAGATATTCTTGGAAAGAGACCTTCATGATCAAGTATATTCATAAAATACAAATAAATTTTGAAAAGAATCCTTCTCAAATTCCTTTTGGATGAGGTAATGAACACTACTTAATCTAATATTTCCTAATTGCTTCAAAATATGGGAACAGTTAGTGTTTGATTTGTTTACAATTTCTATAAGCTTTCCACAAAGTGCTCTTGAGGACTGTATTGTAGGAAACTTCGTGTTAGACAATGACTAGGATGGTGAGTCATAAGAAATGATCCCTGGATACTACATTATACATTGACCCAACTTCCCATAATAATAATGAACCAACCCCCTTAACCTACAGTGGTAGTAACAGATAGACTTGCTTTTTCCCTCATCACAGAAGGAAGTCATTCAATCTTTCAACATTAATTTTGATGTTTCTACATTTATTGTAGATGCCCTTTATTTGGTTCAGGAAGTTTCCCTCTACTCCTAGTTGCTGGGAATATCTATCATGAATGGATTTTGCATTTTGTTAGATGGTTCCAGCATCTACTTAGATGATCAAGTTGTTTTTGCACCTTTGTTCAGTTAATGTGGTGAATGATATTGATGAATTTTCACATTTTAATCCAATTCTTGTTCTCCATGTGATCTCAGAGCTTCTTTAATAGTCTGTCCACCAATTTTCTATCGGCTCTAAGAGTGAGTTTTCAAAGAGTCTGGGCCCAAATATGCAAGACTTCTTATGATCTAGCCTTCAGAGTTCAGGCACCTTATATTGGTCTATTAGATCACTGAGACCAGCCCAGATTCTAGGGGAAGGAAATTAATCTCCCTGTAGTGGGAAGAGTAGTAAAGAATTTGAAGACATCTCAAACAGATCTTATTTTTCTCTCTTTGAATTTGTCTTCACATTACCAACATTTTTTTTCTGCATGTCTATATGTTTTAATAGAATGAAGTATTTCCCATATCAACTCAGTCCACCATATTGATCAGATTTCTTTTTCCTGTTTTAATACTCGATTTAGTATCAATTTAGGCTGTCCAAGGAACAGATTAGGATTCCTTCATAAGTGTTCCCACAGGCCCCATTTCCACACCCATACCTCTTGCACATGTGCCCTGCCCTCCAGGCACACTGTTTCACAAACATTAAGCATTCTTTTTAACACTTAATGCTTCATGCATGTTGTTTCCTCTGCCCAGGATCCATTTCCTACTTTTCTACCAAGTTTTTCTCATTCTTTAAGAATCCTTCATGAGGTAGGTTTCCCAATTTTAAAAACAAGAAAATCGTGCCTCAGATTGAGCAAGATGAGTAAGATCACACAACTAGAATTCAAACCTTATCACTGATTCAAATTTGCTGCATGTTTCCCTTCATTGTGAATGCCCCAGGTGCTGTTTGCTCTACCCTGCCTCCTCAGGTCCTAGTGCACTGTGAGCCAATAATCAGCTTCTTCATCACTTGTTGGAAGAACACCCTCAGGCTGCTACAATTTGCCTTCCTGTGTGTCCAGGGAGCTAAAGGTGCCCAACAATTCTCTAAAGTAGGCGTTAAACAAATAAATACCCCAGCTCCTTTGCCCTCTACATAGAACAACTCTTAGGTTGCCCTACACAATCTTCAGCAGTGGAACTGACACCAAAATCATCCCCCAGAATGACAGTGCTTGTTGTCAATGTTGCACTGTGGCTATTGGTGTCCAGCCGCTGGAACACGGCCTCGGCATCAGTGGCTTTTCCCCTGTTCCTACCCAGTTCTACCTTCTCCTACCTTCTGCATTCTTATGACTCTTCATCTCAGTGTCATGGTCACTTAACTAGGGCAGTGCTAAAGCAGTGTACAACTTCTTTAGCATGAAGAGTCTCTAAAGAGATTGAAGTCTAAGGATGTAATGTTGTCTGAAGTTTGAGTAAGGACTCTATACCATTACATAGGGTATCTGGAAGCCACTGCACTGCCCTGGCACAGGTTGTGCAGAAGTCAGCAACCCATTTGACATTGCTACAACACATTTAAAACCACTGGGAATGTAACTGAATATCTATGGGGTATAAACTAATAAATATTCCTTCTAGAGTTATCTGACTTATTCTTCATCCTGATATGCTGACTGACTAAAGAACAGTAGATTGTAACATGCCAATTAGTAATCTTAGGTAAGAGTTTAAATACATTATAAACAAATAATGCAAACAATAAAATATTAAAAATGTTGTACTTTTTACTTTATCATTATCTGGAGGAGAGGAAGAGTGTTTGACATCCAAAAATGCATTATTTTTTTGCTGAGTATGACGGCACATGCCTGTTATCCCAGTAGCTAGGTGGACAAAGGCAGGAGGATCCTGAGTTCAAAGCCAGCCTCAGCAATTTATCGATGCCCTAAACGACTTAGCAAGTTCCTGTCTCTAAATAAAACATGTATGGGTATATGTCTCAGTGGTTAAACACCCCTGAGTTCAATCCCTGATTTCTCCCACCCCCACCTTCCCCCAAAAGCATTATTTTTATATGATGCTGAAATTTCATATAAAAAGATTCATTATCTATTTCCAACTAAACTGAAAAATAACTTATATCTCACTTTAATTGGGAAAAAATTCTGGACATATTTAACTATATTTTTAAGGTCATTGTTGGTAGAAATTCTATTTTCTGAGACTAACAGCAGGTAAGGGCAGAAATACTTTGACTCTTTTGTAAGTTTCTTTTATATTACTCAGATAAGTAGTGCTGGGGCAGCCATAGAGATGGAGAATCTTCAGTCTAAAGAAGAAAGCAGAGGAAGATAAAGAAGAGGCAAAGGAGAAGGAGATTCACAGATTACATAGAGTGGCTACAATTTAGCCTAGATTCTAAGCATAATAAATGCATAAAACATTTCTCAAATAACCTTGACTAATACTTTATATTTCTCAGAGAAGAAAAACAGCATCAAATATGAGAATAACAAATGTATTTTTAAAATTTAACACATGTAAGTGTGTGTTTAGTAAGGGAATTCAATCACTCCAGTTTATATAGGGTCCATAAACGCAAGAAAACAAAAATTATTTTTAGAAGTGGTTGAAATAAATCAAAAGAAAAATATTTTAGAACATGTGAAAATTTTATGAAATTTCAGTGTCCATAACTAAGTTTTTTGGAATACAGTCATGGCCCATTTGCTTTCCCACTGCAAGAGCACAACAAGTAGCTGTGACAGACACATATGAGCTAGAAAGCCTGACTTGTTTACTCTTGAGCCTTTCACCAAAAGTTTGCCAACCCAACTTTGTAGGAAAAGTAAAGGAAGGGGAAGTTTCAGTTTTTCTCATAGCACAAGTTAATTTGTGCAATGGTAAGTAATCTACTTATTTTCAAGCCAGTCCTCAACTTTCAGACACCTCTAAAACTCTTTCAAATCTAATAAAAACGTAATAATTCAACTTGCAAATAAAGAAGTGAAATCATAAATGGTAGGAAATGGTAAGATGAAGGAAGACTGGAAATTCTAACGGCAACTCACTTAACATTTTAGAAATAAAAAGAAAAAAAAACTTACTGACCAGAGAATCTTGTGCAATTTTATCTGAGTAGGTTTTTTTTGGTTTCTCAGTATTATAGAAGATCCAGTGATAAATTCTTCTTAAATTGCATTAATTTTGCCTTTTGTGAATAATTGCTGGGCCTCTTCTCAGAAGGCAAAAAAGACCAGTATGTTTCCCATTCTGCATTACCTGCCAGCAAATTCTGACAGTCTGAATATACTCTGTACAAACTTAGTGTTAAACTGCAGCTCTCACCTTGACCTCACCCCCATTTCCACTTTTTCTCTATGTAGTTTCTTGTCAAACATTTTTTAGTATAATTTAGAATTGTTCAGCTCTGTGTGTGTGTGTGTGTGTGTGTGTGTGTGTGTGGCGCGTGCACCTGCATGCACTTGTGTTTTTTTAAACTAGAAGGAAGCCTCAAAGCTTTCTTGAAGGCAGGAAGGAATTATAAATTATAAATATTTACAAATAACTCTTGGGCAGTTATTTTTGTTTTAATGTTGTACTATTAGATAATCACACCAACACTTTATTGTTATTAATTTACTAATTATTTTACAGCAGGTAGGCAGACATTAAGTATTTTTCCATATTTATATTCTAACAACAGACAAATCATGTTCTATGACCACAATATGCTTCTTTTGAGAGAAGAGTTTGAATTTGATCTCAAACCCACAAATACTACTTTTAGGTCCAGGGAATGCAGTATATACATTATTAGATCAGAGGTACACATATTTATCCAAAATAATGAGAGATATTCTAGTCTACATAGAACTGAAAATAGTCCCCAATTCTATTATAGGAGGAGATGCTAAAATATTAATCTATTTTTAGACTAAAAATGATTAAAGCTCCTTTCCCCAGAAGTACAAAATGAGACAAAATAGATCAGTGAAATGGAGAGTCATAAAATTCCAAAAGATATTTCTATTCCCCTGGAAACCATTATATAGTTCATTACTCAAAGGAGGAGATATTCAAATGAGTCTCTCCCTCACCGATATCCTGAAATCTCAGGTTAGCAATGAACTAGGACTTGAATGTTTCGCTAATATATTAAGTGGATGTACAGAATCAGATTCCTAATGATGTAACATGTATTCCTTAACTTTCAAGTCTCTAGTTTCCTAGAAAATAAAAGGATAACATGGAGAGCTTAAAATCAATAACAACAAGGGTTTCATTTGCACCATAAAATGCAATAGTGGAAGAAGACAGAATCCTCTACCCGCCAACATATTTGTTGAGAATGCCACACCTTTAGAAATGCTTTCTAATACTATATATATTTCGTTGTGTATTCAAGCTCTAAACTCATATTTTACAGCAATAAGAAAATTATTACTTAATTTTTAAAAAGATATTTACAGTTGGAAAACCAAACTTCCTCAACTGTTTCATTATTTTGTTTATTTTGAAACCTAAAATCGTTCAAGCTGTGATAATACAAAAAATCTCAGATTTCATTCAAAAAGTTCAGATGTCAAAGATCAGATTACGACTAATCAAATAATTCTTGAAATATGGAACACAACACCTGAAGTCATAACATCAACTCTTATAATCCCTGACATGTTTTTCTTTCCCTAGCTTCTGGCATTATTCTGACAAATGTATTTCAAAGACAGAGTTCGCCCTGACTGCAAGGTCTTTCATTTTAAGTTTGTTCAACCATTTTCTAAATTTTTGTATAAATTCCAAAGTACAGAGAAACTAATGTATTTTCTGCTATGGAAAAGGTCATGGAAACCTGTTTTATCCTTAAATTAAGTTACCAGAAGCTACTTTCTTTTTTTTTTAATTTTTTATTGTTGGCTGTTCAAAACATTACATAGTTCTTGATATATCATATTTCACACTTTGATTCAAGTGGGTTATGAGCTCCCATTTTTACCCCATATACAGATTGCAGAATTACATCAGTTACACATCCATTGATTTACATATTGCCATACTAGTGTCTGTTGTGTTCTGCTGCCTTTCCTATCCTCTACTATCCCCCCTCCCCTCCCCTCCCCTCCCCTCCCCTCCCCTCTTCTCTCTCTGCCCCCTCTACTGACATTCATTTGTCCCCCTTGTATTATTTTTCCCCTTCCCCTCACTTCCTCTTGTATGTACTTTTGTATAACTCTGAGGGTCTCCTTCCGTTTCCATGCATTTTCCCTTCTCTCTCCCTTTCCCTCCCACCTCTCATCCCTGTTTAATGTTAATCTTCTTCTCATGCTCTTCGACCCTACTCTGTTCTTAGTTACTCTCCTTATATCAAAGAAGACATTTGGCATTTGTTTTTTAGGGATTGGCTAGCTTCACTTAGCATAATCTGCTCTAATGCCATCCATTTCCCTGTAAATTCTATGATTTTGTCATTTTTTAATGCAGAGTAATACCCATTGTGTATAAATGCCACATTTTTTTTATCCATTCATCTATTGAAGGGCATCTAGGTTGGTTCCACAGTCTTGCTATTGTGAATTGTGCTGCTATGAACATCGATGTAGCAGTGTCCCTGTAGCATGCTCTTTTTAGGTCTTTAGGGAATAGACCAAGAAGGGGAATAGCTGGGTCAAATGGTGGCTCCATTCCCAGCTTTCCAAGAAATCTCCATACTGCTTTCCAAATTGGCTGCACCAATTTGCAGTCCCACCAGCAATGTACAAGTGTACCCTTTTCCCCACATCCTCGCCAGCACTTGTTGTTGTTTGACTTCATAATGGCAGAAGCTACTTTCTGTATGATGTTTAATGATTGCTATAATTCTCTGTTGATAACCATGAGGACTTATGAAGGAACACAAACTAAAGCACAGCTAATGTCAAACCTCCTCTTCACTTTATATTGGCATTCAAGACTGAAAAAAACCATGGGTAGGATAATCCCTTACTGTCTACAAGTTTTGCAAAGTGTTTCAACCACATCCAAGGTGACGTTCTTGCAGAAATTTAGTTTCAAACATTCCAAAGTAATATGACAATAATTAGCAACTGAACAAACTTTGGACAGGAAAAAGAAAACAAAAAGTTTGTCAGAATAAGCTATTAAACATATATTTTGACAATAATTTTCAAGATTTTAACACTCAAATTCACCTTGCTCTTGGTAAATCCATTAGCCACACCCCTCCTCACCTCCTCCATCAGCCAACCTGGGAATGCAAATGGAGCATGCAACAGCATCAGCATCATCTCTGAGATTATTACAAATTTTCACATTACCCTTGACCCACCAAATCCAGAACTCTGAGGTTAGGACTGACCCATTTGAGTTCTGGCAAGTTCTCCTTTTGATTCTGACACAGGTAAAATTTGAGAAACACTGACCTCAAACAATAGATTTTAGTTGTTAAAGTAAATTTAAGAAGAGACCAGGCTAAAGAGTTCCTGGGCAGACAAAGCTAGTTAAGCCTCATAAGTGACCTTAACTTTCCTTAATTGCGAACATAAACAAAACTTAGCTTGAGTTATTTCTTTGTAAATGCCCATATTAAAGAAAAATGAAACTTAGGATAATCATCAGAAGCTACCTACTACCTGATAGGCTGTATAACTAGGGATTTTCCAACAGGACAAACCAAATAAGGTACTATGATTTTGACCTAGATTGTCTCCCAAAGTCTTGTGTGTTCAAAGATGGGGCTTTGGGAAGAGTTTGGATCTTGAGGACACTGACCTCATCAGTGGATAGATCCATTAATGGCTAAATGAACTACTGAGGCATAAACTAGTTGGAATAAATAGGTCATTGGGGTGTCCCTGGGGAAGGTTTATCTGCTCCCCAGCTCCTTTCTCTCTGTTTCCCAGGTGCCATGAGCTGAGCAGCTTTCCTCTGTTGTGCCTCTCTGCCATGATGTTCCCCTCACCTCAGTTTCAGAGCAATGATGCCAGCCAACCATGGACAGAGACCTCTGAAACCATGAGCCAAAATAAACCTTTCCTCCTCTAAGTTGTTTCTGTCACATATTTGTTTGGTCACAGTGACAGAAACTTAACTAACATATAAATCAACTATATAACTGTAACCAAACATTTAATTCAATTTTACCCTATAAAAGCCTTCCCCTAGCATTCTATCCATGGAACCTTTTTTTTTTTTTAATTTTTTATTGTTGGCTGTTCAAAACATTACATAGTTCTTGATATATCATATTTCACAATTTGATTCAAGTGGGTTATGAGCTCCCATTTTTACCCCATATACAGATTGCAGAATCACATCAGTTACACATCCATTGATTTACATATTGCCATACTAGTGTCTGTTGTATTCTGCTGCCTTTCCTATCCTCTACTATCACCCCTCCCCTCCCCTCCCCTCCCCTCTTCTCTCTCTGCCCCCTCTACTGACATTCGTTTGTCCCCCTTGTATTATTTTTCCCCTTCCCCTCACTTCCTCTTGTATGTACTTTTGTATAACTCTGAGGGTCTCCTTCCGTTTCCATGCATTTTCCCTTCTCTCTCCCTTTCCCTCCCACCTCTCATCCCTGTTTAATGTTAATCTTCTTCTCATGCTCTTCGACCCTACTCTGTTCTTAGTTACTCTCCTTATATCAAAGAAGACATTTGGCATTTGTTTTTTAGGGATTGGCTAGCTTCACTTAGCATAATCTGCTCTAATGCCATCCATTTCCCTGTAAATTCTATGATTTTGTCATTTTTTAATGCAGAGTAATACTCCATTGTGTATAAATGCCACATTTTTTTTATCCATTCATCCATTGAAGGGCATCTAGGTTGGTTCCACAGTCTAGCTATTGTGAATTGTGCTGCTATGAACATCGATGTAGCAGTGTCCCTGTAGCATGCTCTTTTTAGGTCTTTAGGGAATAGACCGAGAAGGGGAATAGCTGGGTCAAATGGTGGCTCCATTCCCAGCTTTCCAAGAAATCTCCATACTGCTTTCCAAATTGGCTGCACCAATTTGCAGTCCCACCAGCAATGTACAAGTGTACCCTTTTCCCCACATCCTCGCCAGCACTTGTTGTTGTTTGACTTCATAATGGCTGCCAATCTAACTGGAGTGAGATGGTATCTTAGGGTGGTTTTGATTTGCATTTCTCTGACTGCTAGAGATGGTGAGCATTTTTTCATGTACTTGTTGATTGATTGTATGTCCTCCTCTGAGAAGTGTCTGTTCAGGTCCTTGGCCCATTTGTTGATTGGGTTGTTTGTTCTCTTATTGTCTAATTTTTTGAGTTCTTTGTATACTCTGGATATTAGGGCTCTATCTGAAGTGTGAGGAGTAAAGATTTGTTCCCAGGATGTAGGCTCTCTATTTACCTCTCTTATTGTATCTTTTGCTGAGAAAAAAACTTTTTAGTTTGAGTAAGTCCCATTTGTTGATTCTAGTTATTAACTTTTGTGCTATGGGTGTCCTATTGAGGAATTTGGAGCCCGACCCCACAGTATGTAGATCGTAGCCAACTTTTTCTTCTATCAGATGCAGAGTCTCTGATTTGATATCAAGCTCCTTGATCCATTTTGAATTAACTTTTGTGCATGGCGAGAGAAAGGGATTCAGTTTCATTTTGTTGCATATGGATTTCCAGTTTTCCCAGCACCATTTGTTGAAGATGCTATCCTTCCTCCATTGCATGCTTTTAGCCCCTTTATCAAATATAAGATAGTTGTAGTTTTGTGGATTGGTTTCTGTGTCCTCTATTCTGTACCATTGGTCCACCCGCCTGTTTTGGTACCAGTACCATGCTGTTTTTGTTACTATTGCTCTGTAATATAGTTTGAAGTCTGGTATCGCTATACCGCCTGATTCACATTTCCTGCTTAGCATTGTTTTTGCTATTCTGGGTCTTTTATTTTTCCATATGAATTTCATGATTGCTTTCTCTATTTCTACAAGAAATGCCGTTGGGATTTTGATTGGCATTGCATTAAACCTATAGAGAACTTTTGGTAATATCGCCATTTTGATGATGTTAGTTCTGCCTATCCATGAACAGGGTATATTTTTCCATCTTCTAAGATCTTCTTCTATTTCTCTCTTTAGGGTTCTGTAGTTTTCATTGTATAAGTCTTTCACCTCTTTTGTTAGGTTGATTCCCAAGTATTTTATTTTTTTTGAAGATATTGTGAATGGAGTGGTTGTCCTCATTTCCATTTCAGAGGATTTGTCGCTGATATACAGGAATGCCTTTGATTTATGCGTGTTGATTTTATATCCTGCCACTTTGCTGAATTCATTTATTAGCTCTAATAGTTTCTTTGTAGACCCTTTTGGGTCTGCTAGGTATAGAATCATGTCATCTGCAAATAGTGATAATTTAAGTTCTTCTTTTCCTATTTTTATGCCTTTAATTTCTTTCGTCTGTCTAATTGCTCTGGCCAGTGTTTCGAGAACTATGTTGAACAGAAGTGGTGAGAGAGGGCATCCCTGTCTTGTTCCAGATTTTAGAGGGAATGCCTTCGATTTTTCTCCATTCAGAATGATGCTAGCCTGAGGCTTAGCATAGATTGCTTTTACAATATTGAGGTATGTTCCTGTTATCCCTAGTTTTTCTAGAGTTTTGAACATAAAGGGATGCTGTACTTTGTCGAATGCTTTTTCCGCATCTATCGAGATGATCATATGGTTCTTATTTTTAAGTCTATTGATGTGGTGAATAACATTTATTGATTTCCGTATATTGAACCAGCCTTGCATCCCAGGGATGAATCCTACTTGATCATGGTGCACAATTTTTTTGATATGTTTTTGTATCCGAGTGGCCAGAATTTTATTGAGGATTTTTGCATCTAGGTTCATTAGAGATATTGGTCTGTAGTTTTCTTTCTTTGAAGTGTCTTTGTCTGGTTTAGGTATCAGGGTGATGTTGGCCTCGTAGAATGAATTTGGAAGTTCTCCCTCTTTTTCTATTTCCCGAAGTAGCTTGAAAAGTATTGGTATTAGTTCCTCTTTAAAGGTTTTGTAAAACTCTGCTGTATACCCATCCGGTCCTGGGCTTTTCTTAGTTGGTAGTCTTTTGATGGTTTCTTCTGTTTCCTCAATTGATATTGGTCTGTTTAGGTTGTCTATATCCTCCTGACTCAATCTGGGCAGATCATATGACTTAAGAAATTTATCTATGCCTTCACTATCTTCTAATTTATTGGAGTATAAGGATTCAAAATAGTTTTTGATTATCTTCTGTATTTCTGAAGTGTCTGTTGTGATATTGCCTCTTTCATCCCGTATGTTAGTGATTTGAGTTCTCTCTCTTCTTCTCTTCGCTAGCATGGCTAAGGGTCTGTCGATTTTGTTTATTTTTTCAAAGAACCAACTTTTAGTTTTGTCAATTTTTTCAATTGTTTCTTTTGTTTCGATTTCATTAATTTCAGCTCTGATTTTAATTATTTCTTGCCTTCTACTTCTTTTGCTGTTGTTTTGCTCTTCTTTTTCTAGGATTTTGAGATGAAGTATGAGATCATTTATTTGTTGGTTTTTTCTTTTTTTAA
Source organism: Marmota flaviventris (assembly GCF_047511675.1). Classification (NCBI taxonomy): domain Eukaryota; kingdom Metazoa; phylum Chordata; class Mammalia; order Rodentia; family Sciuridae; genus Marmota; species Marmota flaviventris. The sequence goes on along the minus strand of NC_092510.1, from coordinate 22,222,416 downwards.
GGAATGAACTCCAAGCAATGAATTTTCCTCTTACAACTGCTTTCAATGTGTCCCATAGATTCCGATATGTTGTGTCTGTGTTTTCATTAATCTCTAAGAATTTTTTAATTTCCTCCTTGATGTCTTCTATAACCCATTGATCATTCAGTAACCTATTGTTCATTCTCCAAGTGATGTATTCTTTTTCCTTCCTTCTTTTATCGTTGATTTTCAGTTCCATTCCATTATGATCAGATAGGATGCATGGTATTATCTCTACTCCTTTGTATTGTCTAAGAGTTTCCCTGTGACATAATATATGATCTATTTTTGAGAAGGATCCATGTGCTGCTGAGAAAAAAGTGTAACTGCTTGATGTTGGGTGGTATATTCTATATATGTCAATTAAGTCTAGGTTATTAATTGTGTTATTGAGTTCTATAGTTTCCTTATTCAACTTTTGTTTGGAAGATCTGTCCAGTGGTGATAGAGGTGTGTTGAAGTCTCCCATGATTATTGTATGGTGGTCTATTAGACTCTTGAACTTGAGAAGAGTTTGTTTGATGAACATAGCTGCACCATTGTTTGGGGCATATATATTTATGATTGTTATGTCTTGTTGGTGTATGGTTCCCTTGAGCAGTATGTAGTGTCCCTCTTTATCCCTTTTGATTAACTTTGGCTTAAAATCTATTTTATTTGATATGAGTATGGATACTCCTGCTTGTTTCCGAAGTCCATATGATTTTTTTCCGAGTGATATGATTTTTCCCAACCTTTCACCTTCAGCCTATGTATGTCTTTTCCTATCAAATGCGTCTCCTGTAGGCAGCATATTGTTGGGTCTTGTTTTGTGATCCATTCTACTAGCCTGTGTCTCTTGATTGGTGTGTTTAAGCCATTAACATTTAGGGTTATTATTGAGATATGGGTTGTTCTTCCAGCCATATTTGTTTATTTATGTTACTAAACATGGTTTGTTTTCCACTTTGATTATTTTCCCCCCTTTAGTGTCCTACCTCCCACTGTTGGTTTTCATTGTTATTTTCCATTTCCTCTTCCTGTAATGTTTTGCCAAGGATGTTTTGAAGAGATGGTTTTCTAGCTGCAAATTCTTTTAACTTTTGTTTATCGTGGAAGGTTTTAATTTCATCTTCCATCCTGAAGCTTAATTTCACTGGAAACACAATTCTTGGTTGGAACCCATTTTCTTTCAGTGTTTGAAATATGTTATTCCAGGATCTTCTAGCTTTCAGAGTCTGTGTTGAAAGATCAGCTGTTATCCTGATTGGCTTACCCCTAAATGTGATCTGCTTCCTTTCTCTTGTAGCTTTTAAAATTCTCTCCTTATTCTGTATGTTGGGCATCTTCATTATAATGTGTCTAGGTGTGGGTCTCTTATGATTTTGCACATTCGGCGTCCTGTAGGCTTCTAGGATTTGGGGTTCTGTCTCATTCTTCAAGTCTGGGAAGTTTTCTCGAATTATTTCATTGAATAGATTGCTCATTCCTTTGGTTTGAAACTCTGTTCCTTCCTGTATCCCAATGACTCTTAAATTTGGTCTCTTGATGTTATCCCATATTTCTTGGATGTTCTGCTCATGGTTTCTTAACAGTCTTGCTGAGCTGTCTATGTTCTTTTCAAGTTGAAATACTTTATCTTCATTGTCTGATGTTCTGTCTTCTAAGTGTTCTACTCTGCTGGTAGTATTCTCAATTGAGTTTTTAAGTTGGCTTATTGCTTCCTGCATTTCTAGGATTTCTGTTTGTTTGTTTTTTATAACCTCTATTTCCCTGTATAGTTGATCTTTTGCTTCTTGGATTTGTTTATGTAATTCATTGTTGAAGTGATCTTTCATTGTCTGATTTTGCTGTCTGATGTCTTCCTTGAGACTCCAGATCATCTGAAGCATGTATATCCTGAATTCTTTATCTGACATTCCATCAGCTGCAGCTATTACCTCTTCTAACGTTGAGTTGACCTGCAATGCTTGTGGTCCTTTCTTTCCTTGTCTCTTCATACTGTTCGTGTTCCTTTCTTCTTGGTGAAACTGTTGTGCTATTGAATTTTCCCCCTATATATTTATATTGGTCTTGTATAGTTGCAAAGTCTCCCTCGCAGGCGCGGGCGGCGGCTCTGCCCCTCCTCCAATTGGGGCAATGTGCCTACCATGCCAGCAGGCCGCTGGGCCTGCTCTGCCAGTCGGTAGCAGGTCCGCCGACCTTGCAGGCGCGGGCGGCGGCTCTGTCCCTCTGCGGGCCGCTAGGCTTGTTCTGTCGGTGGTCACAGTTCTGCCTACTTTGCAGGCGCAGGCAGCGGCACTGCCCCTCTGCAGGCCTCTGGGGCTGTACTGCCAGTGGGTCGCAGGTCCGCCTACTTTGCAGGCGTCGGGGGGGGGGGGGCGGCTCTACCCTTCCTCAGGCCACTGGGCCTGTTCTGTCTCTCGGTTGCAGGTCTGACCTGTTCTGATGGTGGTCTCAGTTCTGACTACCTTGCAGGCGCGGTGGGGAGGGGGCGGCTCTGCCTCTCAGCAGGCCACTGCTCCTCTTCTGCCGGTGGGTCGCAGGCCCGCCTACCTTGCAGGAGTGATTGGAAGCTCTGTCCAGCCGCGGGCCACTGGGCCTTTTCTGTCGGTGGTCACCGTTCCCCTACCTGGCAGGCGCGGGGGGTGGGGGGCGGCTCTGCCCCTCAGCAGGCCGCTGGGCCTGCTCTGTGTTTGGTCACAGTTCCCTCTACTATGCCGGCGCAGGGGGAGGGGGCGGCTCAGCCTCTCAGCAGGCGGCTGCTCCTCTTCTGCCGGTGGGTCGCAGGCCCGCCTACCTTGCAGGAGTGATTGGAAGCTCTGTCCCGCCGCGGGCCACTGGGCCTTTTCTGTCGGTGGTCACCCTTCCCCTACCTGGCAGGCGAGGGGGGTGGGGGGCGGCTCTGCCCCTCAGCAGGCCGCTGGGCCTGCTCTGTGTTTGGTCCCAGTTCCCTCTACTATCCCATGGAACCTTTGAACCACATCTGGTTTGGAGCTGCCCAATTCATGAATTGTTGCTTATTCATAAAAAAAATCTTTTAAAATTTATGCTTTTGTGATTCAGTTTACTTTTTTTTTTTTTTTTTTGGTACCAGGGTGTGAACCAGGGGTGCTCAATGACTGAGCCATATTCCCAACCCTTTTTATGTTTTATTTTGAGACAGTGTCTCACTAAGTCACTTGGGGCCTTGCTAAGTTGCTGAGGCTGGCTTTGACCTTCCTCCTGCCTCAATCTCCCAAGTTGCTCAGATTACAGTTATATGCCACTGGTATACACCACCCAGCCTGGCTTCAGTTTAGCTTTTAACACAGCCTGCTTGCATATTAAATTCACCTGTGACATGATAATTTAAAATATGTTGATGGCCAGAGAATTATCTTCAAAGATCCCACCAACCAAAAAAAAAATTATACTTCTAAAAAACAACTTGTTAAAAAATAATCTATAGGCAGAAAGGGTAAAAATCTCCTTTAATTGGCCGCTATTAGGATCTCCTAAAATAATTTAATAAATTTGACAACAAAATTCATATTCAATATCATATTTATCCTCTCCAAAAGCATTAGTATTTCTGTCCATTTAATACTCTTCTGTTAGGCTAGTTACCAGCTTTCAATTTTAAAAATTATGGGACTGTAGGAAGACTGGTAAGAATGGAGCATAGCAAAAAAGTGATGGAAATTAGGGCAACTGGATTTGTATCAAACATATTTCCATCTCTTCAGACCTGTTACAGAAGGGGAACAGTCATCCCTCTCAGAACAGCACAAAGAGAAATGTAAAAATCCCAGGCAGATACGCTATTAAAGGTGAAAGAACTTTCAAATTTAAATGCTAGCCATTGTGATCTCTGCTTTCCAGATGAAAGAACCAGATAATATGTGTGGCCTGCACACATTATCAAAGATTACTTGGGTTAGAGATTTTGAACATTTTATATAGCACACTGTGAAGGGTGTTTCTTCATGTTAACAAGGGCATAGGAAACTTCTGCTGCACTTTCCCTAAAGGATTCTCCAGGTTTCTGTAGTGTGAGAGCGAGCACATGCATCTAGTCAGAAGCCTATGCCTTTTAATGTAAAGAAACATTCTAAAATAAAAATTTATTTCTTTCACCATCCTTAATGTGGACTTTTTGTCTAATTTCATGTTAATAATGTGGAATTTACAGAACTGCTATAAATCTAGCTTTCCATAAATAATAAATTTTGATATTTTGTTGGGTTACAGTAATTAGACTGGTGCCATGTAGGAAATGTCTTCCCTATGTTAATTATGAAAATTAAAAAGTCTTTATAATGGGCTTACCCAAATTCAGCAACACTCAGTTGTTTTTTTTTTACTTTTAAAAATATGTTGTTAAGAGCAGAGATTCTTAAGTTAGCAATGTTAAGTTTATTTGCAATGAGTGATATATATTCTTTGGGATAAAAAAAAAAATATTCAGTAGGACAAGCTGAAGGCAGCAGGGCCAGCACCAGTGAGACACGGGGCTTTCCCCACAGTGCCCTGCATTTTAGAGCTAACTGCGAGGTTGAGCGGCAACCAATTGTCATACATATAGAGACAGGATATCCTCAGTAGATTCTGCACTTCTGTGTACCTGCATAAAATCAGGTTACCTCTGATTCCAGCCACAGTCTTGGGGAGCAGCTCTGAGCAAGCTACCATCTTTATGCTGCCAGAGCTTAAGCTGCACATCTTTTTCTTTCTGCCCTGGGGCTTCTCTGAAGTTCTGGTGAGTGTGGACACCCAGGGAGCCGGTTGGCATTACCATGCCAACACAAGAATTAACGTCCAAGTGAATGCATGTCTGACTACTGTGTTTTTAAGAGGGAAAAATGTTCATCAAATGACAAAACCATGTACTATCCGGAAACGTTTCTGTCTGTTGGAGTCCTAAAATAACAATCCACGTATGATTAAGCAAATTGAAGGCATCTTTCACATTGCCTCTGAGTTATCTTCTGAAAAGGAGCTCTGATTCAATTGCTCCCATTAAAAACAAACAAACAACTTGAAATGCCTATGTCTGACAGAAAGAATATGAGCATTTATTTTTTCAACTATAAATGTCTCTAGGATGTGTTCCTTGATTTCATTTAGTACCTTTATTCTATGCTCTTAAAGACTTTGGTCTTTTCCTTCTAATAAAATCTTACCAAAATAAATAAATAAATATTCAATAGAATTTGAACAAACAATGAAGCTTAACACCAAGTGCTTTCTATGTGCCAGGCCCCTAAATTTTTTCCTATATTAGCCCTCTAAATCCATTCAATAGTCATGATTTAGCATCATTCTCATGTGACTGATAAGGAAACTGAGCCACAAAGAGCTTAAGTTGACTTACCTAATGCTACATAGCTAATAAAAGAGCTGGTATTTGGACCATGGAATAAGGCTCTAAAATTCACACCCCAGATCAGTGGTTTAGACTATTGAGCCTTTTACTAGACATTTTAGTTAGAACTTCATTACTTTGCACAGAAAAAGGTATCTGCGTCTCATTCTTTATAGTCTGACAGTGTGTTAGCTGACTTCTTGCTGCTGTGACCAACATTTCTGACAAGAACAACTTGAAGTAAATTTTTACTTTTTTGGCTCATGATTTCAGAGGATTGGCCCATGGTCAGCTGATTCCGTTGGAATGGGGCTGAGGTGAAGCAGAACACCATGTTCAACATAGAAGGATGTAGCAGAGGAAAGCTGCTCGGCTCCTGGCAATCAGGAATGAGAGAGAGAGGGTGGAGGAGAGGCAGAGAAAGATACAGTCCCCAGGGCACACCCTTAGTAAAACCTACTTTTTCCAGGTATGCCCCATCTTCCCACAGTTTTACACCCCACCCCACCCTGCCCAGTAGTCCATTAAAACTATTAATCCATCAAATTGATGAATTCAATCATTGCCTAAAAAGCCAGACCTCTCTGCATTGGGGACAATGACTTCAACACATGAGTTTTAGGGGACATTCTAGATCCAAATGATAAGAGCTAGTAAGTGAGCAGACATGATTCTGTTTTGGTCTAATTGTTCCTGCTCATCTCTGCTCCAAATCTAACCAATAACAAAAATGCTATGAGTGCATGACAGGATACAGACACAAGTTTCTATGTTTCCACAGGCACAAAAATGATGCTTCACATTTTCTTCTAAGAAAGCACATTCATGCACCTGAGGAAAATCACGTAAAGGCAGGTTTTATATTTCTGTAATATGTTTCTCTCAAATTATTTAACCACCACTGGAAGGTCCCATTGCTTTTAGAATAGAACAGTCTTTTCTCTCATAATAGAGTAGATCCTGCTAAAATAGCTCAGTTCTGCTCAGGAGGCACCATGTCTACAAGAGGTGTAGTTAAACAATGAGACAAAGGAGTCTCCAGAGCCTGTCATGTATTTACCTACTTGATCACCCCTCTATAAATTAAACTATAGAAGTAGTGGCTTGGGGGCAATAAACAGGACAGTGTAACTACTTTTGAATTCACATCTGAGTCAACTCAATGTTTTATTTAAGACCTGGAAATAAAATATAAATGGAAGACACTGAGGAGGCATGAACAAGATAATCCTGTAAGACAGTACAAGGAAGACCAACAAAAATGGGATGTTGCCATAGTTACCAGGAAACAGCCTGGACTCTTGATATCAGAAAGATATTGAAAAATGTGGCAAAATAAGCTCCTAAGACTTGAGTCATTCTCTCTCTGTGTTCTTTAATTACTGTGATCGTGGCCTTTGGAATCAAACCAGAATAGGAAAAAAATACCTTTATTCTGCCTATTGGCAATGCTCAATCCTTAGGAAATTTCCTCTCTGGAGCCTCTATTGAGTATCAGAGTAATTAGAGACATGGTTACCTTATAAAATGAACATACTTTCCTAATTAGAAAATGGATCTGACCTACCTATCACTCATGGAAGCCCACCACCATGAAGATCCCAGAGAAAACTATGGTGCCAGCCGAATAACACCACTTTCATTAATTCCATATCCCCCAAGGGACCTGCTTTTGTCTCAGTTGACAAAATCTGTAGTGAAAATGTAATGGACTTATCAATTGCCCCAGAGCACTCTATATTCTCTTTTCTTCATTATAGGTCAATAAGATTTAGAAGTGAGATTCAAATATGTGTAGCCAGCTGATCAACGCTTCCTACAATGTTTGTACAGATATTCACAGATGAAAAACATAATGAAAATCAGAAAGAGACAAAACCAGAAAGGCAACTTCCATCTGTAACAGAGTTTAAACATAAATAACAATTTATGCCTAAATGAAACTGGGCTTCAGGTCTACAATGAAGCAAATTTATTGTGTCTCCCTTTCTATTTGTTTGGACTGCTTTTCTCATATAAAAGTTTATTGGACTCTGACTTTACTCTATCAGTGGCTGTATATATGAAAAAGACAGAAGTATATTTAGAAGACAATGAGATTGGTAAAATAGAAAATGGAGGTGAAAGCGCATCAATTTGTAAATCTAACAGAAGATACTGGGCCCAGTGATCTCTAAGTATAGAAGAATACATCATCTGTAGTGAATGAATGAAAAACACAAGGGTAGTTTGAACTTGTGTATATTCAATATAGTCCTATTTTTTTCCATTCAGATCTATTTCTGGGTCCTGTATCTAGATGCAGTTCCAAAGGAAGAAAATAGACCACAATTGTTACATTTCTTCTAGAATATCAGTGGGTTACACCTTAAAATTCTGGTTTAGAGTAAGCAGGTGAGTTCCATAAATGGCTTCCTGTATGACTCTCTAAAAATGGGAGTTCATAATCCGTGTGAATCAAATGTATGAAATATGATATGTCAAGAGCTTTGTAATGTTTTGAACAAATAATAATAAAAAAATTTAAAAAAAGAAAATAAAAGTTAAATTGGGCATTGAAAAAAAGTTGATAAACAAGTGTTTCATATATTAACTTTAATAAGACATTTTTAGGCTTAAGAATATTGAGTTTAAAACATTTTAAAGCACACATTTTGTATATACTCAACTACCTTAAAATGTTACTCATTTTATATAAAAAATTAATTGAAAAGCTTTTCAAAAAATTATATACTTGGGTAAATATTTACAAAATAGTTCAAAAACCAAACACCAATGCCATAATATAAAGAATATAAAATAAAAAGAAATAAAAAGAAGTGATGGGGGTGTTGAAATGGAGAAAGAAAGACAGAGAGAGAGAGAGAGAGGGAGGGAGAGAGAGAGAGAGAGAGAGAGAGAGAGAGAGAGAAACTGCCCAAGAAGGAAGCCACGATCTTTTAACACCTTAGCTCAGAAGTAAGATACCATCATGCCTACCATATTCTCTTGGCCTCACAGACCAATCAATACTAATACAATGTTGGAAGAGACTACATAGGGTATAAATACCAGGAGCCAGGGAATCTATGGGAACCATCTTGGATATTGGCTGCTGTAAAGGGTAACTATGACATTCAGAGCAACTTAAATCAAGTATTTGGTCACATCCCCTGATTTCTTTGGGACCCAGGAACACAGTGAGAATAATTCTATATCTGGCCACCTAAGGGAGAGGATTTCAATAGACACCAGACTATAGGAAATAGTAGCAGAGACACTGATGACAAAAACGAAAGTCACCCTGCGATGGACTAAATTGCACACGCACATGCTTGGGCGTGCACACACACACATCCATATCTTGAAGCTCCTATCCCATTTGCAGATGGATATTTTGGGAGGTATTTAGATTTAGATGAAGTCATGAGGGTGAGAGCCCTTGTGATAATTTAGTGTCCCTATAAGAGACAGAGAGTTTACTTGCTTGTGTGTGTTCTCTCTCTCTCCTCTTTCTTCCTCTTATTCTCTCACTTTCTCATCCTCCCTTCAAACCCTGAACCATGAGAGGATTTCAAGATGGCATCTGCAAGCCAAGAAGAGACTCCTCACCATAACCCAACCATGCTGGAACCCTTATGGTGGATTTTTGGCATCCAAACTGTGAGACACTATTTTTAGTTTCATAAGCCTCTCGATTTACAGTGTTTTATTTTGAGCTGTCAGGAACCCTACTCCATGCACTGTCTCCCTTGTGCTGGAGCACAAGCCTTGTTCAGATGGTACTGCTTGTCACTTCATGATGTTTATGTCCAGTTGAACAAAGTAACCACATGCTGATTGGTAATAAGATCATTTTTGAGAGATACGAAATGTGAAAGAGTGTGAATTCAGCCCTTTGGCAGGTAAAAGTTCCAGATCTAGCCCATTTGAGAGCAAATAGTTTAAGGAAACAGAGGTGGCAGGATATTTGAGCATTATCTGATTACCCCACCAACAGTCAAATAAAAGCATCAAGTTTGCAGGGAGGCATCCTCTGTGATGAAAAGTGACAACTGACAGTAAGAGAACACACACACACACACACACACACACACACACACACACAGGACTTTAAAAAGCAAGTTGAATGATACTAAATGTACCGTTGTTAGGTCCATTCATAGAGGGGCAAAGAGCCCTGTGCACCTCAATATCTCTGAAAGAACACATCTAGTAAGCACTGGCGTTGCAATAATGGCCCTCTGAAATAAATACCTTTCAGAGAGTTGAAATAGATTGCTTATTCTTTGTCTATAAATACTAAGCTTGTATAAAATGGTTATAGAAAGATTTATATGAACAAGCTCATTTTATGGGTTTTTAAATACTTCTTAAACTTAGATACAATATACATAACATACAATTCCCACTTTAAAGTATACAAGAAAGTAATTTTTAATTTATTCAAAGAATTGCACAATCATCACCACTATCTAAATGCAGAACATTTTTTATCACCCCCCCAAAAAAAACACTGTAACCATTATCAATCACTTGTACTTCTTTTGAGATAGCATTTTAAAAATATATTCTACAGAATGATAGCTTGAGGAATGTCAATGGATGTTTTACCAAAAAAATTTCATAATCAAGAAAATATATAACATTGGATTGCATAATGTTTAACAGACTTCTTTATTGCAAGACCTCTCAATGATTTTGATATGTTTAGATCATCTGTCATACATCTCTATGCAGAATATAATGGGCAACATTTCTCATATTTACTTAATCATGAAACTAGAGGGACTAGTGTTCCAAAGACAAATTGAAACACTGTGATGAGATGTTATTCCTGTCTTCTGAGACTCTACATTCTAAACTCACACTACCTAATTCGATAGCATTAGCCAGATGTGGCTGCTGATGACTTGAAATGAGGTTAGGCTGATTGAGGAGTGCGGTAAGTATAAAATACACACTGAATATGGAAGATTTAGTACAAAAAACCCAGAATGTAAACGATATCATCAATATTTTTATATTGATTACATGTTAAAATGATAATATTTCAAATATATTGGACTCAAACAAAATACATTATTAAAATTAGTTTCACCTGCTTCTTTTTAATTTTTTTTATTGGTTGTTCAAAACATTACAAAGCTCTTGACATATCATATTTCATACATTAGATTCAAGTGGGTTATGAACTCCCATTTTTACCCCAAATACAGATTGCAGAATCACATCGGTTACACATCCACATTTTTACACAATGCCATATTAGTAACTGTTGTATTCTGCTACCTTTCCTATCCTCTACTATCCCCCCTCCCCTCCCCTCCCCTCCCATCTTCTCTCTCTACCCCATCTAATGTAATTCATTTCTCTCCTTGTTTTTTTTTTCCCATTCCCCTCACAACCTCTTATATGTAATTTTGTATAACAATGAGGGTCTCCTTCCATTTCCATGCAATTTCCCTTCTCTCTCCCTTTCCCTCCCACCTCATGTCTCTGTTTAATGTTAATCTTTTCCTCCTGCTCTTCCTCCCTGCTCTGTTCTTAGTTGCTCTCATTATATCAAAGAAGACATTTGGCATTTGTTTTTTAGGGATTGGCTAGCTTCACTTAGCATAATCTGCTCTAATGCCATCCATTTCCCTGCAAATTCCATGATTTTGTCATTTTTTAGTGCTGTGTAATACTCCATTGTGTATAAATGCCACATTTTTTTTTATCCATTCATCTATTGAAGGGCATCTGGGTTGGTCCCACAGTCTAGCTATTGTGAATTGTGCTGCTATGAACATCGATGTGGCAGTATCCCTGTAGTACGCTCTTTTAAGGTCTTCAGGGAATAGTCCGAGAAGGGCAATAGCTGGGTCAAATGGTGGTTCCATTCCCAGCTTTCCAAGGAATCTCCATTCTGCTTTCCAAATTGGCCGCACCAATTTGCAGTCCCACCAGCAACATACAAGAGTACCCTTTTCCCCACATCCTCGCCAGCACTTGTTGTTGTTTGACTTCATAATGGCTGCCAATCTTACTGGAGTGAGATGGTATCTTAGGGTGGTTTTGATTTGCATTTCTCTGACTGCTAGAGATGGTGAGCATTTTTTCATGTACTTGTTGATTGATTGTATGTCCTCCTCTGAGAAGTGTCTGTTCAGGTCCTTGGCCCATTTGTTGATTGTGTTATTTGTTATCTTATTGTCTAATTTTTTGAGTTCTTTGTATACTCTGGATATTAGGGCTCTATCTGAAGTGTGAGGAGTAAAAATTTGTTCCCAGGATGTAGGCTCCCTATTTACCTCTCTTATTGTTTCTCTTGCTGAGAAAAAACTTTTTAGTTTAAGTAAGTCCCATTTGTTGATTCTTGTTATTAACTCTTGTGCTATGGGCGTCCTATTAAGGAATTTGGAGCCTGACCCCACAATATGTAGATCGGAGCCAACTTTTTCTTCAATCAGATGCAGAGTCTCTGATTTGATATCAAGCTCCTTGATCCATTTTGAGTTAGCTTTTGTGCATGGCGAGAGAAGGGGATTCAGTTTCATTTTGTTGCATATGGATTTCCAGTTTTCCCAGCACCATTTGTTGAAGATGCTGTCCTTCCTCCATTGCATGCTTTTAGCCCCTTTATCAAATATGAGATAGTTGTAACTTTGTGGATTAGTCTCTGTGTCCTCTATTCTGTACCATTGGTCTTCCTGCCTGTTTTGGTACCAGTACCATGCTGTTTTTGTTACTATTGCTCTGTAGTATAGTTTGAAATCCGGTATCGCTATGCCGCCTGATTCACACTTCCTGCTTAGCATTGTTTTTGCTATTCTGGGTCTTTTATTTTTCCATATGAATTTCATGATTGCTTTATCTATTTCTACAAGAAATGCCATTGGAATTTTGATTGGCATTGCATTAAACCTATAGAGAACTTTGGGCAATATCGCCATTTTGATGATGTTAGTTCTGCCTATCCATGAACAGGGTATATTTTTCCATCTTCTAAGATCTTCTTCTATTTCTCTCTTTAGGGTTCTGTAGTTTTCATTGTATAAATCTTTCACCTCTTTTGTTAGGTTGATTCCCAAGTATTTTATTTTTTTTTTGAGGATATTGTGAATGGGGTGTTTTTCCTCATTTCCGTTTCAGAAGTTTTGTCGCTGATATTACAGAAATGCCTTTGATTTATGCGTGTTGATTTTTATATCCTGCCACTTTGCTGAATTCATTTATTAGTTCTAGTAGTTTCTTTGTAGACCATTTTGGGTCTTCTAGGTATAGAATCATGTGTTCCACAAATAGTGATAATTTAAGTTCTTCTTTTCCTATTTTTATGCCTTTAATTTCTTTCTTCTGTCTAATTGCTCTGGCCAGTGTTTCGAGAACTATGTTGAATAGAAGTGGTGATAGAGGACATCCCTGTCTTGTTCCAGATTTTAGAGGGAATGCCTTCAATTTTTCTCCATTCAGAATGATGCTAGCCTGAGGCTTAGCATAGATAGCTTTTACAATGTTGAGGTAAGTTCCTATTATCCCTAGTTTTTCTAATGTTTTGAACATAAAGGGATGCTGTACTTTGTCGAATGCTTTTTCTGCATCTATCGAGATGATCATATGGTTCTTATCTTTAAGTCTATTGATGTGGTGAATAACATTTATTGATTTCCGTATATTGAACCATCCTTGCATCCCAGGGATGAATCCTACTTGATCATGGTGCACAATTTTTTTGATGTGTTTTTGTATCCGATTCACCAGAATTTTATTGAGGATTTTTGCATCTAGGTTCATTAAAGATATTGGTCTGTAGTTTTCTTTCTTTGAGGTGTCTTTGTCTGGTTTTGGAATCAGGGTGATGTTGGCCTCATAGAAAGAATTTGGAAGAGCTCCATCTTTTTCTATTTCCTAAAATAACTTGAAAAGTATTGGTATTAATTCTTCTTTAAAGGTTTTGTAAAACTCCGCTGTATACCCATCCAATCCTGGGCTTTTCTTGGTTGGTAGTCTTTTGATTGCTTCTTCTATTTCATCCATTGATATTGGTCTGTTCAAATTATGTGTATCCTCCTGACTCAGTCTGGGCAAATCATATGACTTAAGAAATTTATCGATGTCTTCACTAACTTCTATTTTATTGGAATATAGGTTTTCAAAATAATTTCTAATTGTCTTCTGTATTTCTGTAGCATCTGTTGTGATATTGCCTTTTTCATCCCGTATGTTAGTAATTTGAGTTCTCTCTCTTCTTCTCTTCGTTAGCATGGCTAAGGGTCTGTCAATCTTATTTATTTTTTTGAAGAACCAACTTTTAGTTTTGTCAATTTTTTCAATAGTTTCTTTTGTTTCAATTTCGTTGATTTCTGCTCTGATTTTAATTATTTCTTGCCTTCTGCTACATTTGCTGTTGTTTTGCTCTTCCTTTTCTAGGGCTTTGAGATGAAGTGTGAGCTCATTTATTTGTTATTTTTTTTCTTTTTTTGAGGAATGACCTCCAGGCTATGAATTTCCCTCTTAAAACTGCTTTCATTTTGTCCCAGAGATTTCGATATGTTGTGTCTGTATTTTCATTTATCTCTAAGAATTTTTTGATTTCCTCCTTTATGTCTTCTGTAACCCATTGATCATTCAGTAACATATTGTTCATTTTCCATGTGATGTAGGATTTTTCCTTCCTTCTTTTATCATTGATTTCTAGTTTCATTCCATTATGATCAGATAAAATGCATAGTATTATCTCCACCCCTTTATATTTACTGAGGGTTGCCCTATGGCATAATATATGGTCTATCTTTGAGAGGGATCCATGTGCTGCTGAGAAGAACATGTATCCACTTCATGATGGCTGATATATTCTATATATGTCGGTTAAGTCTGGGTTATTAATTGTGATATTGAGTTCTATAGTTTCTTTATTCAACTTTTGTTTGGAGGATCTGTCCAATGGTGAGAGAGGTGTGTTGAAGTCACCCATAATGTGACTCCTAGAAAAATTTTTAATTATACATGTGAATTGATTTCTATTTCTACATATATAAACCTTTCTTAGAAATATCATCTGAAATCAGTTCAAAACTCTGTATCTTATTTGTGAACTCTGGAAAGTTATAGAGTTGTTTCTTTAACTTGTAAAAGTTAGGTACATACTGTATAAAAAAGAAAATTCATTATATTTGTTTAATAATAAGGTTTCATTTAAAAATCCTGATAATCAGTAAGTATGAACAAAATACAATGAGGTTACTGTAAAAAAAAAGGAGAGAAAGAGAGAGCCTGTCTAATGTACAGCTCTTGCTCGAGTTGGTGCTTACAAATATTAAATGGAACAATTTTACCTAATTATATATTACTATTTTAACAAGAGATCTGGCTAATTAACTTTACTTACAGCAATAACATGCACCCTGGTAGTGATACCTGCAATTATTGTGTCTTACATTGTAATTTTTACTTTATTCAACAATAGTTAAAGTAGCTCTGTGCCCAAGCATAACTGGAAATCTCCTCAGACTGGTGAATGCGGAGCATGTTGGAGTGACTGCCACAGCTGGCAACGGAAGAGTGGCCTATTGCTTTCAACATTCTGGGAAAGGTAATTAGACAGACTCATGATGATTTAAGAATTAAAAGGAAAGACTAACCTGGGAGGAAGAGAGATGGCACCTCTAGAACCACAGGTGGACAGGTTCAGAACCAGTTTTCATCAGCCAACTAATATCCTAGTAGGTAGCAAGTGATCTGGAGGAACTAAACACTAGTAAGTTAACCTCCCCAAGACCTCAGTCTTGGGGTAAACTGCTTAGAACTGAGTTGAAGGAGATTCAGTTTCCTTCAATGAATCCTGTTGTCTTGAACAGAGATCTGAATCCATAAGCATCACTATAGCTGGGGACCCAGGAATCTGCTGAGCCATGAGTCCTCAGCATCATCCCTGCAATAGTAGGAAGCAATAGCAGGAGTGGATTTGAGATTCCCGTCTTTTCACTTGAGTGATACTTGTGTTTGGATGTGAGGTGTGCCCTCCAAAACTCCTATGTTAATGCAGAAAGGTTCTGAAGAAAGCTAATTAGATTATGGAAGCTGTAACTTAATTAGTACATCCTAAGTTGGAATGGACTGTGTTGTAACTGTAGGTTGGGGTGGGGGACTAGAGAAGTGGGTCACTGGGGGTATGCCCTGAAAGGGTCTTGTCTGCACCCCACCACAACCACCACCACTCTGTCTCTGTTTCCTGCCATGGGCCCAGCAGCTTTCCTCTACTGGGCCCTTCCCCCATGATGTTCTGCCATGCTCTGGGCCCAGAGCAATGGAGTCAGCCATCTATGGACTTTGACCTCTGAAATCATGGGCCCCAAATAAACTTTTTCTCCCCTGAGTTGTTATTTTCAGGTATTTTGGTCACAGTGACAAAAAAAAAAAGCTTACTAAAACAACTGGGTAGATCTGACCCATTCTTAGATGGTGCAAGCTCCGAGGGTTCCAGGACAACTTAGTGAGAAGACAGACCAAGAGGAAGAAAATGGGTTTCCTATAAATAAGGCAGGAATTGCTTAAACAAGCAATGACAGTCATGTGCTACATAATGGTGTTTGGGTCAATGGTGGACAGCACATTGTTGGTGGTTCATAAGATTTATATAGCCTGCTGACATTGGAGCTATCTTAGTTTGTGTTAAGTACACTCAGTGATGTTTGTACAATGAAATCACCTAATGACACATTTCTCAGAATGTGTCCTTGTCCCTAAGTGATGCATCACTGTGGTTATACATGTAAAGAAATAGGATCATATTTTAATTCCAAGTTTATGAAGCAGTTCTACCAAAAATATATATTTTGCATATATGCCTCTTGTCAAAATCTCCTCCTCAGTTGATTGAATAAATCTCCTCCATCCTAAATTCATTCATCATGCATTTTCCATTTTGAAGAATCTTCAGATTTTTTCTTTTTTGGCCCATCATATCATAGTGTACATTACAGTCTCACAAGGTGCCCATAGAATGATAAATTGAAATGGATAGTTAACTCATGATTTATTTTCTTAAAGCAACTGGACAAAAAGGCTACAGTAGGAATGACTATATCCTTACTTTTTATTGTTTATTGTGCTTGACTGAGATGAATCAAGGGTAGAGTCCTGAAAAAATGTTTTACCTTATTTGGGAGCAAATGAGTTTACCAGATGGGTTCAAAAGTGCTAGAATTGTTTCTTTGTTCTATGATGAACTCCCTCTTAGGATACTGCTGGGAGCCATTAGCCAAGTAGGTATGACAATTTCCTTGCCAGCGTACCCCATGTTGCAGTGACATTGAATGTAGGTGACCTTGTTCAAGGACCAAGGCGGATTAGGGCATTCCCGGTTTAGGTTCCAGGTTTAAGGTTTAAGATTATTCCTGCTGGGAATAGGGCGTATCCTGCTGCCTGAGTTCCCCTTCAGTTCTCACGGGATTCAGACAGTATATTTTTGAGATAGAAGCCCAGTGGAGGTGGATTTGGGCAGAGAACGTGGATTTGGGCAGAGAACGTGGATTTGGGCAGAAAGTGATTGTAGACGGCTGGAGTGAGTTCGGGAATAAAGAGTTGCTGTTTGAATCTACAAGCTGTGTGGTGGCTCGTGATTGTGTGCCCAGCCAGACTGCGGCATTTGTGCCCAGCCAGACTGTGGCAGGATACTACAATGCAAACTTCTATAGTATCTTCATATTGTTGCATATCAAAGACTAAAACACAGGATGTGCAGAGAGATGATGTGAATTGGAGGCTTATACTGATATTTACTAATTGGGCAAATTTGAGCAACTTAATTCCTTTGAAATACCAGTTTCCTCTGGGAAAAGCTGGGAATAGGTGCCTACCACTTGAAGTTATTGATGATTAAACACAACCATACCTGTGAAGGTGCCAATCAAATGAAGGCAACATGCTTTGGGAGGTGGCATATGGATGGGCTTTCTCAGCTTTCACTCTGGTGGCAATCTCTGTTTTGTGCAGCCTTTGATGCTACTGTTGGTGTGACTTCCTAAGCCAGAGTTTCTTCCACAAGCTAGATTTATTTGTAGTGAATGTTGCCCCGTTGGGAATTTTCATTCAGAAAGTACATTTCTTAGTCTAAATGACCTGGGACGTAATTATAGTCTAGCTGTGTGATCTTGGGTAAGTTATAGCCACTCTCTGGAGCTTGATAACATCATCATTATTTAAACAAATGTTTTGATTAGGGAATCCTGAAGTTCACACATTTATTCCAGTGCCAGAATCTATAGAACCCCCATTTGAATATATGAATATATGAATAAGAGTCATGAAAGTGCTTATTCCATGTTGTGCTCAGATTAACTAAAGAAATTCAAATATTATAGCAACATGGCACTTATTAAATTCAATTCAAGTAAGTTAAGTAATAGACAATCATGTTGCAATTGTACAGCATCCAGCATCTTATTTAAAATATTGAATAATCCAGTGTGATATCCATAATGCTAACTTAAGAGCTCTTCCTGGATGAAAAGTAAATGTCTAGAAATTGAATATTGAATATTGAATATTGTCGCTATGTGAATTTACTGTTTTGAATAAACAGAAACTAAGAATCACGGGTTATTTCTTTCTAGAACTTCAAGTTTGTGAAAGACTTGTTCAAACATATCTAAATACAACATTAAGCAAGCTGAGAGCAGACTGTCAGTTTCTAATGAAGAATTCCTTTCAAGAACATGACACTTTTATTAAAAAGAAAAAGAAACACAGTGTTGTTCTCTCATGGCTTCATTCAAAACAGTATTCAAAGTGAGAACAATTTGGAGCCTAAAATAAAGCCAATAAAAGAGAAATTTGTGCTCATAAAAATTTTCACTCAGGATGTTTAAGTCAGACCATACTTTTTTACTGGCTTCCAAGAAACCAGCATCACAAAGTTTACAAACACCATGTGATGATATTCCACTCTCAGGCCATAGTACTCTACTCCAAATTCACGGAATATTCTGTGAATCAATATTCAATCTGCAAACCCATCCACCCTATTGTCATGGCATATCACCTTTTGGTTAATCATAGTTAGGAATAGAAATAGACTCCCTTCTCCTTCCATATACAAGGAAGTGTATGGAATATAGTAGTGATGAAATTATAGACATGGGTGCATGCTTACTGACTTTCTGACCTGTCTTAAACCTCTTTCAACTCCTGAAACCTCAATTGTTCTAAAGGTAAATGGGAGATAATGCTACTTTTAACACAGAGAAGATAGGAAGTCAATGAAATCATGTGTATTACTAGTACCTCATACAGCTCCTGGAACATGGAGGGCCTCCTAAACGAAAGCAATTATCATTATCATTCTCTCTTATTTTAATATTTTACTTGTTACTATAAATATTCGTTCCATTGCAAAAGTGGCAAAAGATCTAATTAATGGGTCAACTCTTAGATCTATTACCTGTTCCCCAACTAAGTAGCAATGCTCCCTTGGTGAATCATAACTTGCTCCTCCAGCTTCAAATATTTCTTCTTTAGGGTAATCATAATGTGCAAAACCTTTTTCTCACATAGGTACAATGTAAGATATGAGACTCTTCTACCTTTTAAATGCACATTTCATAGCATTGCTTCATGACAAGGTGGGAAAGCCTGGGAAACAATGTTAGTTTTATGTACTGGCAAGGTAGGAATAGGAAAACTAAAAGAAGCAGTCTGTGTCCAGAAGTCTCTCATTTTAAAGCCACAACATTAAGTGCAGGTACTGCTTGTAAATTCTCCAGGCTTCTGATCAGGCAGGCCTCAGAAACCTTGGGGAATCTTCCAATGTTCAGTTTCCACAAGTATGGACGTTGAAGAGCTGTGGAGCCTACACTCTGGTGATAAGAGCAAGGCAGCCAAATACTTCTATTTTGTAGAGAGGGAGAAAGAAAAAAAATCCATGTAAAATCATACCATGCTTCCTGACCCACTAAACATGAGCAGATCACTAGTGGGGACATTTTAACTTTTTCCTATATAGTACTGATATGAGTTGATAAATTTATAAAAAGATGAATAAAATTTACGAAGTATGATATTCCCAGCAAATTATAAGCCATGTTGATTCTCATTATTCGTGCTAGTTATATTCTATAAAGCTCTCACAGACACCAAATTAGCAAATATGGATCGTTGCTCCCAGAGGAAATGCTGGTTAAGTTCCTGTGGCCTCTGGTCACAACATTTTCATCAATCAATGAATACACAAGATTGTTGCGTGTGTGTTTATCTTTAAAAAAAAAAAAAAAAAAAACCCTGATTTAATATGTATTTTCATTTCATCAGCATTTAGTTCTTGACCAGCAGCACTATAAACTGTACCTGAATAAGGCTAACTTTACACTTAAATTTTCTCTGAGACACATCACAGCCTTCTTATACTAGGAACAGCAGAGAGCATTTCAGTATAAAGTTTGGGACCATTTCAACAGTGAAACTGCCAACAAAAATACAAAAATGTGAAAAAAGTAATTCTAAACAGACCATGAAAGGAACATTTCTTTGCAGTATAAGAGCAAATACAAAGTAATAGAGAGTCTTTGCATTAAACCTTAGCTAGGAATATGCACCTCTGAACACACAAATTTGTCTCAGCTCTGCATATGTCCACAAATGACCAGGAAAGTCATGTAAGTATTGTTTTCAGGGTTGCAATTAACTTTAACAAATAGGTGAGTTCACAAGTAGAGAATCCATAAACGAGGAGGACTGACCATATCAATACACAATAATCAGTAATAGAATATATGATTAAAGACAACTTACAGTTAAGCAGCACTACTTCAGTTTGTACTAGGTACACCTAAATTTCACAATAGCCTTCTTAATGGCAGAGGAGGTTTATGAAAAAAAAAAAACTTAACATTTCTTTCAAGTTGACAGTATGTACCACAAGAATATGGAGCCCCTTTGGTTTCCCCATATTTCTTACAAGACACATAAAACCTGGCTGATTTCTTTAAAGCATTAAGGCTTGCAGGTATTAATGAGTCTATTTTGGTAGTTGGTGCTATGGGCATATTTTTCATACATAAGTGTCTGTCATGCTACTATTTTCTCATGTTTGGGGAACTTCCTCTTAGGTGATTACAGATCATACAAAGATCACAAGGAAGACCATAATATGTTGCCTACTTGAAGCTGCAAACTCATGAGTTGGCTCTGAAGAAGTCAGGAAACCTTCATCTGTCTCTTTTTGTCAGACTTTCATGTAAATGATTACATACAGCAGCAGATCTCCAAATGTGGTTTCTGAATGAGCAGCAACTTGCTAGAAATACAGCTGTTGACTACTCATTACCTAATCTCCCATCTATTACACAGGAACTGCTGAGAGTGGGGCCTGGAAGTCCATGGCTTGACAAGCCCATCAGGTAACTCTCAAGTTTGAGAATCACTGATCAAAGCAATCTTCGGAAGAATGTCCATGTCATTTTACTGATTAGTAAAGGGGCATGGGTCCTTGGATCCATAATAAGATTTTTAGACAAGTTTGAATTTGAATCATGAGAACATAATTATACATATTCCAAATCCAGCACAAAATTAAAAATCAAAACCAAAAACAAAATAAGCTTAAACTGACAGTGCATTTTAAGACATTATTTCAAAATCAAATCATTGAAATTAATGAGTTTTTGTGATATATTTTAACACACAACCTATTTATTAATTTATTTTTCCATCCATCTAGATAAATTAATCTGAGTTAAGGATTTTTTTTTTTAAGGCAAAAGGGATGGGGTGTGTTTGTGTTGTGTGTCTGTAGGTATTGATATATATGTAAATAAGTCATATAGAAAAAGCTAGCCCTACACCA
This sequence comes from Marmota flaviventris, assembly GCF_047511675.1. Classification (NCBI taxonomy): domain Eukaryota; kingdom Metazoa; phylum Chordata; class Mammalia; order Rodentia; family Sciuridae; genus Marmota; species Marmota flaviventris. The sequence continues at coordinate 22,201,264 of NC_092510.1, read as the reverse complement.
GTATGTCAGAATTATAGTCAAACATGACATAAACTACTGTAAGAATGTTTTTAAAAGGAGTAAATAAATGTTTATTATATTGATTGTACTACAGCCAAGTAGCTTATGTAGTCCACTTGGAACTTTTAAGTGTGAGACATGATCTATACTAAATAGAAATTGTATTTTATTGGAAATTATGAGCAGGGTAATGGCATATGTACTTTTGTATCAAGAAATCTTTGTTTTAGACTTTGCCCTTTTGCAAACTGAGTTCTTAGGACAACCCTTTATCTTTCTGAAGTTCAGATTCCCAATCTGTTAAGTGAGAGTATTGGGCTTAGTGAGCTCTTAAGTTCTCTGATAGATTGCAATTCGACCTGAGATAGACATTGGGTTAGAAATGCAAGAGTTAGCTTAGAACTGGAGTCTCAGAGATGAGGAAATGCACAAGGTAAAGACATGTAATGAAAGCCTCAGAGATGGTCCTGATTATTGCAAGACTGGATAGAATACTCAGTGCCAGCAAAAATGGTGGCCTATGGAAAGAAAAATTAAGGAGGCATCAACATTATTATGTGAGGGAATGCTGCCTTCCCATAGTACAAAGATAATGCAAGTACTGAAGGTGACATTCGTATAGAAGAAAAAACATAATTCTCCAATTCTCCTTGGAACTGAGCCTCCTCAGGAAGCCAGCAAGATAACAGAAGATGACTCAGTTGGCAATTCTACTCACTGCCCTTCATTCAACACATTCCATGTGTTGGTGAGCCATTACTTATCCTCTATTGCGGTCTTTTTACAGTGTTTGATCTCCAACTCAATTGCCTAACTCTCACTCACTCGCTTCCAGCTAAATTTGTAAGATCATCCAGCAGCAAGACTTTGATATTTAGTCCCAAAAGTTATACTCAAATTCTTGCATCCAGTTTTAAAATGTAAGTTTTGTTATTATCTAGGTATAACAAGGCCAACAGGTCAGGAGATGCCTGCTTTTGAGAAGGTAGTTTCTTATTCTCAGGGTTCCCAAGAGAGCATGCTATACCGCACTGAGTCACACAAGCACTGGGTGGTTGGAAGGCAGAAGGAACAAAGGGAAATCACAGGCAGGGGTCATTGTGTTTTCTATGGGAAGGAGCAAGTGAGGCAGAGTAAGCAGATTTGGGATTGGAAACTTTGACTGATTTTGGCAGGCTCTAGGGCATAGGACTCTCCTTGGTTGGGAGAAGTGTAAGCCCCAGGTAAAGGAAGTATTTAGTCAGAGTGGGCAGTGTGGACTTTGGATTGGTTAGTTTGCATATGAAAAACATGCTTGCAAGTGACTCCTTCATTATCTGTAGAAATTGGCTAGCCCTAGGAGGGCAGTTTCTCCATAATCAACATGGCCCCAGAAACAATGGCCAAAATAAAATGAGTAAAATTCTTAATATACACCTCCAGTGGCCACTTCCCTCCGGCCACATTAGATCCTTAGATATGATGAAATCAAAAGATGACAGCCTTTGCTCAAAGCAGTTGAAGTTGAGCCCCAAGCTGAATACCTTTTCCTTAATATGATCATATACATGGAACAATGTAAAAATGAGTTAAGTATGTGTAGGAGACCTAGGTTTGGAATCAGTATTCCTATTCAATAGTTCTGGGATATGTCATTTAGCCACATGAAAGCACTTTTTAAAAAAAAATCTGTTCACTAGTCATGATAATATTAACCAAATTTTTGTGATACCCTCATAAGACAGGCCCTTTAATACCATAAAAGAATATAATGGGTTAGTACTTATAGTTATTTTAACAGCATAAGATTAGATTGACAGAGGTGAACACTGTAGTGTTTGTGGGTAAAATAATATATCTAGATTTGCTATAATTATCCGAGTAAACAAACAAAAAATTGAAAAGGGTTGATGACATGAGAATTTAAAAAAAAAATACTGCTAATAATCGGACTGGATGATGGGAACACAAAACTCATTATTCAATTCTCCTTTTGTGTATTCATGAGTATTTTCGTAATAAAATGTTTTAAATGCAGGCTGAGAGACATAGAAGTAGTTTTAGACATCAGCAATCATTGAAGGACTCTTACATGGAAACTGAATCTTTACTGTACAATATTTATTTTTAGTATCATGGGTCAAAAATATGTCCTCTTTCCTAGACTTTTGGTTTGCTGAGGTTACTTGATCTTTTCATCAGTTCCAAGTGTCTCCAGGCTAATATTGACTTAGGTTAATTAAATTCTTGCTGTAATACATTTGTGTTAAGCAATGTAATCCCTAATGGTGAAACACTAATCAACATGCTATGACTGCTTCATGATGAGTGGTCCTGTCAATTAGGGAATTTCCCTAATCAAAATCCCTTCACTCTCAAGAGAGTGTCCCTGAATAGCAGCGAAGGTTGCTTAATTAGTGAAGTTAAAACAACTTTCAGAGACAAGGTCAAGATGACATTTCTATCTGTGCCATGCTGATAGAATTCTCTAAACAGAGCACTTAGAAATCTTGGTGTGAAAATTCCTGTCAGTCTTAGAAGGAAAGGAAAAGAAAAGATGAGAAAGAAGGGAAAAGAAAGGAAAATATGTTGACTTGAATAGCAGTTAACTATTATTGGCTTTACATATATTGACTTTAATAGCAATTAATTTAATGTACTAGCTATTGGCTTTACACAGTATTTCCTTAAACTTTTGATTGAGAAACTCTACCCAAAGTCATCATTCTCATTTGAAAAAATAACAATCCTTTAAAAAAAATCAATGAACTATAACTATAAGCCAATCAATAGAGGAAATTTTAAAAAGAAGCAATTCTCTGAGAGTCATCTTCTCATCTCTGTAAAACCAATGAAAGAGATTGCAAATAACATTGAGTCAATCTGTGTGATAAAAGGAGATGAACTGTGTAGGAGGCCTTTAATCAAAATGCTTTATGCTGCCACAAAGCACTTAATAATCAATGTGTCTGCTATAGAAAAGCAGCAGGGATGAACCTACACAAATATATTTTATTTAGTGGTGTCTGTGCATTCAAATGACAAAGAATTGTTTTCTTTTCCTTCCCATAAAATGAAAATCTCAGTGACAAATCCTGAAAAAAAAAAAAAATCTTTACTTTGTATGACCAAACAATTCTGTATTTCCAACTGATTAAATTCTCAGTAGAACACATCAACTTTCAGATTCTTTGTTTAACTTTGTGTACTTTCATCTACCATGGTAATGAAAATTTAGCAATTCTCTAAAAACATTTAATTGCTCAAACTAATAACAGGGTCTTCTGATAAAATAAGTCACATTGTTTAATCCTTGCCCATTTCCAAGACCAGTTTGCTTTAGATAAAAGATCTCTTTAAACCTTCCTATATTTTCAAACTTGACTTTGATGCAAAGTATAAACAAATAATTTAGCTAAGAGGAAGAAAGGAAAGGCCTACATTTATTGAAGGTATGTATTTTTTCAGGTAAATAAGTATCCACAACTTTGTTAACAAGAATGAAAATGGGATTCAGGAATTGATTTGTAACTTATTCAAGCTTGGGCATCTGTAAGAGGCTGAATTTCTTTTTTTTTTTTTTTATTTTTTTATTGTTGGTTGTTCAAAACATTACATAGTTCTTGATATATCATATTTCACACTTTGATTCAAGTGGGTTATGAACTCCCATTTTTACCCCATATACAGATTGCAGAATCACATCAGTTACACATCCATTGATTTACATATTGCCATACTAGTGTCTGTTGTATTCTGCTGCCTTTCCCATCCTCTACTATCCCCCCTCCCCTCCCCTCCCCTCCCCTCTTCTCTCTCTACCCCCTCTACTGTCATTCATTTCTCCCCCTTGTATTATTTTTCCCTTTCCCAAGAGGCTGAATTTCAACATCTTACACACTTTTCACTTTCTTTTGTTGTTTCTGAATCTTATATAAAAGTCAAGTATTTGGAATATTGGCTACCTCCCCTCAGCAGAAGAGTCATAAACTCAAAAAAAGATCATATAGGATTCTATACTATCCTCTCCTATTTTAACATAGGATCATTGTGTTTTAAGTAAAGAAGAATGGAGGGAAAACATCATGGAGTCTGCAGAACAGGATGACCACCCACCTATTAGTGGGACTGCTAGTTCAACCTTACCCATTCAGGGTCACTGCAAATTGACATAATATAACTTGCCTCTCAGTTCCCAAGTTTATTTTTCAAATTTAAATTTTTTTAATGTGCTTTTCTGTGTCCTCTTGATAATTAATTCAAGCGTGAATATAACCAGAATTGCAAATAAAGTGTAAGAGAAAAATCTTTGTATTTGTATAAGAAAATGTATGATATAATATGTGATCTTGTGCTTGAAAATACTATGGAAACTGTTCTAAAGCCTGTAAACACTATGAAACTGTGTGATCGCATTATTATAGACCCAAGACAAACTTGTGCCAAGTGAGTATCATGCTGACATATAGAAACTGAAAATAATCCTAGCCAAGAAATTTGTTATACATTTCAATAACAATAAGGGGTTTTACACTATTCCATACCTTGGCTGATAGATTATAGACTGAAAGAAAACCACCAAAGATCAATTGGTTGGTTTCAAAATTACAACTTCTAGGACTGATATCATCTAAGCCTGGAGAAGTTGATTAGACAATAGGCCCAGGGTCTACTTTCCTCAAGGAGATTAACTGCAAACCACCATACATTTCATCAGTAACACCCAAAGTATAAGTCTCTTGTCATCCACCCTCTTCTCCACCCTGAAACTCTCAGTCCTTCTGGGCCCCTGGGTCAGCCCTCTCTCAACCACCCACCCTAACAATTGAGATGAACTCTCTGGAAATAAGGCTTCATTCACTAAATCTTCTAAATGTGCATGGTTTCCTATCTCTCTCTCAAGTGAAGTCTTCTTGTTATCTTCTCACAGTCAGATGGCTCAGCATCAGGACCTGGGGTTTTTTCTTCTTTCCTCCCCATCACCAATGTTAACAATTATCATCTGCCCCTACATCATATATAATAGCCTCCTCCCTTGCCCCTTAGCTGTCACTTAACTAAATCACAGAAAGTAGTTCCTAAACTGGAAGAAAAAGTTGTTGGATCTACCAAAGTTTGCCCTAGTTAGTAATTTCAAATCATGAAAAAGTCCAAAGCCATCTTACCTAAATTATTTATTTGTACTTGGCACCAAAGTCAAGTTTGAAAATCTAGGAAGAGTATAAAGAAGTCTTTTATCCAAAGCAAACTGGTTTTGGTAATGGGGAAGTATTGAATGTGACCTGTTTTGTTTTATTTTGGTTCCCAGTTATTAGTTTGAGCAATCAAATGATTTTTAGAGAACTACTAGTTGGTCATAAGCCTCGGTTATCCTCCAGTCACCACCACTCATGGAAGACTTTGTCAGGTGATCCATAGTCTTCCTCTCCACTGCAAGTCCTGCCAATCTCCTACCAAGTGAAGGACCTCCAGCACCTTGATCTTGGGTGACCTCCTCATGACATAGGACCATCTCTTTTGCACCTCAGCAGTTACTCATTCCACTAGGAAGGCTTTGGACTTTGTCATGCCTTGACATTACTAATGAGGGCATTTCTTGGTAGATCCCAACTACATTTTCTTTCAGCTTATTAACTAATTTATTATCTTCTCCTACTGTGACCAATCTGCTGCCTCACAATGGCCTCCAAAAATTGTCTGCTTTACTGTCCCTCCTATTATCGGCCTCTAATTTCTTCAGTTTCATTCTCCTTTTGATTAAATTCTATAATCCATCATTTCACTCATAATCCTATCCTACTTGTCTTGCACAAGTGGGATCCACATAGATGGTGTCCATGTTCTCTGGCCTTGCACTGGAGTCAGTCACTCAATCTACTTACATTTTTAAACAAATGATAAACAATAGGTTACATTTTTCTGGTCAACATACTTCACTCTTTTCAGTGTCTATTTCTAGTGTATGTTACTCTCCTTTAGACATGTCCTTAGAGCCCCAGCTTTTCCTTTTCTTATAGCCACTTCATGGAATATGTTGAAGCCTTCAACACTGCACCACCGCATTCTTCCACACATTTTTCTTCATCTTTTTCAACTCATCTTACATTGATTTGCCATTTATCTTCCTTTAAAAAGTCATTTCCTAATAGTTGGATCCCATCAACTCCAGTCTTCCTCAGAAATATATAATACCATTTTTTTCCATCTTACACATTTAATCACTCCATCTCAAATCAATTCTTCTCAATGGAATTTGAACATGTTCATGTCTAATCAGTTATAAACCACTCTTTTAACGTCACATTCATATCCAATCACCTTATCTTTCTTTCCCACCCTTCTGGGAATGGAAAAAATTTCCATTTTCTTATGTCTCATTTATTCAGCAATTTGTGCTAATCTGTTTTTTGACTATGTCGCTCCATCAGAATAATTCTCAAAAAGGTCACTAATAATTGATAACAACTAAATCCTATGGACATATTTTAATTCTATTTTGAATACTTTAGCTCACACATCAGGCCACGGGGAGATGGAGCGAGTGCGGTTGCACTGACATGGGTATATAGGTGCAGACCTGTGTGTCCTTGAGCTAGAGAGTGGGTTGTCTGGCTTCTGATCTGGAACCTTCTTTGTGCTAACAATGAAAGAATGAATTAAAAATGGGTGATGTTGAGAAAGGCAAGAAGATTTTTGTTTAGAAGTGTGCCCAGTGCCACACCATGGAAAAGGGAGGCAAGCACAAGACTGGGCCAAATCTCCATGGACTATTTGGGCCGAAGACAGGTCAGGCTGCTGGATTCTCTTATACAGATGACAACAAGAACAAAGGCATCACCTGGGGAGAGGATACACTGATGGAGTATTTGGAGAATCCCAAAAAGTACATCCCTGGAACAAAAATGATCTTCGCTGGCATTAAGAAGAAGGGAGAAAGGGCAGACCTAATAGCAAAAAAGCCACTAATGAGTAATAGCTACTGCCTTATTTATTACCAAACAGAAATGTCTCTTGGCTTTTTTATGTGCACTATAATTTAATTGATGTGATACACCAGAAATCAGATCATGAATGACTGACAAAATTATTTTTGTTGGACAATCCTGATTTAAGTAAAACTGACTTGCAGTTAAATTAATATTTTGGTTATATTCCCACTTCAGTAAATTCTATCACTGTTTCCCCTTTTTAAAGTTATGGTTGGACTTAATTAGTAATGTTCACAGAAATGGTGAATGACATCTGAAAACTGGTTTTATATTTAGTTTTATAGAATTGATTATGTGAATATGTTTAAATATGGGGGAAATCCCTTCACTCAGAACCAAGCATGATTCACATTTGTTTCAATTTGTGTTCATTAGCCTATTAAAGGCAGTGGTTGAAGATAAAGAAGCAGTGTCTACTTTATATTTTTGTTGACCATGCCAATTTAATTAGAATTCCCTGTATCTAAAATGCTATTTTTTCCTTATGGAAAGGCATTTTAGTGTGATTTATGTATGATATTAAATAAAGAATATTTAACACTTCTCACATTTTATAGCTGATCTAACTGATGCTTTTAAGTCAGCATAATACAATAACAAGTTAGACTTTACTTTTTAATTCTTTATTTTCTAAAATTAAGTTATCATTTAGGATTGTTTTTAAACAACTATTCAGAAACAATACTATGGAACATCTAGGTGGTTGGTAGTGGTGCTTTTGCCAACTTATTAGATGGAAAGATTAAGGTAAAAGAGATATACCCATCAGTACAAATTTGTAAAATATGTTACCATAAGATTTAAGATAATTAAATTAACAATCACAGATCATGAAAAATAAATAAATAAACAAATACTTTCAGCAGTGCTGGGTATTGTTAACCATTGTTTATTTCTTACATTCTCTTCTTTTTATTTCAAACATTTATGTGTACATACACTCAAGTATGTACCTTCTGGTTTTTCTTCTTTCCCTTTGGCTACTTCTTAGTCTTTTTCATAAAGTCAACTTCCTCTCTCTGACCATTGACCTTAAGAGTTTCTCAAAGCCAAGAGCAAGTTCATATTCCTCACTCATGGTACAGTTTCTCCCTTGATATCAACGATAGCCATGACTTCTCAGATTTATCTCTCTAGGAGGATGTGGTTCTGAGCCCCAGGACTCTATATCCTAACACCTAACTTTACATTCTATATGTGTATACTAAAACACTTCAAACTCAGCATAGTTAAATATACACACAAATCTTAATGCTTCAATAGCATTAACTTATAAATTTGTATGCTACTGCAATTACTCTAGCTGCATAAGGCAGATGTCTCCCTAAGATTTATCCTTGGTCTCTACTGTTTCTCATTTATTGTTCTGGTTTCTCAGAACTTCTATAAATTTTAATTAATAATACCTTACTTATATGTTTTCACAGTCCCTGCCCTTAGACATCATTATCTCTGGTATAAATACATTGCAATGATTACTAAACAAAAGCATGTTCTGCATGAGGGCAGTCTCGGCATTTTGTGGGAACTTGCTAGATGTGTAGATTCTCAGGCTACCCCCAGAACAACTGAATCATATTGTGCCTTTTAACAAGGACTTTGAGTGAATCATATGCATACAAGTTCAGAAAAGCACTGAACTAAAGAACATCAAAACTTCCCCACAATTCTATAGGCCCAATGCAAGCAAGTTAATTTCTACCACCTGAAGATTAAGACAAACAAGAGTCTTTTCTCATTAGCAGTATGTTTAAACCCTCAAATTCTCCAATGAAAGAAGATACTTGTAGTTAACACTTTATTTTGTTGATGTTGTTTGTAATTAAGGTTCTTGAATTGCAATGTACGTGACTGTGGCTTAACTCCAAGTGGAGGAGGGCTGGAGATAGGAATTCTCATGCATCTTCTTATAGCTCCTAGAAAAAGCATTAGAAACAGCAAACGAACCAACAACTTCTTATTTTTAAGCAAGTAGGAAAATCTGTATTAAAAATCTGAGTCTGTTCAAAACCCCAGATAAATCTCAAAAACATGTTGAATGAAAGAAGCCAGACACAAGGAAATACACAGTGCCTTGGTCCCATTTAAATGAAGTTTAAGAAAAGGCAAAACTTACATCAGCACAGAAGAAGAGTGTTTACCTTCAGAGGAAAGGGGAAGATTATGACTACAGAGGGACATGTAGGAACTTTCTGGGGTGATATTCCATGGATGTGGGAATATGGCACATATAAAAATTCATCAAATTGTACAATTAAGATGTGTTCATTTTATCATATGTAAACCATTTTTCAATATAAAAAATAAAAAATAATATTAAGTAAACTTATGTGAAATATGATTTTTATAAGACACAAAACTTGAGTGAAGTAAGCATGGTGGCAAATGCCTGTAATCTCAGCGACTCAGGAGGCTGAGGCAAGAGGATTGTCAAGTTCAGGGCCAGTCTCAGCAACTTAGCAAGGCCCTGTTTCAAAATGAAAAAATTAAAATAACTTAGGGTATATCACAGTGTTACAGCACCCCTGGGTTCAAACTCCAATGCTACAGGGGAAAAAAAAAACTTGGCTGAACTTACTTCAGCATAGTATTTGAAAGTTTGGTGTTACCAAATCATAGCCTAAGCCAGATCTCAGAGAACTAGGGTTCCCAGGACTATTCTACTTTGGGGAACTATTCTAATAAAGTTCTTTGGAAAAATATAGTTCTACTCTGTTCTAATGAAATGTTATTGGAACACAGCCATGCACATTGGTTTGCAGGGACTATAGTCTATCAAAGCCTGAAATAGTTTGTAGCTGACCCTTTTCAGAAAAAAGTTCACTGATCTTGACATAAGCCAATGGTTCATAACTTTTGGGGACAGTTTTTGAATCTTTTGGAGAACCCAGGAAAGAATATAGATCATCTCTTCAGGAAAGTATATAGCTTTTTAAATACAACAACTATGGGCTGGGGCTGTAGCTCAGTGGCAGAGTTCTTGCCTAGCATGCGTAAGGCACTGGGTTCGATCCTCAGCACCACATAAAAATAAAACAAATAAAATAAAGGCATTCTGTCCATCTACAACTACAAAAAAACTTTAAAATAAATAAATACAACAATTATTTGCAATTTTAGAAAATCTATATACTCTCTGTGTTAGGTGCAGGGCAGGCTGAACTAAGTTGTCTGCAGGGCAGGCTGAAGGAATGTTAGCTGCAGGATAACCCACACACTCAAATCCCCCTCTGTCTGGTCCTTTATCACTTGTTTGCATCAAGTCTGAACACTCAATCCCACTCAAAGCTGAATACTTGACCCCTACTCCTCTGGTGCAACAGAAACCCACATCTAGCCCCTGCCCCATCTGCCTGAAGGCAGAAGATGACACTACTGTATGATCCAATCACTGTATACCAACAAGGCAGCTTGCAGACCCAGAAACCCCATTAGATTTGGCTATAAAACCTCCCTCCTGCCGGGCCCCTCTCCCTTGCTCTTGCTCTCTCTCTCTCTCTTGCTCTTGCTCTCTCTTTCTTCTCTTGCGGTTGCTCTCACTCTCTCCTCTCCTCTCCTCTCCTCTCCTCTCCTCTCCTCCTCCTCCTCCTCCTCTTCTTCCCTTCTCTCTCTCTCTCTCTCTCTCTCTCTCTCTCTCTCTCTCTCCTCTCCCCTCTCTTTCTTCTCTCTTTCCCCACTCTTTCTCTCTCTTTTCTCATCTTTTGCACTGCTGCAATAAAGATCTCTTGGTCGCTCTGAGTGTTATGGTCATTTTCCTTTCACTCTGAAGCACGGTCATCAAGCCTCAACTTAAGACCTCTGTCCAAGGCTTTTTATCACAGATTACTAATCTGCTCTCCTGAGAACAATCCACAGGTTGGTTTTTTTTGTATTTAACCACATCTGATTGAACTTCCTACCACATCCTCCTTTGTGCCATGGAACTACTGCTGGTTATAGCCAATAACAAAATTACCCAGATCACAAAAGCTGAATATCTAGTCCTACATCAAGCACTTCATGTTCATTGTTTTTCTCAAGGGAACAATCTGCATACAACCCAAACTTGAGAAGCCTTTCTGAAATGTATGCACTTTGGTACCAACATAGACCAAGGCCTTCAGAAGTGTGTGGGGGTTTTTAGCCCCCTGTTCCCTCCTGACCTGCGGGAGAGATTGGGGGAGCACGCCCCGACCAGGATGGGCCAAGAAAGGTAAAGGACAATCAGTTGCGCCAGGGAGAACTGTCAAAGCAGGAGCTCATTTAATGAGAAAACATACACAGCTAATATAATGTACAGGAGCCAATCAGGATAAAGGTCAGCAGGGTGGGGAGAATTTACATCTACACCCATCCTACAGTCAATAATGGGAGACATAAGCTGTCCTTGAGGGCCGAAGGGTTCTGAGCCTATCCCAGAGGTGGTCCCGTTCTTCATCACAACCCACGGCAATGCCTTCTGGCTAATCCCTAGGTGCTCTCTTAGCCATATGTGGCCCCAGGACTGGGAAGTGGGTAGCAGCCAGCAAGTTAAGTTTCCTCTTTTCTGATGCAACATGCCCCACTTTACATCATGCCCTACCCAAGTGATGAACTGGAAGTCCCCAGCATCAGAATTAGAAAAAGCACAAGGCAATAGCTTACAGAGGTGTAAGAGGTGTCCACATATTAAAAATGTTGGCACCTCTATTCACTTCCATAGAAACCAAGAATACAGAGGAGGTGAAAATGTGTGGATTAGACAATGGAATCTGTGAGGATGTTATGAGCTCTTTTTCTGCAGGGTCATGCCTGTGCATCTATTTATGTCCTGTGGTGCATTCATATTATAGGAAGCTAAGAAGTAATAAGGAAATGGATGAATTAAACCAATTTATGAAAACAAAAGTTATTATTTTATAAATGGTTTAAGCTTCCTGGGAGCAATGTGATAGCTTGATTTATGTTCTTTTATATAGAAAGATAATTATGAGTAGCAAACACTCCCTCTGTTTCTGTAATTCTGATTTCATCTTAATGGGCTCACATAATATATCAAAAGTCTGCTTGGTGGGGGGCCTGCCAGGTTATGAGCACTATTTATGGTGCTGAAAGAAAGCACTTACAGAAGTCATTTGATGAGGATATGGCAAGTTTTGACCAATTCCTAAATTAAAAAAAAAAATCATACAAAACAAAGACACTCCAGTCAGCATGGTCTCTGATCTAATGCTGATTCTACAATTCTTCATTACTACTTTCCTTGTTGCTGTATGAACAGTGGGTGGCATTTTACAAAAGCTAATTAATGCTGGTATTTTAAATTGCTTGAAAATAGAAGGAATGTGCCTCATGCTGACAATTAGTTAATCAAAAAAATAGTCATTTCTCTCACTGTGCAAGCTTTAGCTCATTTTATAAAATCCATTCGCATTTCTTTCCAGAAGCAATGTTATAGATTCTCTTCTCAGTAGAAAGGCTTCATGGGTTAATCAAGGGGTTCAATCTCTAATTCCCATAAAGTTGTTTTAAAGTAAAAGGAACATATTTCTGTCCATATTTGCTACTTATTGTATCAGTTTGATAAGAATCCACAGATCTGTATAGACATTGACTTCTTATGAATTTAACAAACAAGCATTTAATTACTCAGATAAGTATATTTTTAAAGAGAACTGAGTGACCCAAACTCTTGTTGGTATTAATTTGTAGTAGTTAGCATTGTCAAAGCCTCAGAGTAATTAGCATGCATCAACTTATGCAAAATGGACATCTAATATGGAAAGATTATGACTTTCAGAGCAATCATATTTCAGAGCCAGAATAGACTCAAAAGAATACAAGGCTGACATTAGACTCCTTGGCTCCCAAACCACAAGGAACATATTACATTGAGAACTCTTTAATAATACAATGAGAACTCACTTAGTGGTTGCTTTAGTCAAATTTTTTGCTGATATGACCAAAAGACCAGACAGGCATAATTTTAGAGGAGGAAAAGTTTATTTGAGACTCACAGTTTCAGAGGTCTCAGTCCACAGAGGGCTGCTCTGTGACAGAGGTGAGGCAGAACATCATGGTGGAAAGATGTGGAGGAGGAAAGCACCACTAGACATGGAACCAGAAAGCAGAGAGAGCTCTTGTTCACCAGGGACAAAAAATATATATCCCAAAGGTACACCCACAGTAATCTGCTTTCTCCAACCACACCCTACCTGCTATAGTTATCACCAAGTTAATTCCCATCAGAGGATTAATGCATCAATTAGGTTAAAGGTCTCATAACCTAATTGTTTCACCTCTGAATTTTCTTATATTATCTTACACATGAGTTTTTTGGGGACACCTGATATAAAAACTGTAACAATGATTCTCATCACCCCTTCTGCATTAGTCAGATTTTTGTCACTGTGACAAAATATCTGACTAGAAAAATTTAGGGGAAGAAATTTTAGCTCATGGTTCCAGAGGTTCAATCCATGTATGGCCAACTCCATTGCTCTTAGCCCAAAGTGAGGCAAAACATCATGGTGGAAGGGCATGGCAGAGTCATGGAAACAGCCAGGAAACAGAAAGGAGGAGAGTAGGAGGAGCAAGAAACAAAATATATAATCCCCAAGACACATCCCCAGTGACTTTCTTCCTCTAACTCTACCCTATCTGCCTACAGTTACCACCCAATATTCCATTTAAAGTATTAATCCATCAAGTGGATTAATCTGTTGCTTAGATTACAGCTCTCATAATCTAATCATTTTTCCTGTAAACATTCCTGTGATAACACAAGAGTTTTGGAAACACCTCATATCCAAACCATACACTTTCCCATTGGTTTGAAAGCAAGCAGGCACTTTTCTCCTCCATCAAAGTATACCAATAGAGTTCCAATGCAATTCCTTCTCTCAACTCTTCACCTTTCACCATCTCATGCAGGCTGAGGGTAGATGTTTGACAATGCTGGCAAAACTACTATTATAATCTCTTTGCATATATTAACTGATTCTAGCACCTTGATTTAGAATGAAAATGAGAGGACATGTGTTGAACTTTTAATTTTAAGGACACCACAGAAGATAAAATAAAAAGCCTAGAGTGTGTACAAAGAAGGGAACCAGGAGTGTGCATAGAGTCAGAGTCTTCAATGGCTCTACCTTTAGTGAAAGAGTAAACTGTGCTGCTCAATTCCACAAAGAAAGACATCACAGAAATTGCCTGTCTTCCTTTACCTCATTATTTATAATCATGAGCTAGTTTTGATACTGAAAAACCAGCCTCTACCTCAGAGCAAAGCCTGTCCAAGGAAGGGACATCACCTTTGTCCTTGCACTCCTGGGCACATTCCCACCCTGCTAAGTGGTTTATCTACAAATAACAGGAGAGATCTGCTGTGCCAGGTGTCCCTGACTCAGTCAGGCTAGGTGGAGACCCATAGTAATCCCCTAGCAGCCACCAAACAGCATGAGACAGGGAAATACCTGGGATGCCAGATGACCCTCCCAGTAGTTTATGGTGGTTGATAAAGTGCTGGGAAACCATGTAGTTCAGTATGAACACCCCTCTTGGCTTAAACCAATCAGTTCAAATGAATACCCCTTTTGTACTGACCAATCACCCCTACCCAGCTTGTTCCTGCCAGTGAATGTGCTAATCATGTTTTAGAGTTGTTATTTGATTTTCCCGCGGTGTGTGATGATTTGCTAAGAGAGGCTATGATGTATGTGGAGGTCCCTGCCTTCTCCAAAGAATGCATAAAACTGCTGCAAACCCTGGGCTCGGGACCTCTCAGTGTCACCAGTTGCTGTGTGCGCGCAGAGGACCCAGCTAGCTCGCAATAAACACCTCTTTGCTGTATACATCGATCTTGGTCTCTGGTGGTCTTTTGGGGGTCCCAAATTCGAGCATAACAATACTGCTTTTTGGCCTAACTTTATACAATCTGTTTGGTTTTAAATATCTTAAGTCAGGAATTTCCTTCAAAGTAATTCTATTATTTAAACATATTTCTAATATTCTGTAGCAAGCAATATTAGAAAATTTGTCCTTCCCTTATTATAGTGACTTAAATAAGAATAAGAAGGGACTTTCTGGGTTGTAACTATTACACAGAATCTTTACCCCCTACCTCAGTAGCTAATAACATTAAAAAAAACATGAAAAAAGTTAAAAACCTCTAAAACTTTTCAGTAGAAACCAAGGGGCCAGGGTGGGGGTGGGGAGGGGGAGACAAGGGGTCTCATTGAAACCAGAAAGTGAAGCAAATCCTTACTAGAGAAATGTATGTTCACTCAGTCTTCCAGGTGGTCCCAACAGAACATCAACATAAGCTGACATTAAAAAATTAAAAATAAATTGCAAACCACAAAAATAAATTGCAAACCACATGAAAAAACAAGGCACCATGAGGAAAAACTGGCTGTAACAAGAACAGAATCAGATGTGTGGTCTGCTAATAGTGGAATTTTTAGATGCAGAGTATGAGAATGCATGTCACTAAAGAAATGAAAGATAGTATTAAAGTAGGAAGAAATAATAAGAAACTATCAAACTTGGTTAGGCAGATTTCAGAAAGAAAGAAAACATCTAAAAATATAAATGTAATAATTAACATTTATAACTCAATTGATGGATTGAATAGCAAATTATGTGAAGAATTAATGGACCAGAAATAAATCTGAGGACAGCATGCAGAATTCGAATGCTGACAAGATATTTGTTCTTCTGAATAGCTTACAGGTTAAAAAACACATCAATAAGAAAAATCTTGAAAAGAATTTTTGAAGAAAATTAGGATAATGATCTTAATATTTCCTATAAAATGAAGCAGAGAAGAATGAGGAATAAAATGTCTAAAATAAAATGGGGAGCTTCCCTTTTCACTTATCAAAATATTTAATAAAAACGTAACAGAAAAATGCAATATTAACATAAGAATTGACAGACAAATCAATGTATTAGAATATGTAGCTATAAAATATATTCTGATGAGGAGGAAAACTTACTAAAGAAAGCATTCCAAACCAATGGAATATTATTTAGACACATTTATAATATTCTGTAGCAAGCAATATTAGAAAATTGGTCCCCCACCTTATGATAGTTACTTAAATAAGAATAAGAAGGGATTTTCTGGGTTGTAACTATAACTCAGAATCTCCCCCTGCTCACCCCAGTAGCTAATGAAATGAAAAATAAAACATGACAAAAGTTAAAAATACCTAAAACTTTTCAGTAGTCACCAAGGCGCGGGGAAGGGGGCGGGGTGCAGGGAGAGAAGGGCTCTCACTGCCCACTGAACAGAGTAAACTCCGAAAACTTTTGAGAGCAAAGAAACAGAAGACCTTGGCACTGAGAAGAAGGGCTAGGATGACTTGGTTCCTAACCCCACCCCACCCACAGCTTTGGAATTTGTACTGTCAAAAGTATCCTAAGGCTGGAGCAATGGCACATGCCTACAATCCCAGGGAATTGGGAGGCTAGAGCAGGAGGACCCCAAGCTTGATGCCAGCCTCAGCAACTTGATAAAACCCTATCTGATAAAAAAAAAGGAAAAAAAAAGAAAGAAAGAAAAAAGTGCCTATGGGTTTAATCTCCAGAAAAAAAGCAAATTATTAATTAATTTTTTAAATGCTGAGAATAAGGAGAAAACAAAAGTGAATTATGTTTAGGATGCTAGGAGAAATAAAGAGAAAACAAAAGTGAATTATGTTTAGGATGCTAGGAGAAATAAGGAGAAAACAAAAGTGAAATATATGTAGGATGCTAGTAAGCCATAATTAGTCGATTCTTTCCTTGAAAAGACAAAAAATTTTTAATTGTTAGACTATTTATAATAGTAATTTGGAGTAATAAAAAGTATGACTATACCTGTTGGCTATTTCTTTGCAGAAATGTCTATTCAAATCCTTGTCCCATTTTTAAAATAAAGTTGTTTGTGGGGTGTCATTTGTTTGTTTGATTTTGTATTGTCTTGTCATGATTTTTCCTATTGATTTGAATAAGCTGCTTACATATTTTGGATATTAACCCTCTATTGGGTATATGGTTTGCAATGTTTTCTCAAATCTGGACGTTGCCTTTTAATTTTATTGATTGCTTCCTCTGTGGTATAGAAACATTTTAAGTATAATATTCTGTTTGTTTATTTTTCTTTTGTTACCTGTGCTTTTGGTGTCACATCCAAAAAGTCATCACCACAGAACAATGTTATGGAGCTTTTCCTTGTTATTCTAGGAATTTTGTGGTTTCAGATCTTACATTTAATTTTTTAATCCATTTTGAAATGTTGCTCAACATCTCTAATTATCAGAAAAATTTAAATCAAAACCCTGATGAAATATCACCTCACAGCTGTTTAGATGGCTATTATCAAAAAGTCAAAAAATAACAAATGTCAGAGAAAAGAATTTATGTATTTATGTATTATTAGTAGGAATGTAAATTGGTAGTAATTATGAAAAAACATATGGAAATTCCTTAAAAAACTAAAAATAGTTTTCACATGTGAGAGAAAACATTTGACCTTTGACTTTCTGAGTATAGCTTAATACACTTAGCAGTTCCATCCATGCCAATGACACAATTTCATTCTTCTTTATGCCTGGGTACAGCTTCATTGTATGTATACCACATTTTCTTTATCCATTCATCTATTTTGATAGACATCCAGTCTGGTTCCATAACCTGGCTATTGTGCATTATGCTGCGATAAACATTGATATGAATTGGTATGCATATAACACTATAGTATGCGGATTTTTGTCCTTTTAGATGAATACAAAGGAGGAGAAAGGGAGAAAAAGGGGAAGTGTTGGGGATTGAAGTAGAGCAAGCTATGTTACATGTATTTATTAATATGTCAAAATGAACCCCACTATTATGTTTAACCATAACACACTAATAAAAACATTTTAAAAAAACTAAAAATAGAACTGCCAAAAGATTCAGTTATCTCCCTCTGGTTATATATCCAAAGGAAAAAAATCACTACCTCAAATATACTCTCCCATGTTGCAGCATTATTCATAATGGCCAAGATGCAGAAACTATCTAAATATCTGTTGGTGGGCGAATGAAAAAAGAAAAGGTAACACACACACACACACACACACACACACACACACCATTGTGGAATATTTTTCAACCTTTTAAGAAGAATGAAATTATGCTACTTTCACAAGGTAGATAAACTTGAAAGAAATTATGTCAAGTGAAATAAGTAAGGCACAGAAAAACATGATCTCATTTATATAAGGACTCAAACTGTTGAGGACTGTGGGTGAAGCTCAGTGGTACAGCAATTGTCTAGCACGCAAGAGGCCCTGGGTTTGACTACCAGCACTTCAAAAACAACTTTTTCATTAAAAAAAGACTCAGAAAGAGAGTAGAAGGGCAGTTACTAGAAGTTGAAGGGTGGAGAAAATGGGAGATGTCAGTTTCAGTTTCTTACCACTGATGCTCCATAACTTCCTGGCTATTGCCATTTTACACTGGAGATTCATTCCTAGGAGTTAAATTGCCCACACTTCATTCAGCACCTGGTAAACCCTCACTCCTCCCAATCTTGCCTCAGAAACAGCAAACAATCCATAACTAATCCTGTTTCCTCAGAATCCTTCACAAGGAGCCCAAACTGTCCATTAAATCCTTCCTGCTTCCTGTTGAGCAACATTCCGGGGTTCTGTGGAGCAACTTCCCTGAAACTTCAAGCCAATAAATCTAATTTAGTCAGTCTACAGACTTGTTCCTGGTCTTCTTTGGTTGATTAGGATTCAACATTATCAACATAATGGCAAGAACTAGGGTTTTGTTTTTTTTTTAATCAAGGCAAAAATACACACCTCATAGAATTTATCATTTTAACCATTTTTTGGGTGGAAGTCCAGTGACATTAAGTACATTCATATTATTGTGCAACCTTCACTAGCACCCATATCCAGAAATTTTTATCATCCCAAGTTGAAACTGAAACAAATTGAATTGCCTCCCTTTACCCACTTAAAAGGCAATTCTCCTGCTGAGAGAAGGAATCTTAAGGGGCTACGTCCATCCTCACTCCCTGACCAGCACCAAAGAAGCAATAGATTGTGAGTGGAGATTGACCCTCAGTCCCATCTAACATAGGATAACTAAACTTACGTATGTATATCACCTCTTTTTTTTCACTTCCCTGCCCTTCTCCTTTAAAAGTTCTGCTAATTTTCAGGGATTTCAGAGTTGGAACTTTTGAAATAATTTTCTCCCATCTTCCTTTAAAGCTGGTTTTGAATAAAACCCATTTTATTCTGAGTATTTCTGGAGCACCAAGTGTTATGGCCCAGCCTCTTTCCTCCTCCAGCAGGATCTTGTAACAGAATTTTATATCCATTAAACAATAACCCCAACTCTCCCCTCACCCACCCAGCCCCTGGCAAGAACTACCCCACTTTGACTCTATGACTCTATTCCAGGTACCTCACATAAGCAGAATCATATAGTCCTTGTCCTTTTGTGACCGGTTTATTTCATTTCACATAATATCCAAGCTTCATCTGTGTTGTTGTGTGTGTGTTAGAATTCACATTCTTTTCAAAGCTACATAATATTCCATTGTATGTGCAAACCCCATTTTGTTTATCTTTTCATCTGCCAGTGAATGCTTCAGTTGCATTCATCTTTTGGCTGTTGTGAGTATAGCTGCTATGAACATGAGTATACTAATTAATATCTGTTTGAATTCCTGTTTTTAATTCTTTAGGGTATATACCCAGAAGTGGAAATACTGGATCATATGGTAATTCTAAACCCTTGACTTTCTGAATATGGCTTATTTCATTTAATATGATATTCTCCAGTTCCATCCATTTGCCAGCAGATAACATGATTTTATTCTTCTTTATGGCTGAGTAGAACTCCATTATGTATATATACCACATTTCTTTTTTTTATTGCTTTAAAAAAATGACAGTGGAATGCATTACAATTCTTATTACATGTATACAGCACAATTTTTCATATCTCTGGTTGTATATAAAGTATGTTGACACCAATTCGTGTCTTCATACATGTACTTTGGATAATGATGTCTTATCACATTCCATCGCCCTTGCTAATCCCTTGCCCCCTCCCTATCTAGAATGCATCTATTCCTCCCATGCTCCCTCTCTTTACCTGTATATATTACTCCCCATGAGTTAGCCTCCTTATATCAGGGAAAACATTCAGCATTTGTTTTGTTTTGTTTTTTTGTTTTTTGGGGGGGGAGGTGATTGGCTAACTTCATTTAGCATTATCTTATCCATTTATCTGTTGAAATGGAGAAAACTATTATGTGTGTTTGTGTAAAAAAAAAAAACCACTATTGCTTATAACTATAGTGCACTAAAAATAAAATGAAAAACATCATGTGGGAGGTCAGTACAGCAGGCCTAGACTACAGAACCATCCCCCCAATCCCAGCCATACTGCTCATGTCTGTCTGCTACCTATCATTCTGACTATGTCACATTACATGTTTCAAACATTCCTTGAGATGTTACCTTTATAAGAGAAAAATTATCTGTGAAGTTCATTACCATTCTATTATTTAGTCAGAAATAAGTGTTTGGGAGATTTCAGAGTCAGGACGGTAAATAAAGCAGCCAGCGATTCTCCTTTCCTGAAGTTATAATAATATATACAAAATTCTTTAATAAACAGAAAGCTATACTCCAGATGCAACCAAAATATAAAGAGGCACAGGTGAATGCCAAATACCTCCTTTACCTAAAAGGAATAAACCAAAGGTCTTGGGGCAGAGAGAAACACTGCCGTTTTTGAGAACTTCAAACCATCCTCCCACTTCCCAAGCCTTGCTGTGAGTCAGTAAAATTCTGGAATCTGTCAACATTTACTCAAAACTAGAGACTGGTCTCATCTCCTTGTCTCCTTGCCTTGTCCTCTAGTGGATTCTTTCTAATACCCTCTCTCCACCACCTTGATGTCCTTGAACTCCAACCTAACATACACACAATGGAGTTTTACTCAGCCACAAAGAACAGAATAATATCATTTGCTAGATAATAGATAGAATTTGAGATTATTATGTTAAGCCAAAATAAACCAGACACAGAAAGTCAAATGGTATAACTTTTTCTCAGATGTGAAAGCTAGAAAAAAAAAAAAAAAAGGAAGATGATCTCATGAAAATAAAAGGGATACCAGGAGAGGAAGGGGATCATGGTGTGAGAGGAAGGGTAAAGGACAGATACTGGGAGATAAAATTCACCAAGGTATGTTATGGGCATGTACAAATATGTAACAACAAAGGCCACTATACTGTACAATTATAATGCACCAATAAAAAGGATCTTGTAAAAAGGCTGAGGCAGGAGGATCACAAGTTTAAGGCAAACATCAGCAACTTTTAAAATCCTGTCTTAAAAATAAAAACTAAAAAGGGTTGGGGTTGTAACTCAGTGGCAAAAATGTCTCTGGGTTTAATCCCTAGTACCCCCTTACCAAAAAAATCTTATAAAAAATAAAATAAATTTGTAAATAAGAAAAAGATGTCGAAGTCTCTAAGAAATCTTGCAGTAAAGGAAATTGATTCGGTGTTGCTCAACTCAAAATTTGCCAAGGTTTTGTGTCCCCTTCTCAGGTTTAACTTTTCACATAACATGTATTAACATCCATGATATAGTTGTGGAGACACAAGTCAGAAATGCTGAGTGAAGAACCTAGGATCTGGGATCTGGATGTCCATGGAGCTGAGTTGATCCTGGGCTTCCACCTCTGATGTGTGGCTTCAGCAAGTTGCTTAGCAGTTAGATCCTTCATTTTTTCACATATAGGAGAATAACTGTAAAACACTGTTATGGACTGAATGTTTGTACCTCCCGATTCACACGTTGAAGCCTCTAATGCCAACATAATGGTGGGGTGGACCTTTGGGAGGTAATTAAGTCATTAGGATTAAGCCCTGGTGATGGGATTAGCGCCCTGCAAGAGAAGGAGCTCCCTCTTTCTCTCTCTACCATGTGAAGACAGAGCAAGAAGGCCATCCTTTGCCAGCCAGGAAAAGAGCCTTCCTGAGAAACCAAATCAGCTTGCGTATTATCTTAGGCCCCCCAGCCTCCGGAACTGTGACAAATAACTTTGTTATTTAAGCCCCCAGCTTCTGGTGTTTTATTCTAGCAGCCTGAGCAGACTAAAGCTTCTGCCTCCTAGGTTTCCCTTGGAGGCATTTAATGAGAGGACAGAAAACTGCACATATAGTTTCCCCTGCCTCAGATGTGGCTCGTACTTTCCACTCCCATTCCTAATTCATCAGCAATAAAGCCTGAAGTCGGTGCACTAAACCTGCACCTTCATACACCCCCTGGGAGGGTTCCCAGTAGCTGCTACTGACCTGGAAGCAACTCTCAGCCTCCTAGAATTCAGATAACCAACATTACTAGATATTTTCTATTGACTAACAACACCAAAAGTATCATATAAATATTTTTTAATAAAAATTATAAAATTTAATTTTCTTTGGATATATCATACATTTTCATTAATGGGATATCCTGGGCTAAGAGGATACAGAAATAGGACACAGATTCCCAGAACAGCCTGCTGATTTACTGAAGGGTTTTATTCCTGTTTGTGCCATGGACTTTGATGAAACTTGTTGACCTATGTCAGAATAATTTCTATAAATCAACAAAATATAATGTATAAATTACAAAGGAAACCAATTATATTGATGAATACTTACAAAATTTTTAAAAATTATGGCACTGTAATATATATGCTTCTTTATTAATATAATAAATATTAGGATATAACCATTGGTCCAGTAACTACCATGAGTTTGACATCGTGATAAGCATAAACTACATTTCAAGATTCTGTAACAATTGTAATGTCAATTTAAAATAACCTGTCATGGCTAATGTTGAATGTTGGTTGACTATAGTCATTGTAAGAGAAGATCCTACATTTCTGTAGGAAGAAATGAAAGTAAATGTGATTTTTCTACTTAGAAGCAGCTCTAGTGGTAACTGTCCACGGCAATATCCTCAAAGTATGTTTCATAGAATCAATGTTGAATAGATTGCACAGGAAAAGAAGGTTCTGTGGTAGAAGTTATTTTCCAAAAATGATAGCAACACTATTTCTTGTCCTGCATACCCTTCTAAATTTTGCCACTCCTTTTTCAAGATGCGAAATTGAATTCCCCTGCTGTGAATCTGAGTAGGCTCCTGGCTCAACTGTAAGTAACAGAATGCAGTAAAAATAATGCTGCATATTCCAAGGTTATGTCAGAGAAGTGGCTACAGCTGCCACCCAGTGAGTTACAATACTTGATCAGAACTCTGAGCTACCATACAGTAGACTTAGTGCCTGCAGAAAGCCATGCTGTGAGGAAATTCAGTCTAGTGGCATAGAGACCACAAAGAGAAGCTCTAAGCTGAAAGGAAGAGAGATGCCCATCCAGTCCACAGCTGCTCCTGTCTTCTCCTGACTACAGTGGCATGAAGGACCCTGACTCAAAAGGAGCTGGTGAATTCTTCCCAAATTCCTTACCCCCAAAATCTGAGAGATAAGAAAATTATCATTGTTTTAAGACTCAAAGCCTTGGGGCAATTTGTTTCACAGCAGTATTAAAGGTTCCATTACAAAATTTGGGCAAAACTGGATTAAACCAAACTCTACCTGAACATTGTTTTTTTCCCCTGCAGAATTTCTGAGTTTTTCAGATGCTAATGAACATTTCATCTCCAAAATGAGCATTAGTATATAGTATTTCTGGATTTGTTTCCACAGACAACCAATTTTATAACTATTCTCAAGAGATGACTTTGGAAAATAGTAGATTAAAATAATGTTCTATTCTCATTTGTATGTTTCCTTCTTCTGTAGTGACCTGAGCTATAATGAAGATTTTACTTCACTATTAATTAATTGAAGAGCAGCAGTTATTGGCCAGCTCAGAGAAAGCTACTTCTTGGTAACTCCTGTGTGTGACGTCAACTCATTCCAGCAGTATCAGAGAGCAAACAGCATAAACTCTGAATGTCACTCACTGTTTGCTTTGCCAATAATAGTTTCAGGATGTGTATTCTTCCAATGGATTGACAAACATTTCAATGAACTGAAATTCTCATAACCCTCCTGCTCTTCTGAGTATCTCACCTTCAAATTGAAAAGCTCTAAGAACAGGGAGAGGTGGGGTGGGGGCTGGGGGTGGATTTTTGTCTCACATCTCTAATCTCTTCAAGAGGAAAGAAGGGATGGTGTGAAAATTTCACTCCAGTGTAAGATCAGTTCCCAACATGGTTTGAAGAGTATTTCTCCTGTCCACAAAATACTGAAAGGCCAGTGATAGGGATTAAATTGCTAGTGACCTAGTGATTAGGAAAATTTTGCCCACTTTGTCATTGTTTAAAAATTAGAGGGACAATAGTGAAAAAGTTAGAAATAGTAAAATTTTCTAATCAAATATATAAAATAATAATTAAACTAAAAGATTCAAATCTTAGTAAATATGTAACAAGGGAGTTACTTACTGATTTGATTATTTTTTTAAATAGGAGGAGTTATTCTTTGGATTCCCAATTAGTCACTGAATGTCTACATCAAATGTTATAACCATGACTCAGTTTCTCCACAAATAAAATGCCACTCAGTTTTCTAGACCTTTTACCTAAAGAACTCTAAGTACAGTAGGTCAGAGCTGGGACTAGGTGAAAGGTGAAAACAAGTAAGAAACTCCTTAGGGATTCAAAAATGAAGGGGACAGCAAACATCTCAGTCATCAATATAAAAAACATTTAGTGTGATATTTTAATAACGTAAATTTATGCAAACAAAATCTATGATGAGCAAAGTGTCAAAAAATCAATTAAAAACAAAGCCAGTGTTGCTGATGTTCTCTCTTTGCTTCCAGATCATTATGGCTCAGTGTGGTGCTAATACGGGATCCTATACATAAATTGTGCTCTACCAATACATTACATATGTGAATAATGACAGTCAAGAAACAAGTTCTAGCTGGGCACAGTGGTGTATGCCAATAATCCCTGTAGCTTGAGAGGCTTGAGATGGGAGAATTGAGAGTTCAAAGCCAGCCTTAGCAACTGGCGAGTCACTAAACAATTCAATGAGACCCTGTCTCTAAATAAAATACAAAAAAAAAAAAAAAAAAAAAGGTTGGGGAAGTGGTTTAGTGGTTGAGTGCCTGTGAATTCAATCCCTGGTACACGCCCCCAAGAAAAAACTGTTGTAAGATTGTAAATTATATTCCAATAAATTAGTTATTTTTTAAACACATATAAATCCAAGACATAAAAATAAATATAGTTACTATCTTCAATGTTGCAAATAATTCCCTAATGGATATCCACCAGTAAATCCACTCGAAAATGCTCCCATCTGTTATTGATGCAAACACAACCTGAACATCTCTAAGCCTCCTTCTGGTGTCCAGGAACTAGTACTAGTAGATTAGCTCAAACTAGTACTAGTACAGGAATGTTAGAGTACACAAAGCTTCAAAAGCATTCCTTCCAAGTCCCTCCTGTACTCTCATTCGAAATTGCACTTCCCATTCTCATAAATATTCACTAGTGAGTGTGTCAATACTGGCAGAGGAGAGCTTGCTAGTTAATAAGTAATTATTATAATTTCACAGGGAAACCAATAGCTTTCCTAGGCTCATGAGAATGTAAAATATGTAATATATATTTTTGTATATATATATATGTGTGTGTGTGTGTGTATATGTATACACACACGTATATACATATATATGTATACACACAACTAGGCTCAAGAGAATATTAAAAAAATTATGTATATACATGCTTGTATATATGTGTGTATATATATATATAATTTTTGTATACATATTTATATTCATGTACATATACAGAAATACATACACATATATATGTACGTACAAATTGTCATATTGCATTCCAAAAGGTACCAACCAATTTAAAGAGCCACTACAAGGAAATTACACCAGTTCTACAATCTTGCTGGTACTGTATTATATAATTCAAAAACTATTTTAGTTATCATTTGAAAATTAGTTGTTCAGGGTTATTTAATATAATTATTCTTACAATTATTAACTTTTAAAAAATTCTGTTTTCTAATTGTTTTCACATATTCATTTAATCACTCAATATTTATTACATACTTATTATGTGTTAAACACACAGGAAATGTCCTTGTCCTTGTAGAATTTATAATCTAAGGAGATGCATTCATATGCTCTTTTATACTTATACTTTAAATTAGTTGTATTTGGACACAATACCTTTATTTTACTTATTTTTTTATGTGGTGCTGAGGATCAAACCCAGGGCCTCGCATGTGCTAGGCGAGCGCTCTATCACTGAGCCACAACTGCAGCCCCTATAAATATTATTTTTAAAAAATATTGCATAGATCAGCACTATGGGTCTTCTTTCATAACACAGAAATTTAAGCGTGTCTTTTCTTAAAGGTATCAATAATCCCATTATCATTTATTTCTTCAAAAGTGAAGTTATTTTTCTTCCATATATAGAATAAATAAATGGTCTGTCAATTTTTATTATACTTTAGTTTTATATTTAATTCATTAATCTATATATATCCATGTCTTGTTGAAATGTTGTCCCATCCTAAAAAAACATATTTAACAAACTTTCCTTCACTTACTTAAACCCACTCACACGGTTTTGTATACATATATTTACCCTGTATTGGTTCTCTTCAGTTTGTAGTATTCATTGGTATTGCTATTTTTGTTGCAATACGAATATATTGTTTGGAGAGTTGTTGGTTTATATATTGATAATACATATTTTAAAAGAACACAGTCACTGGATACAAAATGAGTAAGATAGTCAATGTAATAAAAAGATACTAAATCATCAGAACTGATTGAGTTGGAAAAGGGAGTTAAGGGTTGTGAAATGTTTTTATTAAAGATTTATCTATAAAACATTACAGTGGGTCTGTCTTAAAGTGAGATTTCCTATAATAATGGGCTATCTTTTAGCATACAGAAAACAGGAGAATGGTCAGTGTTGAGAAAGATGCTTAAAGAGCCAGGGGCATCAGGACAATAGCAAAAAAGTTTCCTGCTGTGAACAAGTAAATTTTACAGATCATTATGGAGAAGCTTGCTGACTGAAGTCAGGAGCTGGATCTACTAGGGCAGGAGCACTGGAAGTTGTTTCATCAATGTGACATGGAAAGGCATGAAAAGTTCATTCAAGCTGAGTATGGGACCAGAAAGAGGAGACTGGACGGACATTCAGTAAGACACAGTGGAGCAACCACAGGGGATTCTTTTTTATTTATTGGTTGTTCAAAACATTACAAAGCTCTTGACATATCATATTTAATACATTTGATTCAAGTGGGTTTTGAACTCCCAATTTTACCCCAAATACAGATTGCAGAATCATGTTGGTTACACATCCACATTTTTACATAATGCCCTATTAGTAACTGTTGTATTCTGCTACCTTTCCTATCCTCTACTATCTCCCCTCCCCTCCCCTCCCATCTTCTCTCTCTACCCCATCTACTGTAATTCATTTCTCTCCTTGTTTATTTTACCATTCCCCTCACAACCTCTTATATGTAATTTTGTATAACAATGAGGATCTCTCTCCATTACCATGCAATTTCCCTTTTCTCTCCCTTTCCCTCCCACCTCATGTATCTGTTTAATGTTAATCTTTTCTTCCTGCTCTTCCTCCCTGCTTTGTTCTTAGTTGCTCTCATTATATCAAAGAAGACATTTGGTATTTGTTTTTTAGGGATTGGCTAGCTTCACTAAGCATAATCTGCTCTAGTGCCATCCATTTCCCTGCAAATTCCATGATTTTGTCATTTTTTAGTGCTGTATAATACTCCATTGTGTATAAATGCCACATTTTTTTTTATCCATTCATCTATTGAAGGGCATCTGGGTTGGTTCCACATTCTAGCGATTGTGAATTGTGCTGCTATGAACATCGATGTAGCAGTATCCCTGTAGTACGCTCTTTTAAGGTCTTCAGGGAATAGTCCGAGAAGGGCAATAGTTGGGTCAAATGGTGGTTCCATTCCCAGCTTTCCCAGGAATCTCCATACTGCTTTCCAAATTGGCCGCACCAGTTTGCAGTCCCACCAGCAATGTACAAGAGTACCCTTTTCCCCACATCCTCTCCAGCACTTGTTGTTGTTTGATTTCATAATGGCTGCCAATCTTACTGGAGTGAGATGGTATCTTAGGGTGGTTTTGATTTGCATTTCTCTGACTGCTAGTGATGGTGAGCATTTTTTCATGTACTTGTTGATTGATTGTATGTCCTCCTCTGAGAAGTGTCTGTTCAGGTCTTTGGCCCATTTGTTGATTGGGTTATTTGTTTTCTTATTGTTTAATTTTTTGAGTTCTTTGTATACTCTGGATATTAGGGCTCTATCTGAAGTGTGAGGAGTAAAAATTTGTTCCCATGATGTAGGCTCCCTATTTACCTCTCTTATTGTTTCTCTTGCTGAGAAAAAACTTTTCAGTTTAAGTAAGTCCCATTTGTTGATTCTTATTATTAACTTTTGTGCTATGGGTGTCCTATTAAGGAATTTGGAGCCCGACCCCACAATATGTAGATCGGAGCCAACTTTTTCTTCTATCAGACGTAGAGTCTCTGATTTGATATCTAGTTCCTTGATCCACTTTGAGATTTTTAATACATGAAGTGATATCAAAGGAATGATCTCAAAGCAGAAAAGTCAAGAGAAAGAAAGGGCAAGAGGAAGGGGGTTAGAAGTCTACAAGTTAAGTTGGCAATAAACTGTTATGCACCTAAAAAATAAAAATAAAAAAAAGATACTTCAAAGACTGACTTCTTTGGTAGAAAACATACAAAATTATAATCCTCGAAAGGAGCTTACCATTTTAACTCACAGTACTTGTTTTAAAAATGCCATGTAGCAGGAGAAATTAAATAACAACTGCAAATTTTAGTCCAAGCCTACAGAAATGGCATTGGTGATATTTTAATTAATTTGTGTTTTTCCAAACACCTTGTTTTTAAGGTTTCCTGAGTATGTTGCTTTTCTACCTTTCTCCATTGATCAAATAATTCTTGCAGGCTAGTTTCAGATGGCTCTATCACTGAAAACACTGCCATTATCTTTGTTTTATGTGAGGTTCCAATTCTGCTTTTTTGTGTATTTCCAGCTAAATGCCTGGCAATCCTTAGCCACAACATAACTCATAAATTGAAATTGTCAATAATGAAGCTAGTTCTCCAAAGAAAATATTATAATAAAGAACAAGTAGGAGCTGGAGTTGTGGCTCAGTAGTAGAGCACTTGCCTAGCATGTGTGAGGCACTGGGTTCGATTCTCAGCACTGCAAATAAATAACTGAATAAAATAAAAGTGTGTCCCCATCTAAATTTCTTTTTTTTTAAAAAAGAAGCAAGTATGCTGGGGGAGGGGTCTAGGAAATAGTTGATGTCAAGCAGGCAGGGTTGGATAAAAGCATCTTACCCTGAAAATCAACTCCAACTTAAATTCAACACAATAAAAATGTCCAAATTGGCAAACAAAGGAATACAATGGAATCTATTTTGAAAGATCTTCCACAACATGTTTTTCAAAGCAATAGAATAATTTTTATTAAATGCTAAAGCATCAACAATTAAGCTCTTGTAGAGCAGAGTCAACTTACTTATGAGCAGATCACTCATTCTCTTTTCCCAAGATCCCAAACACATACTTAGCTATTTTTCTATTTGAAAAACAGCATTACTTTCAGAAATCTACCTGTGGAGCTTTGTGACTTCTTGCTCCATCCAAGGTCTCAAAGGAATGTCTGTGGATTTTTAAGAAATCATCTGCAATAAACCCCAATTCAAACCTTTAGGATCGGTTTTTAAAATTTATGATTGGTGTCATGAAAATAAAAGACTTATCTATGGTTGCCACCTCCTTATTCTAACAGTCTCCTCCCAGATAAAAAAGAAAGCATGGGTATTTGAACATGAAATGACACACAATTATTGTCAGAGCGATCATTTGGTGACAGTTTCTGCTTTGAGGGCATGGGTCACAAAACACAAGGCTCTCAGTGAGCTGGAAATGGTAATGTTGCAGAATTTTCCCAGTTTGAGTGGTCCTGAATGGTAATTGAAATGTGGGTGATTTGATCTTCAAATTATGAAACAGCACACCAGAACTTCTACACCTTACTGCTCATAAAAGCAGTATCAGTCTCAGTAGAGAGCTTATTAGAAATGCAAGATGTGCATTTTAACAGGATCACCAGGGAATTTGTTCAGTTTTGAGGAGCCGTGTACATTAGAAATTGAGATTTGTAACTCTAGCACACATTCTTCCCAGTTATTTCTTTGTATATAAATTAAAATAGGAAATATATTTTTTTCTGAAATTTATGCAAAAATAATCTCAAAAGTCACAGAAAAAGTTTCCCTCTGAACATGAAAATGTTGTATCATTTCAATTGGTATTTGGATATTTTTAGTATTGATCCAAGTACTAAAAACTGGTTGTTAATTTCTAAAATACTAAATATTGGTTGTTAATTTCCCCCTCCTACTTTAAAATACTAGTAGTAGAAACAAAGAATATAAATAAACACTATCAATGGTGTTTTTTAATCACTGGGAGGAATTAGTGCTAACAGTGATATAGCTGGTTCATACTAAGATGATCATCGCTGAGTTTATATATAGTTCTTTGAAAGACAGCAGCACAGACAAAAATGATCATCATAAGAGGCCTGCTTCCTAAGCCATGAGATCAAGGGCTCCATGCATTGCAATAGTGCATGTGTCTTGTGAAGTCAAGGCCTGTAGGTAGAGCAGAAGCAGGAAACAATCCGCTTCAGAGACTGAAGATTCCAGGCTTCACTTCTATCACTAAGGTAGTTATATGCTGATTCAAAGTGTATAGTTGGAAAGACACTCACTCAGTTTTTAGCATCTCATTGAAGTTGTTTTGGACTGGATAAATGACTTTGGGACATCAAAACCTTAAAGCCATGGCCTGCGGTGTTGGCCCATGCCTATAATCCCAGCAGCTCAGGAGGCTGAGACAGGAGGATCCTGGGTTCAAAGCCAGCCTCAGCAATGGTGAGGAGCAACTCAGTGAGACCCTGTCTCTAAATAAAATACAAAAAATAGAGCTGGGGATGTGGCTCAGTGTTCGGGTGCCCCAGAGTTCAATCACTAGTACTAGGAAAAGCAATAGAATATGGAGCACAAAGATCCAATCAGTTTCCATTAACATCCTTGGGAAAGAAACCAGAAAACATTAAGGCTGAAATTAAGAGTGAAAAAAATATACAAAAACATTAGACTTCTGGCTATGGCTGAGTGAGGATGTCAATAAATCCTTTTCCTTAAAACAACTACAAACAATAATTTGGGGAACATTTAAGCTTGTATTCATTTATTTTTGTAGTTGTAGATGAACAGAATGCCTTTATTTTATTTTTTATTTTTATGTGGTGCTGAGGATCAAACCCAGTGCCTCATGCATGCTAGGTGAGTGCTCTGCCACTGAGCTACAGACCCAACCCCATTTATGCTTTTTAAACAGTCAAATTTCAAATAAGCCAATAGGAATGAGACACTCTTGCCTGAGGCTGCTGCAAACCCTCTTCTTCCCTGTCCTCCAGCTCATAAACACAGGAGTTTTGCCAGGGCTGGGGAAAGGCTGTAATGCCAGGCTGCTACTCTATTTGGTGTGGTGGAGACACCCACACCCAGGGGCATTATCTGTGGAACTGATGATCTTGATGATGAGTAAGCGGGGAGGGCCAATAATTCTATAAGGTTGAGGTTGAGGTCATAAGTGGGGCAATGATATTCCTGGCTCAAGCTTGCCTAGGGCTGAAGGTGGGAACCGAAATAATACTGCAAATGAGCACAAAGGAACTTTTTGGGATGAAGTAAATGTTCTGAAATTCAAAATCATTGAATTGTACATTTACCCTTGGTAAAAGTTATATGAAAATTATATGCCAATAAAACTTTTAAAAATAAACAAAAAGGAAAACTCTCTAGGAAGAAAGAATGTTGGGATCTATAGCTCTAATGAACTCACCATGTCTCTAGCCAAAATTTTTGATGTTGCTCAGTCTTAAACTTGTTTTGGCAATGATTTTATTTTTATGATAAAATTTTTATAAGGGCTATAATCTTAAACACATTACTTGCAAAGGGAGAATGATCACACTGAGCTCAAAAGTAAAAGTAAATGTCATATTAATAAAAAGCATAAATTTTTACAGAATTTTAATACAACAAATTGAGCTCTCAGAATCATATAACAAGTTAACAAGTAGCTCTTGTCAAGGCAATAGAAATATGCACAAGTGTGCTTATTTGATGCCCAAAAGAATTAGTTTACATTTACAATAGATTCTTCTCAACAGTAAGTTATATACATATGGAGTTTGATTTGTAAACAGTGTTTTTCCCATGATACTTCATTAAAATACATTTATTGCAAAAGTGAGGTCCTCAAGTTTAATTGCTTTCAGTAATAGGCAAGTTAACATAAATGAAGCAAGAAGGCTAGGTGTGCTACCATCTACAGAGCCATAATTTCTGGATTTCAATGCCATCTTGATACTTAGTTTCTGAATCAAAGAAACTGTAAGGGGTGGCAAGGATTGTGATAAATTGGAGAGGGTCCCCAGAAAATTGGCATTTTTTAAAGAATGGAAACCTTTGTGGCTGATCTTACTTTTTCAAGAGAAATCAAACACATATTTTTATATTTAAAAAATCTTCAGTTTATTCAACTGAAAAGAAAGGGTTTTCCCAAGAATCAGTTAGTGGCTTTTGTGTGCTATTTAGGCTATAGAAGACTTTCTTCAAATTTGCATTATTCATAGAACACAAAAATAATGAAAGAAACAAAACTAGATTATATTTTAAGTCCCTCAGGATTTGTTATGATTTTTATGAGACTCCAAATGAGAGTTAGTGAAGTCATGAATAGCCTATTATCTGGCTTGTTGGTACATTTAATTTATGTCAACTGAACTCATTAGGTTAGCTCAATTTAACAAGTATTAAGCAACTGTTAGGCATAGCTGGGCCTAAGTGACAGTCTATGCCTTTATGGATGTGTAAACCCACCAGTGATGGTCAGGCATACACATTTCAGGGGAGAGAGTGCAAAGCTGGGAGAACATCTTGTCTGTGGAGGAGGAAAGGGATGTCCCCCAAGGTGATGTTGCCCTTAAAGCATGGTTTTAAAAAGGAGAGAGGACTGGCCATGGGCATCTGGAACTGAAGAGACTCACATAGGTGTAGAAGGACATAGGGCAATGAAATAGCTGGTGCCCAGAAGGAAAGAGCACCCAGAAATGAAGCATTTACCTGCTTACTTGCAATTAATTGAGCTGCACTAATCAGTCACTTGTTTGTAGTATCTGGCATTAAGGAGGAGATAAGCCAGGGCTCCAAATGGCTCAAACCTTGGCTTACAAGTAAAAACCATTCATTTAATTATACCTTTTACATTAGGATCACAAGGATAATATTTTAATATGCCAAATCCTCTTAAATATTATATACACCCAAAACACAAATATGTGCCACTTTTTACACAAACTATAAATATCATGGATTTGATTCTCATAAACATTTGTAAACTTAATTCTGATTAAAGTTTATTAACTCATTAAAAAAACTGAATCATCCCAAACAATTTTGAAGCTACATTTCCAAATAAATTTTGGGGGGCCTCCTCAGTTTTCTAAAAATTATCCTTAACAACCAGAATGATTGGCTATAACTCAGACTGAATTCTTGTTCAAAATACAGATGGAATGTTATATTTTTTAATAAGGACTATAAAACTCACAGGAGGAAGTAACCAAATATTAGATATCTCTGGGTCTGAGTCATACCATGACCTTAATGTTCAACTCCTATCTGAGCCTATAATCCCCATCCAGGGTTATTATATTACTACACAAGCTTGTAGATTAATTTCACTATTAATATTTTATTTTAAGGTATACTATATTTTTTAATACACATTAAGCATGATATTTTCTCATTTGAGGAACTTTAGAACTCACGTAAATACTGCATTCTTTTCATATCCTTTCTACATAGTAGGGCCTCTAAATTTGTTTTAATTCTAAAATGAAAACATTTAATTGGATCCTTTATCTTTCCATCATGTCTCACCACAATTTCTAAGGTTGGTCTGTTCAGTTCCTAGCAGACTTTGGTGTTCTATGAATAGAAAATCCAAGGAAAAACATCTTATGTAAATTTAAAAAGGAAAACCTACAGTTTAATAAGATTAAAAACAAGGAAAGGCAGAAATAGAGATTTTAAAGAAAGGAAAAAAGATTGGAAAAATAAAATAAGACCAAAGTTAGTTTGTAAAATATGTCACAATATCCTCTGTCCTATTAAGATGATTAATTTCACAAATTCGATCTGGGTTTCCTAGCAGCCAAAGTAAAGAAGGAAGCATAATCATATTTTTCATAAGGCAAAATTAAACAATTAACTCTGAAAAAATGACAAATATCCTAGATCTGAATTTTTTGAGAATTTTATCTCATGGGTCCTCCTAAGAGGATAATTTACAATGCAATTACTAGGAATGAACTAGTGCTATTTAATAAACTATGACATTTGAAACAAATAAATGAAGTTCTGCTGGGGGTGGGGAGGTAAAGAGTTCTTGAAAGTGACACTTTCCTGGCAGCCATCTGGTTGTTCCCAGATAAAGTCCTCAAAGATATCTTAATAAAGAATCTGAATGAAAATGTAAGAACACTGTTTTGTTTTTGTTTTATGGTAGGTGATTAAACCCAGGGGTGCTTTTACTACAGTGCTACATCCCTAGTTTTTTTTTTTTTTTTGAGTCAAGATCTTGCTAAGTTGCTGAGGGTCTCATTAAATTATCCAGACTAGCCTCAAACTTGTGATCCTCCTGCCTCAGCTTCCAGAGTTGTTGAGATTACAGGTGTGTGCCACCATGTCAGCAAGAACACTGTTTTTTTTGGGGGGGGAGATCCCTCAAAATAAACCAAGAATATGTATAATGACCAGCATTTCAGTTTATCTCTGAAGGACAAAGTATCATTATTTGAAAAAGAGGTAGATGAGAAGCAGGTGGAATAGGCTAGATAATCACTAAGGATCCTTCTAGCTCTGAAAAATTTAGATTCTTGATTCAATCTTTACTGAGCTCCTGCTTGTCCTGTATTTCTCTGAATTGGAAAAAAAACGATTTCTACACATATGCACACAATCCTTTGAGTATTTCATAATTTTGCTATTCTGGAAAGTAGGTTTGCTGCTATTTGCCTGTTATTATAGCAGGAAAGAATTCAATATTTGCACACCAATTGATCCATGAAAGTCAACAAAGAACAGATAGCCTCTGTCCTCCTAAATTGTTCGTCTGTGGACTCAGATGAAAGTTAGAACCCTTCATTAAATATTCAAAACTCTTTCTGACAGCTACTATCAGAAATTTTCAAATTGACGTGCATATGGGTACATATGTTAAATAAAAGGAATTTAAACCTTACTCTTTTAAACTGTGATTGTATTTAAACTCCGAGGAATATTTCCCACATTAAAAACACTTAACTGAAGACTTGATTAAAATGCTGGGCTTCTGAAACCCTGGGAACAAAATTAGGCAGAGCCAACAGAACCCTTAGTAACTGAATAAGAATGACAGAGTGAGGCTCACAAAATATTATCAATTTTCATAGGAATTTTAAAAGATAATAGTAGAATCTTGAAAGCATTTCACACTATGATTATGCTCTGTAACTCTCAGATGCCACAAACACATGACTTTATACGTACACTGTATGTATATATTGCATATACACATATCACATGTATATTCTATATTTGTAGAAGAAAATGTCTATAAACCTGGCTGAGAACACTTTGTCATCCATTCTTTCAACCTCAGAAAGAACAATTATGTAAAAACATAAAAATCATTTTTCAGATAATTTTTACATTAGTAGTGTTAGGGGACAGATAGATGAGGATGGTGGGAACATGAAGTTAAGAAAATAATTCTATTAAACTGGGTCCACTGTATTGACCCTCACATGCTTTCTTTTCCAAGGAGCAATTTACCTAAAGCCCTGCCTGGCCTAAGTGATATGTGGCATTCCCCAGCAGACTACCTATTTGCAGGAAAAATGCAGGCCCAAGATAATGTTGACAAGAGGAACCCAAGTTAACCTGAAGGAGGAAACTTTTGTGATCAGATCCTGAAATTCTGAGAGATAAGGTTAGTTCCTCCTAACCATAAAATCTGTAGGAATATATGGTTATGAATCTAATTGAAACCATTCAGCATGGGCCAAGATGACCTAAAGTTGCCATAACAGTGGGGACTTGAAAGTCTGTCATCTTGTTGTAAGTCAAAAGTCAAGAGGTGGACCTAGGCGGGACTCTCTGGAAACTTCTCTGGGATCCCCAATAAAACCGGAGTGCAGGAAAGGCACACTATACCTGTCCTTCTGAGACGACTCACTCTCTCCCTTAAGAGTGTCCCGTTCCCCTTTTCCTATCCCTTCAATAAACTCATTACTATTACTCTGAGCAACATGTCTGAAATCTTACTGACTTGATGGCAAGAATCAGTGTTTGAAGGTGGTCTTCATGCTGTCTCAGTTTCTTAGTTGGTCTCAGCTCTGTAACAGTAGGAGTCTGATATTTTTCTAGAAATGAAGTTGTCTTAAGTAAGTTATCTTGGTTACCTAGATACTATGCACAATGTTAATGACATGGTTTGCTAAAAACATGAGCCACTCTTGATAAGTTTCCAAAGAAAAAGAAAAACAAAAATCTACAGTCTTTATTCAATAAATTTGGCAGTTGCATTTCTAAGATAAAAGCACATTAAATTCTGCAAAAGTGTATTCGTAAAATAGTATTAAATTCTTTGCTCAGATAATTATAAAGTTTTTTACACCTACTTGAATGTACAGACATTAAATAATTATGTGGGATATGGTTATGGGTTGTATAGTGACCACCCAAAATTCATATTTCCATAACCCAACCCCCAGTGCCTGACCTTTATTTGGAAATGGGGTCACTGCAGGCATTAGTATTAGATAAGATGAGGTCATGTGAGAGCAGGGTGGACCCCTAATCCAATAGGACCAGTGTCTTTATATAAAGAGAATATTTGGATACAGATATACACACACAGGGAAAACATCATGTGAGGATGAAGGCAGAGACCTGGATAATTCTTTATAAGCCAAAGAATATCAAAGTTGGCCAGCAAACCATCAAAAGCTAGGAGGGAGACACAGAAGAGACTCAGACAGCCCCCCCAAAAGGCCAGTCCTGCCAAAACCTTGATCTCAGGTTCTGGTCCCAGATCTGTGAGATAATGTATTTCTGATATTTAAGGCACCCAGTTTGTGGTTCTTTGTTGCAATAGTGCTTGGAAACAGATACAACATGTGTTATAGTGATACTTATCAACAGCTATCTTTCTTTAACGTAATTTTTAAAATCTGGTGAGTGTAGGGCCCATTCAATATATTTCATTTTTATGCAGTGCCATGCAAATGATATATTGTCTTTTGGGGAATGAGGGAAGATATAGAGAGAAAGCCATACAATTCCCAGGGTGGAGGTAGAAGCATCTTATGGGACATGAGCTGAGTACCTGACGAACAACCCTATGTTTCAGGAAAAGTATCTTCGGCCCATGTCCCATCACAGCCCTAACAGCATCACAGCAGTGGTGTCATGTACAAGAGCAGGGCTGATGGCAGGCCAGAGCAGTCAGCCAGTCATTCTCCAGGAAGTGGCACTCAGTTATCTGGATGTTTCCCTAGAGACAGAAAAAAACAAAGAGAAAAAACAACAAAGCCCTTATAGAGTTTATATTGACATACTTTGGGGGAAGTGCCTATTCCCAGGGTGAACTCTCCTAGGCCACAGAAGTTACTGAGCTGTAGAAATAAGGCGGCTGCCCTCAGGCAACTCAGAGTCTGTCTGTGGAAGGAGTACCCCAGGAAAAGAAATACTGAGCTGTTAAGGAAGATGGGCATGCCCATGGCAAAGGGAAGAAGGGAACCTGCGAGATGAGTACCTAAAGAGTCAGAGCTGGTAACAGCTCCATGGTACTGGACAGTGTGTCAGTTACTTGACAGCTAACGAGAGAAGATCATTTTTTTAACACCCTCTACTGGACAATAAACTGTTTTTTTTTTTTCACCTGTAACATTGCTAATATCAAATGCATGGAGGTTTTCCACACCAACAACCAGTTCTCCAGTTCTCTGATACCAGCTAAGTGTCCCACAATCCAGTTCAATTTTGATACTAACTACCCAAAGCCAATATTAGACTCTATATGTTTAAAGGCTGATTTCCCAAGACTATCTCACTTCAGACACCAATTGTAAATACAGCATTATCAGGTTACCCATACTTCTGTCTGACTTGGATACAAATTTGGGGTACCCACTAACCCTTCTTCTAAGATTTATAATTTACTAAAAAATTCATAGAACTTAGGACATTACTTACTACTATTGGGTTATTATAAACGATAAAACTCAGGAATGGCCAGATGTTAAAGATGCCTATGGCAAGGTATGAGAAGAGCCATAGCCAATCTTTACCCTCTCTGGGTGCCTTCATAATAATCCAGAAACTCCGTGAATCTCAATGTGTAAGGGTTTCAACAGACCAAAGTTAGTTTGTAAAATATGTCACAATATCCTCTGTCCTATAAGATGATTAATTTCACAAATTCTATCTGGGTTTCCTAGCAGCCAAGGTGAAGAAGGAAGCATAATCATACTTTTCATAAGGCAAAATTGAACAATTAAATGTAAGCAAGAACAATTATTAAATCAATCTCTAGTCCCTCTCCCCTCCCTAGAGATTGTGGAGTAGAACTCCAAGTTCCAGACCTTTAGTCAAGGTTTGAACTTCTTGACAAGCAACTCCCACCCCAGAGCTATCTAGGAGCCCACTAAGAGTGATCTTATTAGAATAAAAGTCTCTCACCACTCAGGAAATACCAAGGGTTTAAGAACTCTGTGTCCAAAACAAGGAACAAAGACCAAATATGTAGTTATGCCAACAGGGTAAATTATTTTCAGTAATCATTATGTTCTTGAATTGCTTAGTTTTGAAACAATACCTATAATACTTTCAACATTAAAGACATTATTTTAATTTTTGTATGAACTAAAAGGTGCACATGCCCAAAGAG
Source organism: Marmota flaviventris (assembly GCF_047511675.1). Classification (NCBI taxonomy): domain Eukaryota; kingdom Metazoa; phylum Chordata; class Mammalia; order Rodentia; family Sciuridae; genus Marmota; species Marmota flaviventris. Next base: position 22,162,116 of record NC_092510.1, on the reverse strand, counting down.
ATTATAGCTTAAAGTTTTCTGCAATAAATTTTAAAAATGTAAAGTTTCCATGTAGTCACATAGAACAATAAAATAAAGAAACTCAAGTTCTGTTTCTTTATCTTTATAATCACTGTAAGTCACTGTTTAAATGCTTGGATATGTAGTTCCAGCAGAATTGGAGAAATAAACTGTAACTATAGTGAACTCCCCTAATCCTGAAATACTCATAGACTAAGCTCCCCATATGAATGTGTTATAGTTAAGTACACTACCATCTGACTGGAAGCTCTGAGCTCACTTCCATGTAGAACATAGTATATGCTAAAGGATAAATATTAAAAACAAGCAACTGCGAATCTTCTATATTAATTATTAAACTCAACAGCAACTACAAAAACAAGTATATAGTACCAGTATATAGAACTTAGACCATCAAAAGGTTACTTTCTCCTCACCCAGCCCTTGGGAGGAGGAATTGAAAGAAAGCAAAGGATGTATATATAGCAGGCCAGTTAGGAGAGAGCTCGTGGAAGAGAACATGGAGGCTTAACTTGGGAAAATACATTGAAAGAAATTTAGGTGGTGGGACATGATGACTGATTGGCTCTTCAGTTGGAGACAGCAATGTGGCCATATTAGCTTCCAGTTTTCTGGATGGGATATCAGGTGGATTGTGGACTTGTTGGTATGTGAATAGGGATGGACACCAAAGTAATAGAAGTAATTGCCTAGGATGACAGGGTTGTATAATAATTCTAAAACTTCATGATTTCTAACAAGGGAAAAGAATACATTAGCAAATCATGTCTCCATTTTGCAACTAGAAAACCAAGGCACTGAGGGGTGAAATCACTTTCCCATAGCAAGTTAGGAGAAAGATTGGGTTAATTTTTTTTTTTTAATGGGAGGGTGGGTACCAAGGATTGAACTCAGGGGCACTCAACCACTGAGCCACATCCCCAGCCCTATTTTGTATTTTATTTAGAGACAGAGTCTCACTGAAGTGCTTAGCACCTCACTTTTGCTGAGGCTGACTTTGAACTCTAGATCCTCCTGCCTCAGCCCCTCGAATTGCTGGGATTACAGGTATGCACCATTAGTGCCCAAACCCGGGATTAAATTTTACTTTATCATGTGGATCCAGAAGTTTAGTGTAACTTCATTTTAAGAACCCATCCTTGATAAAACTTTGCAGATAGGAAAAGAAATACTAGAGCTTGTCACTTTGCCTTACCAAGGAAGATCTGTCTATAGACATCAGTCTCTGACAAGTGGAATTCACACCTAAAGAGCAGGAGGTACGAAGGAGCAATATGAACTATTTTTTTTTCTAAAAATAATGTTTTAAATTTAAATATGGCTTTCAGTAATTCCAGGAAGGCTGCCAGAGATGTGGAAGAAAGCCGGCAGAACACAGTATCCAACCAGGAGGGAAGGTATCTCAAGTGCTGGAGAAGCTGCTTGTGCTGGTATTTGTCCAGACTCCCATGCAGGTATCTTTCCACTCCAATTACACTATGAGCTACTTGAGAACAAGACTGGATTTTTGCCATCTGATATTCCCAGTGCCTAAGCAAGGGGTCTCACACATGGTAGGTGCTCAATAATTGTAAAATAATGAAAAAAACTCAATGGAATAGAAGGAATACCAGGATACAAGAATCAATAAACTGGATCTAGAAAAAATAAAATATGCATCCCTAATCCAAAAGGCTTCTGTCAGCTCTAAAATTCTGCAGAAAGGATGGCCAATTCCTGAAGAATTAGCATTTTTCTCTCTGGTTATAAGAAAGAACCAAAGATTCAAATGTCAAGAGCTATCTTTCTTCTTCTAGATCCTTATTCTAAGGAACTTCAGGGTGAGAAAAAGCCTACAACTTGGTGAACATGGGTCAGAATTTGAACCATCTTCCTGCTCCAAGGCCACTGCTCCCTCCACAGGTCCATTTCCTTCCTTCATTCACAGAATTAATGAAAATGTTTTCTTTTATAACATATATATATATATATATATATATATATATATATATACACACACACACACACACACACACACACACACACACAAACACACACTCACACACACAAGGGGAACTAAAATTGAAGCCAAACAATATATTTTATGTGGTGCTGAGGATCAAACCTAGTACCTTGCACATACTAGGCAAGTGTTCTAGCACTGAGCCACAACCTCAGCCTCAGAAATTCTCTTGATTGATTTGCTTACCAATCTCTCAGTACTGGTATTGCCAACTATAACACAGAGAGAACCAAGAACACTTCAGGTGCTGTTAACAGGACTAAAATTTCTAGCCATATAGACCCTTTCTATGGCAGTTAGTGACTCAGAACTCAGAACAAAACCCACTGGAGAATTTTGTAGATCAATATTTTCCCCTCTGGGCTAATAAAATATCTAATTTTGTTATAAAGAATGACTTTGGAAACTTGTTTTGCAGAAGTTTCTATATAATATAAAATACAGTAGAATTTAGAAATAAGTTGGATCGGTTACACTCAACCATAATAGCTTCAGTTAGGACACAGTTTAGGAAGTCCCATCAATCTCCTACAATCTCCTTGAATGAATGAGACCTTCCTTTGGTCTCTTTACTGTATTAAATTGTTGTCAAGCAATAAATAAGTATCTATAGATTTATACCAGACAGAAAGTGACAAGACTTCTGTAACAAGAACATTTAGACTAATCTACTCATAATCTGATTTCCTAGTTTTTATTTCCTACTTATTTTCATGTATACTTAATCTGCAACTTTCTGTGTTTCCTAAGGACCTCATTAACTATCTTTGTGTATTTTGCAAGCCATAGTGGTATCCATGGCAAAAATGGGGTCCACCAAGTGGCTGACTACAGCAGTGGCTTTCAATAGTTCCCTATCATTATCTGTCTACAGAAGTAGTTAGCCATCTTTTGTATCCAGTACATTGTTTTTAAATCAGCAAATATTCTACATGGTTTTTTTTTGAGAGAAAGTCATTGGTTGTATTTCATCAGAAAAAAGGGTTGAGAAAAGAGACATGGGTTATTTTGATTATAAGTACATGTTAAAAAGTAAATTCTATATATTGCCCATACATCTTACACATTACTATACAAGACCAAGATGGGAGACAGAAGTACAAAGTGAAGATCTCACAAACACATTTTGACTTTTGAAATTAAGATGATAATGATTATACTTCATTAAAAAATGAAAAATCCAAAACAAATAATATATCAAATAAGGCATAATTGAGGACTTTCCTTTGCAAATTGGGAAGGATTTGGACAAACTCGGATGTATTTGCCTCACTATTAGATAATCAGGTATGAAACAGAGGTCTTCCAGACATTCCCCTGTTCCAAATGCACACATTTAGAATCATCACTGGTTAGATCATATTAAAGGCCATGAGATAGCATGGAACCACCAAAGGGAGAGGGTATAATCAGGGAAGAAAAAGACCTAAGACATTCCATCATGGGGAGAGGAAAGAAGATGAGGAACCAACAAATGGAGAAGGGAAGTTGAAATTCAAATTGCAGAATATTATATATCAAATTTCAGAGTGCTCACGCCTCAGAGAACCAGAATATTCACCGAGCGCATGCTTTCTACTAGTCACTTCCACATCCTGGAATTTTCCTGAAAAAGAGATTGAACTCAAATATGCAGGGGCCAGAACAAGGAAAAAAATCTCCTGATACAGGTGAGTTCAAGACCAGAGAGAGGAGTGAAGAGTGCTTGAGAAGGCAGTTCTCTTGCAAAGGAATTTTTAAAATACTCTTCTCAATTTTTTGAGCAAAGAAAACTACTTCTGTGGAACAAATATGACCTGTATGGGTTTTAACTTTGTGACACCTTCTATGTATTAACTCTTCAAAAGATAAAATATTCCTAGTTTCTAAGCAGCATAAAGGGATCCAAGGCTTTGAAACTAGTAGCAGGCCAAAGAGCCCATGTTCCTTTTACTATACGAAATTGCTTTCCTGAAATTTCTGAAACCAAGTAGGCTGTAATCTAAGCATTAAGCTAGGTCTTGTATAACTTTTGAAGTGAACAAAAAAAGTAGAGAAATTTATTTCATTTGTTCCAAAATATTCTCACTACAACTTTTATATTTCTTGCCCCATCCCATCCATGTTCTAAATTAAAAATAGAGCTTTGTGTATTTTTTTTCTTTTTCTTTTCTTTCTTTCTTTTTTTAAATAAAAGTTCTACATCTTTGAAGTGTGAAGGAAATATATGGAACCTCTTTTGGTTTTGGTATGAAATTCCCCCAAAGTTCCTGCATTAATACCAGCAGTGAAATTATTAAATCATGAGAACTGTACCTATTACAAGGATTAATCTATTTGATGGATTAATGACTTGAAAGGAATACTGTATTGCGTGGTAACTGTAGGCAGGTGGCGCACGGCTGGAGAGGTGTATATAGAGGTGTGCTCTAAGGGATTATATCCTGTCCCCTTGGCTCCTCCTCCTATTTCTCTCTGCTTCCTGGCTGTCATGATGGGAACTGCTTCCCTTCACCATGCCCTTCTACCATGATGTTCTGCCTCACCTCGGGCTCAGAGAAATGGAGTTGACCAACCATGAGCTGAAACCTCTGAACCTGTGATCCCAAATAAATGTTTCCTCCTCTAAATTTTTCTTGTTGGGTATTTTGGTCAGTGACACACAACTGACTGACACAGACTCTAAACTCAGATGAAGAAGGGCCAACACATATCCATGTATCTTAAGGGCTTTGAGGAGTATTCATGGCTCCCTGAACATAGCGCTGGTAATTAACTGGGCCCAAATGCTGCCCATTGTTCCTGGACTTAACTTGCCTTTTTCTCTCTTTACTTTCTGATTTACTTTGGGATTCTGAATGCCTGTGTATAATAGGTGGTGTGTGGGCACTCTCTCTTGGCTGTACCCCTGTTTTACCTTATGGAACTCACAGGGGGCAGTGGGAAGAATGTTAAGACAGTAAGGTGATGAGTGAGGCCAGGCTCTGCCCTGTACTATCTAGGTGACCTTGGGGCAAGCCACACAGCCTTTCTGAACCTGTTTTTCATTTTTTAAAATTCTTTAATGGGGATCAAAAATACCATTTTTTATTACTTCCTCAGATGATCCTGAACCTACAGTAAAGTATTCGTCATTTCTCCCCTATAAGGACACTTTATTAAACTTTCTGAGCTTAAGGATTCTCATTTTAAGAGTAAGTATGGGGCTGGGGTTGTGGTTCAATGGTAGAGCACTCACCTAGCACAAGGAGGCACTGGAACCCTCAGCACCACATAAAACTAAATAAATAGATAAAATAAAGGTCTAAAAAAGTAAGCAAAGGGAAAATAATGTGATGTGGAGAGAGGAAAAGGCAGGTTTAAAAAAAATTAGAAGGTGAGCAAGGGAATCACCTTGGGATAGAGAAAGGAGTGCCCACCTAGGTAAAGAACTTACAAAACTCATGCTTTAATGTTATGTGCTTTAGAAGTTCCTCACTTCAGAGACAATCTTGTGTTCCAGGGAGTGGGAACAGTGTGAGGGCAGAGCTGAGGCCACAGCTGCTGGCCCAGCTGTGAGTTTTCTTACTCTGACTCTAAAGCAAAAGGCTGTCTGGTGTTCAGGAGTGCCTGGTCTGTGTGAAATTATATGACTGAAAATAAAGACTGTGAGTACCTTCAGAACTGAAATGGGCTCCAGAAAGGTTGATTTTCAATCTATTTCAAATCTATTCATAAATGATGAATATTTAATGAAAAATTAAGTATTAAATTTACCTGTCTAAAAATATTTGTAAATCAAAGTATAACTCTTATAGGATATTGATGTTTATCATCTGACCATGAATCTATAATGATATCAGTGACCACAAGAAACAAGAAGACAAAAATCTGAAGAATCATCAACACCTATGTGTTAGCTTTGCATCATTGTGACTATTACCTGAGAAAAACAACTTAGAGGATAAAAGATTTATTTTGGCTTATGGTTTCAGAGCTTGGCCAACTGTCTCCAAGGATGAAACATCATAGTGGAAGGATGTGGCAGAGGAAAGCTACTTGGCTTATGCAACCAGAAAGCAGAGAGAGAGAGAGAGAGAGAGAGAGAGAGAGAGAGAGGAGAGAGAGGAAGAAAATGGGACAGGGAGAAGAAATAACCTTCTAGGGCACGCCTCCAGAGATCTAATTCCTTGAACTGTGCCCCACCACCTAGTTTCCACCACTTCCCAGTAGTCCATTCAGTTATTGATGGATTAACACACTGATGAGATCAGAGTCCCCCAAATCCAATCACTTCCCAATGTCCTACCTCTGAACTACCAAAGTCTCCATCTCTGTATTGGGGAATATGCTTTCCATGCAATAACCTTTGAAAATATGCCAGATAGAAACAAAAACATTTGACCTCTGGTATCCAAATGATCTTGCTCATTTCACATTGTAAAATACATTCAGTCCTAAAATACATTCAGAGTCCTATGGTCTTAACAGTTCAGCATTGCCCCAAATCCAAATGCAAACTCTTCTCTAACACTCAAAGCAAACTTTTAGCTATGATTTCCTATAAAAATCAAAAACAAGTTAAATATTTTCAACATAATTTCACAGGGCAAATATTTACATTTCAAAAGAGAAATAGGGGCATAGAAATAATGAATGGGACCAAAGCAAGATGGAAACCCAGCTAGTCAAACAATTCTTATAGCTCCAGTATCAGTGGCATATGGTGGCAGGATATGGCTTCCAGAAAGCTTGGGCAGCCAGCCATGCCCCTATGGCCTTGCTGGTTACAGCCCATGTGTTCTCTCTCTTAGGCTGGCTCTGCTTGCTGCCTGAAGCTTTCCTTAGCAGATGTTTTATGTTCCTGGCATCTTTAACTTCTTGAGTTCTCAATTTAGGTTTCATTCTCACAGCTTCATGTATTGCTCTCTCAGAGGATTCCTGCAGAGATTTTGATCCTGATCATATTGACTGGCTTTGGAGGCCTTCCTTTGAAATCTCAGTGGAAGCCTTCATGATGCCATAACTTACATTTTTTTTATGCCTGCCAAACCACCACCACATGAGTGATGCCAAGGTATGCTGCCAACAAATCTGGGCCTGCCTAGACCACGGTTGGAGTGGCCTCTGAGTGCCTGGATGACTAAGCATGCTGAAATGAAATGAAATGAATTCTGGGGTAATAACTTCCTAGGTGACCCTGCGTAAGCAGGGTGTCCCAGCAATCTCTTCTCAAAGTAAAGTCCTTCAAATGAGTTTACACTCTTACACCTTTAAAAATGAGATGGGTGGGGTCTTGCCAATTATAAAGATGCCCTCAAAGTATCTATCCTATTGTCTGCGTGCAAAGTACTTAGCTTCTCTTTAGTGGTACTAATCTCTTCAGCAATCACAATTACTTTGGCCCCAATTTTACCTGAACTTTTCTGGACAAAAAGCCAGTTTTTCAATTCTTTCCATCATTCTTTTTGCTCCCAGTTCTCATTATAAACCTGACTAAAATCTGCCAGCAATACCCATGCCATTGCCTGAATCCTGCTCTGTCTTGAAAGTCCATCAAATTAATTGATCTATTATCTTTAAATTCAGCCTCACAAAAAGTTTCAGGATAAAAATGTAGATAAGTTCCAGAATGTAGCATTCATGGGCTCTAGTCTAATTCCCCATAAAGTCCTCATGTGCACAAATCTTCATGTATACAATCTTTACTGTCCACATTCTTATTGGCATTCTAGTCTTCCATGATCACATGAAACTCATCCATTAAGCTCTGCTTATAACATTCTAAGGCTTTTCTAGCCTGCAGCTTCTAACTTTTCCAAACTCCTTCTGAAAGCCAGTTCCAAAGTCTTCTGAACCATAAGGTTAGTTATAGTCACAGTAACAACCCAACTCCTGATGCAAATTTTCTGGGTTAACTTTTCATCACTGTGACAAATACCTAAGAAAAATAACTTAGATGTGAAAAACCTTATTTTAGCTCACAGTTTCTGAGGTTTCAGTTCATAGTCAGCTGGCTCTAAGGCAGAAACATAATGGCAGAAGGATGTGGCAAAAGAAAGCTACTCAGCTCATGGCAGCCAGAAAGCAGGGAGAAAGAGGAGGTATGGAAGAAGGGACCAGGGACATGAAATACATTTTCAGGCCATGCCCCAGTGATCTACATCTCCAACCATCCCCACCCCAAATAGATTAATACACCAATGAGATCAGGGTTTTTATTACCCAGTCACTTACTAACATCCCCACTTCTGAAAATTGCTGTACTGGGAACCAGGTTTTGAGCCTTTTAGGGACATTCCAGATCCAAACCATAACAACTTAATTCAAAGTTAATTTAATATTTATTGCAAAAAGATTATGCCTGAAGATGCTTCAGGTCATTCACCTACAAATTACACATATAAATATCATTCTGGGATGCATAAATTTTCACACAAATTAGATGACTACTTTTAAAAAAGAAATTTATTTCATTTTTAGTCCACATTACATTGTACATGTAAGATAAATTAATTGATAATACTTAAATGATGTCATTTTTATCCCAACATGATCCAGTACAAAAACTAGACAATGATTTAATATAATTTCAATAAAGGTTGGAGTTTTTTTCATCCAATTACTGAGAATAAAAATAAAGCTTTTTTTCCTAAGATTATTCTCCCTAAAGTGAGACACCTGGCATCATTGAGATGCCACTGTAAATTAATTTAAGAGGTCAGCATTAAAGACCAAATATTCTGTAGTAGTAATATACATTTTTTGTAGAGTGTTATGGTAAAAAATATTATTACTAAATTAAGAATCTTATGAGAAGGAAATGTGTTAGGAATTAGCTGAAGTTCATACATATCATATATTCAGAACCAAATAAGCTGTGATATATAATTAAAATAGACATATCTGTTATAAGACTTAGGAGTATTTCATATAATAGTATTAAATAAATTACAAAATAATCCACTAAACAGTTTTTGATATTTATATGCAAGGGAGAATCTGTTTTCTCTATTTGATATATATCATTAATCAAATCTGAGGAAAGTTTAAGCCTCTAAAAAAAAACTTTGAAAATCAGTCATATAAACAACTCCTCCAAATTTTTATTTGTTCAATATCATTTACATAATTTTAGGCAAGTAGTCAATGAATGCAAATCAAAAACTTCAGCTTTTACCATTTACTTTGAAAAGCTCTAATTATTAAAATAAAGCTCAAAAACAGAAATTCACTCAAATGTATTCCTAAAAAAGAAATGGAGAAACTGGAAAAAATGTGCAGAACTCACACATTAATATTTAACTCTGAAATTTTCGAATAGTATGTTAGAATAACTTTTCTATTGGAAGTCCCTTTTGAGGAATTTAATGGGATATTTTTATATTCTGCACTGAAATGGAATTTTGTAGGGAAAAACCTACAAAATTGCAGCATTTATATTTGGAACACATTCAAAATTATGATAAACAACTTCTTTTTTAAATTTTTTTAGTTATACATGGGCACAATATCTTTATTTTGCTTATTTATTTTTATGTGGTGCTGAGGATCAAACCCAGGATCTTACACATGCAAGGTGAGCACTGTACCACTGAGCCACACCCCCAGCCCATAAACAACTTCTTTGTGACTTTTGTTTTATAAAAATATTTGTTGAATGGAGATAAAATTGGTGAAAATATCATGGCCACTACATCTACAAATTCTAATGCAGAAAAGGTTAGAATTAATTTAGGAATTATGTAAAAATTAGGATTAATCTTTTTTTAAAAAAATTTATTGTTTCTTTTTAGTTATACATGACAGTAGAATGCATTTTGATATATATTGTACATACATGGATTATAACTTCCCATTCTTTCGGTTGTACATGATATGAAGTTACATTGATTGAATATTCATATATGAACTTATGAAAGCAATGTCTAATTCATTCTACCATCTTTCCTATTTCTATCCTCCCTCCCTTCCCTTCATTCCCCATTTTCTAATCCAAAGTACTTCTATCCCTCCCCGCCTCCCTTATCATATGTTAGCATACACATGACAGACAGAACATTTAGTCTTTGGATTTGGGGGATTGGCTTATTTTACTTAGAATAATAGTCTCCAGTTTCATCCATTTATCAGCAAATGCCATAATTTTATTTTTTATGTCTAAGTAATATTCCACTGTGTATAAAAAATAGTTGCAACTATTAACCAGAACCCAAACTAATGGGGCTTTAACAGAATCTAACTGACCTGCAAGAATGGAAATATTCAAGGTCCAGCCCCCTCTTCCCATCCTGTCATATCTAAGAAGGGAGAAATTATAACTTGTGCAATAACAGTCTAGAAGCATAGTCTCGTGAAAGACTGAAACTCAATAATAATAGGACTATAAAGCACTTCCCCTACACACACACACACACACACACACACACACACACACACACCTTATCATCACAGTACTAATTAAGCATTTATAGCAGTTCCTTTTTCTTAGTACATCATGTCTGGCTATCCACACACACACAAAAAAATTATAAGGTGTACTAGAGGGTATTAACACACGCAGTTTGAAGAGGCAAAGCAAACATCAGGGCCAGACTCAGATAGAGCAGGGATGTTGAAATGATCAGACCAAGAATTTGAAATGTTTTGGCAGAGTTGTTGGAATTATCAAACCAGCAAAGGACTGTGATTTATCTAAGTGCTCTACTGGATAAAGTAGACCGCATGTGAGAACATATAGACAATGCAAGTTGAGAGCCAAAAATTCTAAGAATGAAACACAATTAGATTCTAGAGATCAAAAATACTCTAACAGAAATAAAGAATCCTAGCTGGGCATGGTGGCACAAGCCTGTAATCCCAGAGGCTCTGGAGGCTAAAGTAGGAGCATTGCAAGTTCAAAGCCAGCCTGAGCAATTTAGCAAGATCCTTAGCAATTTAGGGAGACCCTATCTCAAAATAAAAATTAAATAGGGCTGGAGATGTGGCTCAGTGATTAAGCACCCCTGGGATCAATCCCTGGTACCCCTCCCCACAAAAAGAAATGAAGAATCCTTTGATTGGTTTCTTAATAGACTGGAAATTACTGTAGAAAGAATCTTTAAAATGGAGGACATCTCAATAGAAATCACCCAAACTGAAAAGCAAAAGGTAAGCATTCTGAAAAAAAAAAAAAAAAAAAAAAACAGAGTATCTGGGAACTGTGGGGCATCTCTAAAAGTCAGACATATTCATGATGGGAAAATCAGGAGAAGGAAAAGAGAACGGAACAGAAGAAATATATGAAACAAGAAAGACTAAGAATTTCCCCACGTTAATGTCATACCAACCACAGATCGAAGAAACACAGAGAACAGACACCAAGTGGATACACACCACAAAAGAAAAAAAAGCAATTTATGCGTATAATTTTTAAACTATAAAAATCTATATATAAAGAAAAATTCACAGAAGAAATGAAAGAGAAAAATACTTTATTCATATTGGAGAGCAAGTACAAGAATTACTTTTAACTTTTTCAGAAACCATGCAAAAAAGAAGAGTATAGTATGAAATATTTAAACTATTGAGACAGAAATGCCCCTGTCCTAGAATTCTGTGCCTTGCAATATTATTCCTCAAATGTGAAAGAAAGAAAATGACTCACTTAGATGAAAATTGAGGGGATTTGTTTCCAGTAGACCTGCCTCTTAAGAAATGTTTATGTACAGATGCATGATTTGATCTTTTTATTTGTGTGTGACCAAACTCATTGCAAAAAGAATGTGATCAGGTTTTCAATTGATAAAAAGGAAGGCAATCAGGAGAAAGGAAAAAACAAGGGTAGTGATAAGGTAACATTCATATTTGCTAAAAATGGGTATTAAATTTGGGCCAAAGTTTTCTAATAGCTAATTATAAGACTAAACAGTATAATCCAGAATACACTAAAATTAGTAGAAACTTGAAGGATCCAATTATTCCACCAGCCTTCCCAAGCTCTTCTTTCAGTACAGAAGCATTTATGAACTTCCTTCTAAAACAAAATCAGAATTCAGATTCCAGTTGTATTCAAAATAAAAAATAAATAGACCAAAAGTATTGTCCAGGTATATTACAGTGAGGATAAATTGCAAACACCATAAATTACACCTTAACAGGCTTGTATCCTAAAAGGCAGTGTCATTATTAGTGCTCACCATGCTATACACTGTGACCTGAAGAATAGTGAGCAGTCCTTGACTTAACTGCTACAGGAGTAGCAAGCAGGACAGCTCTGGGCACATGTAGGTACAGCCCTCCTCTCCCATGTCACCACAAGGAAACCAGAATCCTCAACCCCAGCCCTGTAGGGGTTGGCTTAACTCTTTGAGTTCCCTAATGCATGGTGAAGTTAAACAGTTTGGCACCTCCCACAAAGCAAATGCAAGAATGACTGAGCAAGCCAGGCACAGATGCTGCAGGGAGGAAAGGAGCCTGTTGTGGCCTGCTAACAACTCCTGCTTACATCTGACACACAGAGGTGTACATAGAGACTAAGTCACAAGAGAAGCACTTTTATACCTCTAAGTCTTCTCTAAACATGCAACTGGAAGGACAAGTCTTGGGACTAGCTGGGGGCTGCCCTACTGATGCAGGGAGCCAAAGTAGAACAAAATCTGCAACTCTGTGGCCAGTCTGCAGTGAGATTAATGAGGACCGCAGAATTGCCATCAGCACAGTGTGTGTGCATGCATGAGTGTGTGTGTGTGGTAAGAAATTGTTCTTGCACCACACAGCTCTTATTCTGTCTGTTCTGTCTCCTTCTTTAGTGATGGTGTGTCTTCATAAAACAAAGTACACACTCTGCAGCTCCTCCTCTCTCCTGCTTACCCCCAGCCTGGTCACCTGAGAGGAAAGATTTGTTTAGTTACCACAAAGCAAACACTGCTGCTGGCAGAACTTTTGAGAAGAAAAGTCATCAACTGACCGATACCACTCACCTTTGGCTCTAGTGCTGGGGAATCCCAGGCCACTGAAACACTTGAGTGGTGCCCCAGTGTCAGATCTTAACCCAGCTGAACAGATGAAGCAGTCACCTTTGTCTCATTTTACATTGAGGTAGAGGTCTCAGATACAGGCACTGAAGGAAGCCATTCTCCCTCTAGCATGCAGAGGTTGAAGAGCAATATGGTCTAGGTTCAAATTTAGTTTTGTCAGGTACTCGCTGTATGATCTGGGAAAGTTACATTCCCTGCTTCTACTTCTTCAGCCAGAAGGAGGGTTTCACTTCTTCAGAGGGTTATTGTGGGGATTTAATTAGCTAATATATCTGAAGGGCTTAGAACAGGGACTGGCACAAAATCAGAATTATATGTACAGTTCCCTAAATAAGGTGGTTGAGGCTAAGTAAACAAGGAGTGAGCAGATAACACTAAACTTGACCACAGGGAGCAGAGGCTGACATCTCCTGGCTCTACCACAAACAATCCAATGTCTCGAGCAAATCACTTACAGTCTTTAGGTCTTATTTTCTCCAACTTTATCTAGCAATATCAACTTCTTTCCAGGATTGCTTTAAAAGTCCATGAGATGTTGAAGCCATCAACATTTTGTAAATAAGTATTCAAATGTTGGATGTAAGTCCTTCTGTGTTTCTTTTCTATTGTAATAGCTTTATTGACATCATACAGCTCACCTATTTGAAGTGTACACTTCAGAGGTTTTTAATATTTTCAGTTATCCAACTATCACCATAATCAATTTTAGGATATTTAGAACATCATTTTCCCCAAAGAAGCTCCATATCCTTTAGTAGTAATCTGTATTTCTCATATTCACCCTCAGAACTAGGCAACTTCTTTCTGTCTATATAAATTTGCCTATTCAGGACATTTTATATAAATGAATTATGGAATGTATTGTTTTGTAATGGGGTTCTTTGACATAGCATGATGTTTTTAAGGTTCCTCCATGTTTATAAAATAGATAACCACATGTTATGCATCCAAATTATGAGCAAATGGACATTTGTGTTGTTTCCTTTCTTGTGTTACTATGAAAAATGCTTCTAAGTGATAGTGAAGAGTTGGCATTTTTTTGTGTTAGTGTGCTAGGTAGGCATTGTGATCAGTGTTTTTCTAATGTCTTGCTCAGCTGAAGGCAGTCACTGTAAGGTAGGTAGAAATGTTGCTTGATTGGCCAGATGTGGGACATGGGTCCATCTGTGAAATCAGGATGCACCTCAATTGAGGGAGGAATGTTTCCTCAAAGAAAAGTTGAAACACACTGCTATGATTTAGGTATTAGATGTCCTCTAAAAGTTCATGTGAGACAATGCAAGAGGGTTTACAGGTGAAATCATTAGGTTATGAGAGCCTCAACCTAATTAGTGCATTAATCCTCTGATGGGGATTAACTGGCTGCTAACTGTAGGCAGGCAGGGTGTAGCTGGAGGACATAGCTGGGTCCCTGGGGGTGTGCCTTTAGAATATATATTTTTTCTTGTTGAGTGGAGCTCTTTCTCTGCTTCCTGGTGCCATGTTTTCAGCTGTTTCCCTTTGCTACCCGCTTCTGCCATGATATTCTGCCAGGAGGATTTGAGTCAGCTATCTATGGACTGAAATCTCTGAAACCATGAACCCCAGAATAAACTTTCTGCTTCTAATTGTTCTTGTCATGTCTTTTTGGTCATGTAGCAACCAAGCTGACTAAAACACTTACCAAAATGGAAATGCAGGCAAGCATTCAAGGGGAGCACTCACCTATGACTACACTTAGGCTTCGGCTGCACTAACAGAAGTAAAGCATTCAGATCTCAGTAAGTAAGAGCACATGTGTAGCTCTTTTGATCAGAACCTACCTGGCTGGTTATATAAAATGCTCAAGTAAGATTTTGACAGGATTAGCATTTTTTTTGTATTGGTTTGCCCTGAGTGGTTCCTCTTTGTGCCTTTTATCTGTCATTATTAGACACTGCTTTTACTCACAAGTACACCATACTTTGATGAAGTAAATTAGAGAAAGATACTAGAACTTGGCAAACAAGTGAGAGAGCATCAGGAGACATATGTCCAAGATGACAAAAGTCCGAGCTTTATAAAGTGCTGGGAAACCAGGGTTTTTCATCCAAGAGAAAGCTAACATGAGACAAGAGTTGTCCTCAACACACGAAGAACACCCAATTAAAGAGAAGGATAGAATTGTTTTATGTGATTCCAAGAGATGAAGTGGTACCATCAGTAGAATTACAGGGAGAAAATGTCAACTGTATGTAGGAATAAAATTTCTGAGCACTTTGCTATACTTAATCCAGTCATATAGGGGAGACACCAGAATGGGGGAAAATCTTGGAGTCTTGAGAAGGATTTGTGTGAAGTCACCATATGTAATAAATCAGACCACAGATCTTAAAGAGTAAGCAGTGTCAGACATAAAACAGATTTAAAATAAAAACAAGAGGTGGATTTTAAGAAGAAAAAGAGATTGGAGGAAGGCAATAATTGTCCCTGCAGCTAAGGCAGGCTCCTGAGGTTTAACTCCTTGATCTGTCCTATGACATTGGTGTCATGGAGGAGATGGTACTTAAAGGGTTACCTAAAAGTAGTTTCAGTTCCTGCAGCAGCCTGGTAACCAGAGGCAATTCTTTCATGCAAGGTACTTTTGTGGACACAATATCCTAGTCAGGAAAGAGATGAGACCAGGAGAAATAAGATATGCCTCCAAATAACTATAGATTCTAATGCTATTATTTGTTACCTAAACAAAACCATATTTGATTCAAGTCATGTAAGAAAACTAATGTTCAAGTACCTTCTCACTTCATGACTAAAGGCAAAACAAACTAATATTCCTGTCAACTTTTTTTTGTCACTATGACATTGCAAAAGTCAGTTAAAATCTAAAGACAAACAATGATTATTGACTAGAATTTAAACTTCTGGTTTAAATTCAAGGAAAAACTCACATGCTGGCTTTTGTCATGTCTTTATAGCTGAGTTGCCGAATACAGTAGACATGGCCACGTTAGTCAGTTTTCCCTTAGTGTAACAAAATATCTTGAACAACTAATAAGGAAGAAAGGTTTATTTTGGCTTAAAGTTTCATAGAATTTAGTCCATGGCCACTTGGCCCTGGTGTCTGTCCCACAATGAGGCAGTACATCATGGTAGGAATACATGGGAGAGGAAACTGTTTAACTTCTGGCAGCCAGGAAGCAAACAGAGAGGGTGGGTGGAGATGAGGTCCCAATATCCCTTTAAGGAAACACCTCCATTGACATTATTTCCTCCACTAGGTCCTACCACTGCCTAAAGATTCCACCACCTTCCAATAGCACCACAGGCAGGCAACTAAGCCTTTAACAAATGGGCCGTTAGGGGATATTTATCCACACCATAGCACTGTTGACACTTAATTAAAAGTTCAGTTACTTAGTTGCATTTCATAGATATAGATTAGTATTTCTACCATTATAGGATGTTCTAGTAGACACCATTGTTCTAGAATCCAAGCTGAGATTCTACAGGAAAGTATCATAAGATAGTTCTTCACACAAATAACCTAGATGATTTTAAAGACAGTCTGAAATGTGGAGGAAAAAAACTGAAGATATGAACATACACTTTAATTGCTGTATCTTAAATTATTGCTTAATTCATCAGAAAAGCAATTCATCTATAGAAATAAAGAAAATCCTTAAAGAACAAAATAAATAATATAATACAAAATATCAGAAATCTTAATATATTAGTTTAATTATTAATGAAACAAAGCAAAAGACTAAGTGAAATTGCATAGCAAAGGAAACAGTAGTGTGAAGAGAGTTCATATAGAAAAGAAGAAAATCTTTGCCAACTACTCTTCTAGGTAGAGGATTAATATCCAGGATATATAAATAACTCAAAAACTTAACAATAAAACTGCAAATAACTCAGTCAATAAATGGACAGATGAACTAAACAGACATTTCTTAAAAGAAGTGCAAATGACCAACAGATATATGAAAAAAATATTTAACATATTTAGCAATCAATCCAATCAATAAATGGACCAAGGACCTGAACAGACACTTCTCAGAAGAGAATATACAATCAATCAACAAATATATGAAAAAATGTTCATCATCTCTAGCAATTAGAGTAATGCAAATCAAAACCATTCTAAGATTTCATCTCACTCCAGTTACAATGGCAGCTATTATGAAGACAAACAACAATAAGTGTTGGAGAGGATGTGGGGAAAAGATACACTCATACATTGCTGGTGGGACTACAAATTGGTGCAGCCAATAAGGAAAGCAGTATGGAGATTCCTTGGAAATCTGGGAATGGAACCACCATTTGACCACTATCCCTCTCCTCGGTCTATACCCAAAGGACTTAAAAACAGCATACTACAGGGATATAGCCACATCAATGTTTATAGCAGCACAATTCACAATAGCTAATCTGTGGAACCAACCTAGATGCCCTTCAGTAGATGAATGGATAAAAAAGTGACATATATACACAATGGAATATCACTCAGCAATAAAAGAGAATAAAATCATAGCATTTGCAGGTAAATGGATGGCGTTGGAAAAGATAATGCTAAGTAAAGTCAGCCAATCCCCCCCCCAAAAAAAAATGCTGAATGTTTTCTCTGATACAAGGAGGCTGATTCATAGTGGGGTAGAGATAGATTCATAGGAGGGATAGATGAACTCTAGATAGTGCAGAGGAGTGGGAGGAGAAGGGAGGGGGCAGAGGATTAGCAAGGATGGTGGAATGCAATGGACATCATTATCCAAAGTACATGTATGAAGACACGAATTAGTGTCAACATACTTTATATACACCCAGAGATATGAAAAATTGTGCTGTATATGTGTAATAAGAATTGAAATGTATTCCAATGTCATTTATTTTTAAAAAATCAATTAAAAAATAGTGCATGTTGGTAGTATATCTTGAGTGACAGTATAGAATGTCAACATTCTTATAAATAACATTCATATGTATAAGTGATTGTAATTATAGGCATATATATAAATGAATAATTTTTAAGCAGCAATAAAATAATACTTCTTTTATTCAAAAACAAAGGAAAATGCAAATTAAAACTACACTGAGAGTTCATCTCACTTGAGTTAGAATAGTAATCATCAAGAATACAAAAAATAAATGCTGATGAGTATGTGAGGAAAAGGTACACTTGTACATTATTGGTGGGACTGCAGACTAGTACAGCCACTAGGGCAATCAGTACGGAAGTTCCTCAAAAAATTAGGAATGGAACCACCCCATGGCACAGCAATGTCAGCATAATATAGTGATATGCACATACCCATGTTTATAGTGGCATAATCCACAATAGCAAATATTACAGAACCAGCCTAGATGTTCATCAATAGATGAATTGATAAAGAAATGTGGTATATATACAAAATGAGTTTTTATTCATCCCATACAAAAACAATGAAATTACATCACTTGTAGGAAAAGTGAATAGAAACAAAGAGCATCTTATTAAGCAAAATTAGCTGAACTTGGAAAGTCAAGGGTCATATATTTTCCATCATATGTAGAAGATAGGAAGGGAAAGAAAGAAAGACAATTTTGGTAGTATTATGCAAACTGACTTCTCTATCTTTATCTCCATTTGGAAACAGAAAACACAAGTTCCTTCTTTCTCGTTTCCACCATTCAAAATCTCCCCAAAGTCAGAATTCCATCTCTGATGAAGGACACTGCCGTGTTGCTCAGAGATGACAGCACATTCCCCTTGACTGCCCAGTAACCATGCAATTGCTCAAAATATTTGGCCTCATCAGCAGGATGCAAGCACAGGAGTCCTGCTCACTAGATACAACAAGGTGCTTGGCATCTCAAACACAGCTGCATTGTGTCTGAGACACCATGTCTGCTGCCTCCAGCCACGCAGCCTGTCTAACTAACGCAGGGAGTTAGTTACTAGCTTCAAATTTTGCCATGAAAATTTACAAAAGCCAGAATCTTTGACAACCAGCAGGTGAACTCAAACTAATCCCCTGTCACTGATTCCACCTCAAATGCAATTTGTTTACAGAAATAAATTTCCCTTTGACTAGATCATTAAAACTGCATTTTCCCATATACCATCACAGTTATTTAACAACCAAATATCACTCTAAAGCAAAGGAAATCTGTGATTCAACTTATAAAATTCCAATTTAAGAGTAATTTCATTAAAACATCTTCACTAAGCGTATTTAATTTAAAAACTATTGACTAATAAAGAAACACATATCAGAATTAGTGTAAGCACTTAAAAAAACACATTAATACCTTGGTTTCAATTAATCAGTTACATTGTCATCAGCAGAGCAGTCAGAATATAAAAATCTAGAAATATAAGTATTTAGAAGTATCTGAGTCATTTATCATTCAGGAGGAAAATGTTAGATTCCTTTTAGCAAATGTCAAGCAGATAAAATATTTTTTTCTCACTTGACTCACATTTCCTTTTTTTTAACTGTTCTTTTCTTATATTTTTAAAATTCATTCTATTTGTTATATGTGACAGCAGAATGCAATTCAATTCATATTACACAAATAGAGCACAATTTTTCATGTCTCTGGTTGTCCACAACTGGGGACCTCCTTATTGTGGCTAATGACATATGCTACATACCTGAGTGCCCTTGTCCCCCATAGGAAGATAGATCACAGAGCAAAGGTAAATTGCTGGACGGGTAGACCTTTCGTCTTCTCTTAGCCAGGTATCAATCTCTCTATCCAAAACAATTGAAGCTGAAGGTAAAATAATAGAAAAAAAGGTACCAATAGGACATGTCAGAAACAAAACCATTAAATCTCAACAAGTACTCAAACTAATAAGCAAAATATTTAAACAGATATTAATAATAAAGTTACCTCTTAACCTGCCCTGAACGAAAATCCCCAATTCCAGATCTAGCTGTGGTCGCCAGGGCAGGAGCAACTCTCTCATCGACGCCAAGGATGCTGAAGCCAGCCTGGCCCCAAGTCCTGGAAATCTTGGCGGCTTAGGGAAGGTGCAGGGTCAGGTCGCCATGGAAACCGAGGGGGGCGTGGCAGATCCGCTGCGAGTGGGCGGGTCCGCAGTGGCTGCATTGAGGCGCTGCCGCAGAGGCTGCATAAACTTAGAGCAAAGGGGCGACATCTGGGTGCTCCTAAGGAAGCAAGGAGCCGCTTCCCAGCCCAGAGTGTCCCCGTTTACCAAATGATCCCAATGACGCTGGGTAGAAACACGGAACACCCCAATATCTCTCCCCAGTATCTCACTCTGCCAAATCAGAACCTCCTTGGCAAGGACCTGGAATGTGGATTTAATCAGGGGCTGTTTTCACATTGAGAGGTTAGCAAGAACTGCTCGTCCATTCCTTTTTCTCAGGATCCTACAATGGTAAAAAAGATTCTCTACCCTGCTTCCCGGTTTCCTTCCTGGCGACTCCCAAACAAGTAAAGGTGAAGAGCGGCCTCTATTCACCTAATTAGAAACGTCGCGGTTTTGTGAGTGTTCCACTGGGGGGCAGTATTGTCCTTTGAAAAATTCACCCCATACCACTGTACCCCACGGTGTGGAATCTATTAATTTCTCCTGCAGCCTGGTTACCATAAACAGATCCAGAAAGCAGATCTTGCATGCAGAGAGACGCAGCTCCTTAGGAGGAATGAGACAGTGCAGAGCCTAGAGCTTTACATGGAAGATGTTCTTTGCTCGAATTCCTCCTTCACATTTAGGGTTAAGAACAAGGAATCCACTCTAGGAAGCGATCCTGGAGGATAATACATGTGTGCTGGATGACAGATTCCTCATCCCTCAAAGCTTTATCCTTTATTGAGCCATCAGATGGGAATTCAGGATTGATGTAGACAACACTGACCCAGCTCAACTTTAGGCCCTGGCTGGACCAGTGGGAACAATTAGCCTTCACTAACTTCAAGAGGTAACACTTGGGTGAGGTGAGACTCATTTTAGCACTCATGGGGAATCCTCCTAGTATAGTCTTCCCTGACTGTGAAATAGGGACCTGTACATTTGTACAACTTCTGTTAGCGATTTGGGGGAGAATTATCTCAGTAGAGTAAGATTATCTATGGTCCCTGGTCTTTATGCATTTATTCTATTTTATTTTAATATTCTGTTTATAGGTCTGTTTTCTGTGTTACTGTGTGCATGTATTAATAAGAACAGTTCTCTAATAATCTGGAACATACTTCCTCCAATGCAAACTTTGAAATCCTGAATTATTAATAAAAGTGATTAAGGAGGCTGAGATGGTTAGGGCCAAGTGAGCAGATCACAGTATGTCCCTTGGGATAATAAAAGTTGTTTAACATAAGATCTACAGTCAAATTAGTATGTAAAATACTTGGTTAAACAATTAAATGTATTTTTTATTTGTTCTTTTTATATATATGTGACAATAGGCATATTTTGACATACATACACAGGATCCCATTCTTGTGACTGTATATGATGTGGAGTTACCCTGGTGATGTATTCAAATACAAGGATAGGAAAGTTATGTTAATGACAGTTAATTCTACTGTCCTTCCTTTTCCCCTTCCTACTCCCCCTCCCTTCATTCTCCTTTGTCTAATCCAATAGACTCATATTCTTCTATTCTTCCCCTTCCATCCTCTCATCCACATATCAGAGAGAACATTCAGCAGGTTTTGGGGGATTGGCTTATTTCACGCAATATAATAATCTCTAGTTCCATCCATTTACTCGCAAATGCCATAATTTCATTCTTCTATATGGCTGAGTAATATTCCATTGTGTATATATACAACACTTTCTTTATCCATTCATCTGTTGAAAGACATCTAGGTTGGTTCCATAGCTTGGCTATTGTGAACTGAGCTGCTATAAACATTGATGTGGCTGCATCACTGTAGTATCTTGATTTTAAATCCTTTGAGTATAGACTGAGGAGTGGGATAACTAGGTCAAATGGTGGTTCCATTACAGGTTTTCCAAGGAATATCCATACTGCTTTCCATAGTTGTTGCACCAATTTTCAGCCCCACCAGCAATGTATGAGTAATCCATTTATTGATTCTTGATTTTATTTCTTGCACTTTAGGATTCTAGTTGAGGAAGTCAGTTCCTAAGCTGACAATGAAGATTTGGGCCTACATTTTTTTTCTATTAGGTGCTGGATCTCTATTCTAATGCCTAAGTCTTTGATAAATGGGCTAAGGAACCGAAGAGACACTTCACAGAAGAAGAAATACAATCAAGCAACAAATATTTGAAAAATGTTCAACATCTCTAGTAATTAGAGAAATGCAAATCAAAACTACTCTTAAGATTCACCTCACTCCACAGAATCCCCACTAATGTTGTACCCTTGTTCACTCAAGGGGAATCCAGCCAAAATGTAAACTGGGGACTTAGTTATGTCACCACCATAACTAGAGCAGAGAGCTCAAACATCTATGTTATGAATCTAGAACTTTGGCACAAACAGGAATCTCAAAGTTTAAGAAACACACACTCCACCTTTTCCTCATTTAGACTCATCTGTAAGAGCTAGAGTAGTTGTATCTAGGTCTGATTTGGGGAATAAAAAGTGTTAGTACATAGTAAAAGCTGCATATTTATTTTTAAATTAGATATATGTAGAACTGTATTTGTTGTGAACAGTATAAAGCCAGTACAATGGAAATTTTACATGAAAATGATAAAAAATATCATGGTGGTGACATGCCATTTTACAAGCTTTTGGTCTGACACTCAGTAAACCCACAAGAGTCACAGTCTTAGCCCTTGCCACGTTGTTTGGTAGTGCTGTGTCACTGTCATTTGGTGAGGCAAATCTCCAATTCTTATTAATAAGCTGAAGTTACTTGGCTCCATGAATATAAACATGCATTTTCTTAGTTTTATTTGGTTTCATCATTAAAAATCTACATACTGGGAAGTGTAAGATGTCAGGTCCTCTGTTCCAAAAAGATCACCCTCACCTCAGCCTTAAGTCAAGAATTTTTTCCATAGGAGAGAAATTTCCAGTTCATAATATTACTTGGAATATAAATACCCTTGTGAGAGACAGCAGCAACTAACTCACACTACAATATAAAAACACTTTTAGAACACCTTTTCCTTGAAAGGTTATATTATGGGGAATATGAAAGCTGCTTTGGGAACCTTCAGGATGTCATGGGAGGCTGGGCAAGTTTTCCTCTGTACTCTTCACATTATTCCATTAGAAACTTCCATTTTCCAGGTCCTAGTGGCATATAGTGGGGAGATATATATATATATATATATATATATATATATATATATATATATATATATATATATATATGGTGGTGAGAAGGTTAGGAACTAAGTGTGCATAGAAAACAGAATTCTTTGATCCAGATTGCAGGGAAGCAGAGTTTCCACAGGATGCTCACTGCCATCTGTGAACAAACACTCTTCTAATTTTAGGGAAGGAATGGTTCACTCTGGAATTATTTCTAATAAATCATTTCTTCCCCATCTATATGTAGTATGCTTGTCTCTTATTGGTGGAAACAATTCAGTAGTGGAGCTTTCCAAATCATTATTTCTGCTCAGGTTGGCATTTGTCTGCTGCACTTAAGTATTATTTGATTGTTTTAAAAGATTTGCCTAGGGTGAAAAAAATATGTCAGTTACTAGGATGTACTCTAGTTAGTTCTTGAGGGCTGGGATTTGAGCCAAATCATAGTGTGACCAGCTGTGACTACCCAAACATTTTTTCATGGGGAAAGCATTCTGCTCAGCAGCTAGACAAGCAAACACTCTTATCATGTTCTAAGAAACTGCAGCAGAGCAAGCCCATAGCACACGCCTGTAATCACAGTGACTCAGGAGGCTGAGGCAGGAGGATTGCAAGTTCAAAGCCAGACTCAGCAATTTATTGAGCCCCTGCCTCAAAATATTTTGAGATGCAGCTCAGTGGTTAAGCACCTCTGGGTTCAATCCCTGATACCAAAAAACAAAACAAGAAACTTCAGGAGAAGAAAAGTGAAACAATTACCAAACAATTGTCCTTAGAGAGCAGAAGCTAGGATTTCCTGAATTTTGGATATGCTCCACCAGCATGAGGTTCTTTCTTCTTGCATTTTTGTTAGTGGGTTGATAGCAAGTATTCAGTAGATGTTCTTCAAGACACCCAAACTGAAATATTGTGGCAGGATCTCATCATCCCTCTTTCCCTTCTCTCTCCTCTCCTAGGACCCTGTGTCATCCTTGTGGAAGAAAGCCTGGTGCAGCATATGCTAATGACATTATTTCAGGTTGATCCATAAAGGTAGGTCTATAGCCATTTGGGCTGGATACAGAGGGGACGTTCTGATCAATTGACACAAGGCTGGTTTATGGGAATCCCCCCAGCCCATTTATGTATGTAGGAGGATGCAGGGTCCTTCGTGGTTTCTCTGATAAAAAATTTGAGGCCACACAGCCACAGCTTCCAGAGTGGGGTACTGGAAGCCCTTCCTTTTGCAAGTACCTGACAAATTATCCACATGTTCCAATTCAACCTAGTGAAAGATAATATTGTTCCCTAGTGTTATCAGGTCTGGGCATGAAAAATCACGAAGCAGCAGTTTTAAAAGACACAGGAAACAGACATGGGTATCAGCTCTTACTAAACTAGATATGCAGCAAGCATTGTGGTAAGATGCTTCCCTGAAGTAAGTCCTTTCATTCAAACCCTACAAAAACCTCCACATTGTCTTAAAAAGTACATATATAACTTTTGTGTTGAAATGGACACTATACTATAGCTGTATCAAAATAAAAGAACTATAGAAAAGGAAACAAAGAGGGTGGGGAAATGCTGAGGCAGATAGAGGATAATCAGTGTAGAGATACTTTTTTTTTGTCCTGAGCATTGAACCCAGGAGTGCTCTACTACCGAGCTACATCCTCATTCCTTTTAATTTTTTTCTTTTTATTTTGAGGCAGGTTCTCACTAAGTTGCTGTGGAAGGCCTTTAACTTGCTGTCCTCCTACTTCAGCCTCCCAAGTAATAGGAATAACAGGCATGTTGACACCATGCCAAGAAAGTGGAGAATTTTTTATAACCACCAACTTAATTATGATGTAATAAAAACATCACTTTCCAACAGGACATTCTGTAATAATGGAAATGTTCTCAGTCTCAGATTCCAATATGGCAGCCATCAGCCACATGAGGCCACTAGGGACTGGAATCTGGTTAGTGTGATTGAGGAATTAGAATTCAAACTTTAATGGATTTAAACTTAATTTTAAATAGCCACTATGGCTAGTGGTTACCATATTGAACAGGACATGTCTTAACAACATTATTGCTTTGCCATGTCATCTTAGAAATAATTTGTTCTACTGAAATTTCCAGGAGAAACTGATTTCTGGCTGCAAAAAAATATATTTACTAAAACATAGTTTATGGCTCACTGTGGCCCTGACCCAACCCATTTCCCAGCATACATAGAATTGGTGCTACTTTGTTCCTCAGAAGCAGACTTCTAGAATGAAGTGACTGACTTACCCTCACCCAGGGAAAGTTCCTCTTCCTCTCAATGGGAGAAGGAAACGGGCTGCAGGGCTCCATGTCAACCATGAGGTATTCGTTCAGAGAATGGGAACTGTGACTGAGTAATGTTGACTCTGAAAACAGACACAAGCCAGTGGTGTTGGTGTCCTTTGTGGTGCTGACCCCTCTCTCTCAGTGGCTACACAAGCTGAGAAGTGCCTCTAGATACACACAGTAGGTTAAGTGAGAAGTAAAGGTGATATAATACTCGTGACCTATAGCCCTTCCTGTTTGCAAGGTCCTGACAAAGTATCCACATGTTCCAATTCAACCTAGTGAAAGATAATATTGTTCCCCACATGTCATCAGGTCTGGGCATGAAAAATCACTAAGCAGCAGTTTTAAAAGACACAGGAAACAGACATGGATATCAGCTCTTACTAAACTAGATATTCAGAAAGGTTATTAAAGGTTGTGGCTCAGAGTAATAGGATAAGCATCAAAACTCCCTGCCAGACCTATGCCACCAATGTTCTATAGCTACAAGCTATCTTTCTGTTGCTGGATGTCCAGTGTCTAATATTCCCATTCATACCCTTCTCACCAACCAGCTATGAAATATAACTGTTTCTTCTTTGGGAAGGAATGTTCATATTAGCAGCTGTGGCAAGAGCAGATGGCAAGGAAACTATGCAAGTCTCTCATCAAAACCATTGACTGACAGCTGGGAAGCCTGGTTACATGTGTTCTTGAGGAGACCAGTTGTCTACCCTGACAATATAAGAGATGGACACCTGCAGGTGGATAATTGCTATCTCATCCATCCCCTCCCCATATTTCCTGTCAAAACTAAAACCAAGTTATCCTTTGAAGATAGGGTTAAATGCCTTCTTCCACCTTGAAGTCTTTCTAGACTGCTTCTCACAAGACATTAAATAAGCTGGTTTAAATAGGTTTTTTACTTCATTTTAAAAATGTAATGTAAAACTTAAAAAAAATCCACAACTAGGTTAAAATAATGTCCTTTTGAACTTTTCTTTCTTACTTCTTGAAAACAGCTTAGGTAGGGTAATTTGGGGATAGTATTAAATGTTTTACTGTGTAAGAAAGCTGAATTCAATATAAAAATCCTTCCATCCTGCATACTAGTTAAGTTTCCTCCAAGCCTCTTCCACTCCCAGCTAAATTATGACTTCTAAGTTCAGGGTTTGGCAGCAGAAGGATGGGCAGTCTGTTCTTTTGTTCTTTTCTTTCCTTCCCTATCCCTCTCAAGCTCCAAGATTGTGAACTTTGGTAACTACCTGGTTTGGGAATAAGACACCAGTCTCCCCATATACCAACTGTATCTCTGCGTCAATTCAGTGTAGTGAATTAACTAGTGACTTCAAAAGGGAAATAAAGACACTTAGAAACACTAATAAATTGTTTAAAATTGTTTATTTGTTGTAGAAGTCATAGAAGTTGTCTCTCTAACATCCATTTCAACCTCCTTGAGTGACTACCACGATGCTTGCGATGTATTGGTCTCATCTTCAGATCCAAAGGAGGGCCCTAATTACTCTAAACCACTTAGAACAATTCTATTTCCTTGTCACAGTGATGGTATGGATCTAAGCCAATCAGAGAATAACATTTCCCCAGCTACCGAAATTGAATTTGGGGTGTCCAATTAGAGTGAAGCTTGGGACTTTTGTATCATGGTTCTAAAAACTTCCCTTGGCCCTTGCTGGGTCCTTGCATATGAATGAGCCACCATGACTGTTGCTAGCAGTCATTTTCTGAGGCCACCCCTAAGCCCCAATATGCAAATGCAGGCAAAAGTGAGACAATGTAGAAAAACAGTTGACCAAACCACAGCCAGTTACTTTCACATATATGAGCCCCCTGAATTCTTACAATATCCTTTGAGATTTCTATTAAAGCCTCCCTAACCTCCACCCCTATTTTACATTTGGGGAAACAGGTTCAGAAAAGAAGAGTAATTTACTCCAAATCAAATAGAATTTATTATCAGAGGCAGGATTTGAGTCTAGATTATTCTCTTTATACAAATTTTCTGTCTTTATGATATAAAACTGGAAACCTGAGAGATCCTTAATGATAGATAGCAAGAGTTGGAGGAGCTTAGAGGACACCAACATACACTGGTTTCAGACTGCATTATAGCAATTACAGTTTCTTGTATTTCAGATACACTTAAATATATATAATTTTATTTATAAATAAAATCTATATTATAGTCTTATAAATAATAAATATAAATAAATTATATAATTAAATTCACAAACAAGTCTGGTCCTTTGTCTTGGGAGTAGCAAAGATAAAGAAAAGAACTCAGTTATGTTTGCTACCATACACCTGAATGAAACACAGGATTTCTGATTCTGATGGACTCCCTCCTCTTTTTCCTGAAAAGATATGATACTTTAGGGGAAAACAAAGTTTATGAATTGTCATTCTAGGAAGCGCCTTTTGCAGCTTAAACTTTACTACTTGCTTCATCCCTCATCTACCATCTGTTTGACCCCAAAACGGCTGCAAAGATTGATAAGAACCATCAAAATCACAACAAAGAACCCTCTGTGATAGAAATACCATGGCATGAATTTGTCTCTCATTTTGCAATTCTTCCTATGCTGGCTTCATAGGGCCATTCTCTTAAAATCTCCAGGATACTATCACAAGATGTCAGGTCTACAAAGGCAGCCCTTCCATCAGTGCACTGTTCACCAAAATTCCACTGAACCAATCTCATAATCCAGTTTTGCAAACTCATCTCATCCCCAGCTCTGTAGCCAGTCAAGCTTGAGAGAATTTAAGGAAACCTGCTCCAGTGATGAGAACTTAAAGTGATCTTAGTCTGTTTGTGCCACTCAAAGTGATTTACATAGTACTAGGCAC
Organism: Marmota flaviventris; assembly: GCF_047511675.1. Classification (NCBI taxonomy): domain Eukaryota; kingdom Metazoa; phylum Chordata; class Mammalia; order Rodentia; family Sciuridae; genus Marmota; species Marmota flaviventris. The sequence goes on along the minus strand of NC_092510.1, from coordinate 22,133,767 downwards.
ACAGTAGGCATCATTTCTCAGTTCTAATCATTAGCTTCTTCCCTCATTTCTGTGAGCAAACCCACTGTCTTGTGCCCCTGTTTTAGAATCTCCACCCCAATATTTTCTCCCTGTGCTCAAGTTTTTAGTTTATCAAAGGATGAAGTTCCTTTTAATATCAATTTAGTCCTTGTAAAGACCTGGCTACGTCTTTGATAATTGATTTTATGACTCTCTAACATCTACATAATCATTTTTTCAATATGTTGTTTCTTAGAGAATTTCCCCAGGTGTTAATGCTAGTCATGAAGTGTCTTAGGTTATTATGCTCCCTGAAAGCAGAAAGCAAGATGTGAATGTTTAGGTAAGTGATAGAGTGAGGGAACACTGTAAAGGCGGGGGGAGACAGAAAAGCTTAGGTAAAGAAGCGAGGCAATGATGTGATTTCTTAGGGCCCTGTGGAGAGTGAATTTTACCAGATTATCCTCCCCATTTGCAAGAGTGCTGGGCTGATACACCTGCTATTACACAGTTATGGGCTCTGTGGGGGAGGATGGGTGGAAGCTAATGTAAACTCTTAAGCTTCTCCAGACCAGGTGTCTGCTATCAGGCAAGAAAAATCCCTCTGGGGAGATTTGAGGTATAAAATTAACAAGCAACACCCATTGCTATCTGGGGTGTAAGTACACTAGAATGACACAGGGGACACAGGTGGGCCTCAACAGTATCTACTGCACAACAATACCTAATGTTTAGTCTCTGATCTAAAGCAGCTAACCCCAGAGGGACTTCATAGAAATAGATAACCATAAAGCAACATGTAAGCAGAGTAATAGAGCAATGCACATGAGTACTAGGCAGAGAATTAACCCAGCTGGTGTGAGGATGGAGTGGAGGTGAGATGGAAGTGGTTGTCTCCCTTCTTCATCCTCTGTGGACTGATACTAGGGTAGAATCCAAAAGTGAGCCAATGGAAAAATGAGACACAAAGCAAAGATATACAAAACATAAGCCTTAAGCCACCCACCAGAACTCAGACTCATCCCAGGACCAGCTCCACCCACTGTCAGAGCTCAGGCTCAGCCTAGTACCACCTTGCCAACCTGCACAAGAGCCAGGGCCTGGGTAGGTCTGAGTCCATCTAGCCACTGACACAGCCCTACCAGGGCTCAGACCTGGCCCAGATCTGCCTTGCCAACTTGGGCGTGAGCCAGGGCCCAGGGTAGGCCTGGGTCCATCCAGCCTCTGGCAGACACCCACCAGAGCTCAGGCCTTGCCCAGAACAGCCTCGATGACCTGTGAGGGAGCCAGGGCCCAGGGTAAGCTTGGGTACATCCATACCACCAACACCTGATAGCCCAGAAAAGGAGTTCAGAATGTTCCTAATTAAAATGATATGTGAATTAAAGAATGACCTAAATGGGCAAATATAGGTAAAAATTGATCACTCCAACAAAGAGATAAGAGAGCAAATACAGGCAACCATGAATGAGACCAATAAACAGATAAAGGAGCAAAAACAGGCATTCATTGATCACACCAACAAAAAGATAAGGGAGCAAATACAAGTAGCAAAAAGAGAGAGAGAGAGAGAGAGAGAGAGAGAGAGAGATTCTTAAAAAAAAAAAAGACAGAACTCCTTGAAATGAAGGAAACAATAAATCAAATAAAAAACTCAATAGAAAGCATCACTAACAGACTAGATCACTTGGAAGACAGAATATCAGATAATAAAGACAGAGTATACAATCTGGAAAATACAACTGAACACACAGTGAAGATGATAAGTATCCATGAGCAGATGATCTGAGAATTATGGGATAGCATCGAAAGAACAAATCTAAGAGTTACTGGGATAGAGGAAGTCACAGAGTTTCAAACTAAAGGAATGCATAATCCCTTCAATGAGATAATATCAGAAAATTTCCCAAGCATGAAGGATGAATTGGAAAACCAAATACAAGAGGCTTACAGGACACCAAATGTACAAAATTACAACAGATCTACACCAAAGCACATTATAATGAAAATGTCTAGCATACAAAATAAGGATAGAATCTTAAAAGCCCCAAGAGAGAGGAATCAGATCACATATAGGGGGAGACCAATTTGTATCTCCACAGATTTTTCAACCCAGAGCCTCAAAGCCAAGAGACTATGGAACAATATATACCAAGCTCTTAAAGAAAAAGGATTGCAACCAAGAATCTTATATCCAGCAAAACTAAGCTTTAGATTTGAAGATGAAATAAACACTTTCCATGATAAACAAATGTTAAAAGAATTTACAACTAGAAAGCCTTCACTACAGAACATCCTCAGCAAAATATTCCAAGAAGAGGAAATAAAACACAATGATGAAAATCATCAGAAGGGGCTGGGGATGTGGCTCAAGCCATATCATGCTCGCCTGGCATGCATGTGGCCCGGGTTCGATCCTCAGCACCACATACAAATAAAGATGTTGTGTCTGCCGAAAACTAAAAAAATAAAGATTAAAAAATTCTCTCTCTCTCTCTCTTAAAAAAAAAAAAGAAAGAAAATCATCAGAAGGAGGGATTACACTAAAGGAAAATCTAATCAGAGGAGAAACCAAGTCAAATTAAATGCCAAAAATAAATAAAAATGGCTGGGAATACAAATCTTGTCTCAATAATAACCCTGAATGTTAATGGCCTAAACTCACCAATCAAAAGACATATCAGATTGCATAAAAAAAAAGACCCAACAATATGCTGCTGCCAAGATACTCATAGGAAAAGACATCCACAAACTGAAGGTGAATGATTGGAAAAAAATCATACCACTCACATGGACTGTGGAAGCAAGCAGGGGTTTCCATCCTCATATCAAATAAAGTAGACTTCAAGCTATAGTCAATCAAAAAGGAAAAAGAAGGATATTATATACACTAAAGGGAACCATACACCAACAAGACCTAACAATTATAAATATATATGCTCCAAACTATTGAGTGTCCACATTCATCAAACAAACTGAAGTTCAAGAGTCAAACAGACCACAACACAATAATTTTGGGTGTCTTTAACAAACCTCTTTCATCACTAGATAGATCTTCCAAACAAAAGCTGCACAAAGAAGCTATAGAACTCAATAATACAATCAATAACTTAGACTTAACTGACATATATAGAATATTTCCTCCTTTAATTAGAGAATACAATTTCTTCTCAGCAGCACATGGATCCTTCTCTAAAATAGAACATATACTATGCCACAAAGCAACTCTTAGCAAATATAAAAAAAATATAGAGATACTGCCCTGCGTTCTATCAGATAATAATGGAATGCAATTAGAAATCAATGATAAAATAAGAAATAAAATCCACTCCAACATCTGGAGACTAAATAATATGTTACTGAGTGAACAATGGGTTGCAGAAGACATCAAGGAGGATATTAGAAAAATTTTAGAGGTGAATGAGAACACAGATTCAAAATATTGAAATCTGGGACATTATGAAGGCAGTACTAAAAGGAAAGTTCATTTCATGGAGTTCATTCCTTCAAAGAAGAAAAATTCAACAAATAAATGTCCTAACATTACATCTCAAACCCTAGAAAAAGAAGAACTTATAAACACCAAAAGCAGCAGAAGACAGGAAATAATTAAAATCAGAGCTGAAATCAATGAAATTGAAACAAAAGAAACAATTGAAGAAATTGACAATAAAAAGTTGGTTATTTGCAAAAATAAATAAAATTGACAAACACTTAGGCATGCTAACAAAGACAAGGAGAGAGAAAACTCAAATTACTAATGCACATGACGTAAAAGAAAATATCACAACAGACACTACAGAAATACAGAAGATAATTAGAAATTATTTTGAAAACTTATACTCCAATAAAATGGCAAATATCAAAGGAATTGACAAATTTCTAGAGTCATATGATTTGCCCAAATTGAATCAGGAAGATATACATGATTTAAACAGGTCAGTTTCAAGCAATTAAATTGAAGATGCCATCAGAAGCCTACCAACCAAGAAAAGCCCAGGGCCAGATGGATACACAGCTGAGTTCTACAAGACCTTTAAAGAAGAACTAATAGCAGTACTCCTCAAATTACTTCAGGAAATAGAAAAAGAGGTGGAAATTCCAAACTCATTCTATTAGGCCAATATCATCCTGATTCCAAAACCAGGCAAAGACACATTAAAGAAAGAAAACTTCTGACCAATATCTCTAATGAAGTTAGATGCAAAAATTCACAATAAAATTCTGGCAAATCAAATACAAAAACATATCAAAATACAAAACATATCAAAGGGATGCAAGTTTGGTTCAACATAAGAAAATCAATAAATGTGATCCATGATATCAATAAACTTAAAGATAAGAACTATATGATCATCTCAACAGATGCAAAAAAAGCATTTGACAAATTAGAGCACTGCTTCATGTTCAAAACACTCAAAAAAATTAGGGATAACAGGCACACGGCTCAACATCATAAAGGCTATCTATGCTAAGCCCCAGGTAAACATCATTCTAAATGTAGAAAAATTGAAGGCATTCCCTCTAAAACCTGGAAGAAGATAGGGGTGCCTACTTTCATCACTTCTATTTAACATAGTTCTTGAAACACTGGCCAGAGCAATTAGACAAATGAAAGAAATTAAAGTGATACACATAGGAATAGAAAAACTCAAGTTGGCACTATTTGTTGATGATATGATTCTATACCTAGAAGACCCTAAAATTCCCACCAGAAAACTTCTAGAACTAGTAAATGAATTCAGCAAAGTAGCAGAATATAAAATCAACACCAATAAATCATGCATTTCTGTATTTCAGTGACAAATCATCAGAAAGGAAATAAGGAAAACTACCCCATTTACAATAACCTCAGGAAAAATAAAATACTTGGGAATCAACTTAAGAAAAGAGGTGAAAGATCCATATAATGAAGATTACAGAATGCTAAAAAAAGAAATTAAAGAAGACTTTAGAATATGGAAAGATCTACCTTGTTCTTAGGCAGAATTAATATTGTCAAAATGACCATACCACCAAAAGTACTATACAGATTTAATGTAATTACAATCAAAATCCCAATGACATTCATTATAGAAATAAAAAAGCAGTCATGAAATTCATCTAGAAAAATAAGAGCCCCAGAATAGCTAAATCGATCCTTAGCAAGAAAAGTGAAGCAGATGGCATCATTATACCAGACCTTAAACTATACTACAGAGCAATAGTAACAAAAATAGCATGGTATTGGCACCAAAACAGACTGGTAGACCAATGGTACAGAATAGAGGACACAGAGACTAACCCACAAAATTACAATTGTCTTATATTAGACAAAGGCACCAAAAATATACATTGGAGAAAAGATAGCCTCTTCAACAAATGGTGCTGGGAAAACTGGAAATCCATATGCAACAAAATGAAATTAAACCACTATCTCTCACCATGCACAAAACTCAATTCAAAGTGGATTGAGAACCTAGGAATTAAACCAGAGACACTGCGCCTATTAGAAGAAAAAGTAGGCTCCAATCTCCATCATGTCATATAGGACCTTGACTTCCTTAATAAGACTCCTATAGCACACGAATTAATATAAAGAATCAATAAATGGGAGGGATTCAAACTAAAAAGCTTCATCTCAACAACAACAACAACAAAACAATCAGTGAGACAGAGAGCCTGGGAACAAATTTTTACCAAATGCACATCAGATAGAGCACTAATATCTAGGATATATGAAGAACTCAAAAATCTTAACACCAAAAAAACAAATAACACAACCAATCAATGGGCCAAGGAAATGAACAGACACTTCACAGATGATGAAATAAAATCAATCAACAAATATATGAAAAAAAAATTGTTCAACATCTCTAGCCATTAGAGAAATGCAAATTAAAACTAAGATTTCATCTCACTCCAGTCAGAATGGCAGCTATTAAGAATATAAACAATAATAAGAGTTGTCGAGGATGTGGGGAATAAGGCACACTCATACATTGCTGGTGGGACTGCAAATTGGTGCAGCCCATATGGAAAGCAGTATGGAGAATCCTTGGAAAATTGGGAATAAAACCACCATTTGACCTAGCTATCCCACTTCTCAGTCTATACCCAAAGGACTTAAAAACAGCATACTTTACAGGGACACAGCCACATAAATGTTTATAGCAGCACAGTTCACAATAGCTAAACTGTGGAACCAAACTAGATGCCCTTCAATAGATGAATGGATAAAGCGGTGTATATACACAATGGAATATTACTCAGCATTAAAAGAGAATAAAATCATGGCATTTGCAGGTAAATGGATGGAGTTGGAGAAGATAATGCTAACTAAAGTTAGCTAATTCCAGAAAACCAAATGCTGAATGTTTTCACTAATTTAAGGATGCTGATTTATAATATGCTGCAAGGGAGGGAGATGGGAGGATTAGATGAACTCTAGATAGGGCAAAGGGGGAAAAGGGGAGGGAGAAGAAGGGAGGGGGCATGGGAGTTGGAAAGAAGTGTGAAATGTAGTCCTGGGAGGAATGAACATTTTAACTTTTATTAATTACTTATGCCTTACTGGGAGTGATATGTAACACAGTTCTTCAAAGCAGCATTTCAGAGGGGGATATAAACAACTCTAAAGGCACTAATGCTAAGAGTGGAAAAGAAAAATGAGAGGTGATAGGGCACCAAATATAGTGTTCCTTTTTTTCCGAAAATTACCACCATTTAATGAAAAAAGTACACATTCTTAGCCATGTAATTGCTTTAATTTTTGGTTCAGAGCATATTGTATTTTTAGAAACTAGTTAGTAACATTGTTTAAAATAGATGCATTGGGAATGTGAGGAATTTATTGGGATTCTGCTGCTTACTACTGTGCGAACTAGAAAAGCCACTTAGCTTTAGTTTCATTCAATGAGAAAGTGGGCATAATACCTACCCTGCTTACTTCACAGGGTGGTTATGAAAGTTGGAAAGCTTTCTAAGTTGGAAAAACAAATATATTATCTATAGTTGATGTCATCGTAAAAAGAATAAGTGCAATGAAGACTTGCCTCTCATTATCAGTGGAATTTATGGTTGGTGGAGATAGATAGATAGATAGATAGATAGATAGATAGATAGATAGATAGATAGATAGATTTGTACCTATTCTATTGTTTCTTTAAATTCTGAAGGAATTTCTACCCAGGTTCTGAAAATGAATATTATTCGCATTTTGGGAAGAGCCTTTCACAAAAATTTCCTCTACTTTTAACTCTAGGCCCATTAATGTGTAAGTTTATCTAGTCCATGATATCATTTTACAAGAGAAAAGCTGTTCTTTTTTTCCATTTTCTCAAAGGACTGTTAATTTATATCAGAAATTTGGTGAGACAGTCAGAAAAGGCTTGGTACAGCAAGGCACGGTGTGTTTCAGAAGTTAGGACCGACAATTTCTGATCTACTCTACAGATTTTTTTTTTTAATTAACAAATGCTGAGGGGTACTGGACCTCTCCTCTGCGTTCGCACAGCTCTTGAACTGTGTAGGACTTATCTCTAAAGTCCTAACATGAGCTCTTTAAGAGCAGAGCCTGTGACTTACAGATGTCTGTGTCTCTGGGTCTCCAACAGGAAAAATTTGTTAAATAAAAACTTGAATGAGCTTGCATATCAAAGAGACAGGGAAGTGGCAGCTCTTGGCAGATTTTTATCCTCAAGGCAGCTACTTGCTCCTGCCTGATTGAAAGAGGGCTGTGCCTGACTTGGAGGCTTCTTACCTGGCCAAAAGAGATCAAAGAAGAGTGTCGGCCATGTTCATCAAACAGAGGGCTTCCGGGCTTAAGAAACTCATAAGAAATTAGGAGACAGTTCAGAGGAGAGCTCACATGAGTTAAAGAGATTAGAAAAAGAGGCAAAGAAAGGAGGCAACATTCAGGATTTGGGATTATTTAAACCTGCAGAAAAGAGCCAGAATAAAATGTCACAGTTGATATTCAGACATGAGCAGGGTGGTTACACACCATAAATCTTCTCAGCACTCTTTATGTGTCCCATAAGGGTAACCAGGTGCAAATGCTCAAGACTAGGTTCTGTCCTAAGGATATGAAAGGCTAGGCGGCTCCCAGCCCCCAAGGACCAATGGGATAAATTTCTTAGCATACTGTTCCTCTTCCTGGTTTGAGAAGTCACATATGTTATGAAATTCCTGTGAAGAAGTGAGATGGTCTATATCTCAGGTCGAGTTTAAAGAAATGGATCAATATAATGAGTGAAAGATTTAAATATAAAAGGAGGAAATAATTGGTTCATATGAAAAAAATACACTGATTTGTTGAAGGATATGTCTATATGTCTGTGTATATATGGAGTAGGTCAAATCCTGTGTATAATTTTAAGGTTCCCTACTTCAGAAAAATAAATGATATAATCTTACAAGCATGCTTGAAGTTTTAATTATATACATTTAAATTAGGTTTATTTTATATTTGTGATGTTATTCCTTCTGAAGGTATTAAAAGCTAACTGAAACTCAAAACTTTTTATTTTAACATTCAAAAAACTAAGTACATGTGAAAGATCTTTAAGTTTTACATATGACTTAGTGTAAGATAAAAGTATTCTGTAGATAAGATGGATTTAAGAACATAGGTGACCCTGAGATATGAATGTCTGCATATAAGGAAAAATGTGCATACTTTCAAGGCAGTGGAATGGTGGGGTCCAAGTCAAGGGCTCCAAGAGTAAGGGGGACTCAGGTAAAGCCTAGATCACAGAAAAAACAGGAACGTTCCCTGGAGTAATACATACTACAAAGAAAGATTAGAGTGGGAATTGGAACCTCAGGCCTGGACACAGGGTCTGCTGGTTGGTGGGCGGGGAAGGAAGGGACTGTGGGCACACCTTCCTCAGATGCTCAGAACCCTTTGTGACTCTACAGGCTCTGTGATGCAGGCCTGAGGTTATAGCCAAGCCCAGGCACCCTCAGGGCTCAGATGCCTCAGGCAACCGAGCGATTCAGATGATGGAGAATATTCTCTGTTTTCTGGAAAGCAACATTCAGCCATGGCTGAACCATGACTTAGATTATTTGGATACAGTCCCCAGCAGCATCTTTATGACTGGGGTGGTGTTGCTCCTTCTGCACCTGTGCTACCTGGTGTTCAAAGTGTTTTTCTTGACACACTCGGAAAAACCCAACATCCCAAAGGTAGGGACCCCCAACAGGGGTTCTTCTTGTGGCTTCCCATTTCCCTTCTCACATTAGTAAATGAGTTGGGTTGGATCAGAGAGATATGTAAGGTGGGAAGTGGGAATAGAGGATAAAACTTCACTCTTTAGGGGAGGAGATCAGGCAGGGCCAGGGGCTCAGGGAGGACTAAGATTTCCAACTGAAGCTCACAGACTATTCTGGGTGAAGGATTCCAAGAGAAAATGACAAAAAGTAATCGGTACTGATTGACATCCTTACTTATAGTGGGTTCTCAGAAGAAGTGTCTCTCCAGACACTTGATCCTGAGTGCCATACCCATATCACCTATCCTTCATTAAACCTCCTACATGTTGGGCTATGAAGGACAGCAGTGCTAACCTCTGAAGGCCTCTGATCAGAGGCTGGAGGCTGAGATCTCTCCCCAGAACATAGGGTCCTGTGAGGGAGGCAGATGTGACTGTTGGCTCCAGATTCTATGATCTCCTTCAGCAGAGGACTTCTGATTGAGAATGTCAGAATGTGGAGCTCAAGAAAAATGCTCTCTTACTTAAGCTTTCTAAAGAAGAAAAATTGAAAATATTGTATTTCCTTAAAAAGTTAAAAGAAGGAAGAAATCTCTATTAATTAAGTGCAGAGTAATAATAATTGTAGAGAATGGATAGCTGAGTTTCTTAGAAAAAGGAGAATTGAAGTGAGTCCCAGGCCCTGATTCAATTATTTTTGTTCTCAGCAAAAGAAGAGATTCAAGAAGAGAAGAAGCAAAACATTCAAAGGTATGCTTCTTCTTATTTGACCTGAACACTCTAAAGGTGACCTAAGGATGTCAGTTTCTAACCACAGTCTCTCTCAGGAAACAGAGCCTCAGAGGAGAGAGACAGTGGGACTTTACACATCCACAGGGTCCCTACTGTGCTCATTCTGGTAATAAGTAGTGATGGACATGGGCAATGGGTGCTGCTTAATAGGTGACTATGGGAGGTTGAAGAAGGACTACAGGATGCTTTGAAGTCAGAACTTCTTTTTCCTGACATTGTGCAATGTACTTTTATTTCCTGGGTGATCAGACCCATCTCTGAGGAAATTGCTGAATTCAATGCTTATACCTGCTGGTTCAGAGCCTCTAATGGGATTAACTATGAGAAGAACTTCATCACTGAAGCCACACACATAAAAGCATTCTTAATGATTATTGCTCCAGTTGATCTTTGTCTTCAAAATTCTTGGGGGTTTCCAACCTGGATATTAATAAGCTTTTCCTATAAAGGGATCCCTGTGTGATCACTGTGTACAAACATTCCTTATGTATAACCCACTCTCCTGGTTTTCCAGGTCCGAGAACGAGCCAGAGAGAAACACAGGAGTTGAAGAAGCTGTTTTCTGTTATAACAAGGTGATTACCCATTTCTTTTCCTTCATTCCTAGTCCCTTTCTCACATGTTCTATGCATTCCCCAGAGATTCAGTACAGCATGGCCTTCTCACAGGGAGGGGGAGCCCTAGCAACAGGTATGTGAGTGAAGGTCTTGGGAAGTGCTAAAAAGTGTGTTGTGAGGTGAAGGATATGGGCAATGTGAAGGGGGTAGGAGGTTTCACCCACAGGACTGCAGACCTCCTTTTCCTGTATGGTCCTTGTTAGAGCTTTGTACTTTGTGTCCCTTACAGCCCCCTGGGCCAACATCAGGATAGAGACAACTTGCAGCAACTGTTACGTCCAGACAACCTCTGTAAGATGTTTAATGAGGTCAGTCATCTGCTATCTCTGACACCCTTGGAAGATGTTGCAAGTATTCAGACACATTTGGATTCCACAGGTTATGTGAGAAAATCATCACCTTCCAAATTCCCTGCTCTCTCCTCAGTCCCAGGAGGGGAACTATTGCCAGCCTCTCTGTTGAAGCTTTCTCCACCTTCCTCATTCTCTCTTCCCCCTAACAAGGTCATGCCCTCAGCTGACCTTCTCTCACCTTCCCCGTTGAGTGACTCTCTGCCACCAGAGCCTCTTCCTGCCTTGGACTCCAAGGCCACAGAAGACCCTTTACCACCCCCATCACTTTCCCTCCCCCCTCCCCCACCACATCCCACTCAGGAAACAGACACTCTTCTACCACAAGATGCCACTCTGCCTGTGGTGAGCAATCCTGCTGGCTTGTCCACTTCTGTTCCAGTGGGAGGCATGGACCATTCCAGCACAGAGCCCCCTGCCAAGAATATGCTGTCTTCCAATTTGGCACAAGATGGTGTAAAACAGCAATTTCTTGCCCTCCGTTCTGAGAACTTATCTGGGGGAGACACTGTAGCCTACTGTGTGGAGACTCATAATATCTGGTTTCTGCCCCCTGCTGTCCTGACATGCCTGGAGAGACAAATCAAAAAGAGGGGTGATGTCTTCAAGTGGAAAGAAAAGGAAAAGAAAGCAGAATTTCCAAAACAACATCAGCCAAATTACCAAGGATTTTCTTCAGAGAAAAGGTCAGAGTCAGCTGCTGATCAGCAGGACTCGGCCATCTCTCTTCTTTCATGGAACGAAAAAGGCAAATCAGAGGAACCACAGGTGGATCACCAGTCCCCTTATCCTAAGAGCTTTGAGGACCATTTACAGAAAAACTACACCCAGCTTTTCTATGGTGTCCCATCTCTACACCCCAAGTCCCTTAGCCCTAGTGTACCAGCTTCAGGTGATTATTCCTCAGCCTTTGTCTGCTTCAATACAGCATCCAATGACGCCACAGCCCACAAATCCCCAGTCCTTCTCTATACCCCACCTGCCTTCTTGCCTGCGAGCCAACCTCAACCCTTGCCCAAGACCTCTTCCCAACCTCAGCCCCAATATCTCACTCCTGAACATGCCCAGACCCAGCTTCAGCCTCAATCCCCACTCCCAATTCTGTCACCTCCTGAAAACCAGTTTAGGGTCTGTGGAGTGCGTGATCTTGGACACAAGAACGAGGCACTATCTCTGGTGCCATCTGAAATTCATGACCTAGAATACAATGTGACACAAAAATCACAGGAAAGTCTGTGGGGTTTACCCTCTGTGGTCCACAAATCCCAGGAGGACTTTTGTCCCCCAGCTCCCAACATTGTGTTGGTTAACCCATCCTCCAAAGCTCATGTTGCAATCTCCATCCTTCCTGGAAATTATCCCCTCTCAGATGATCTTCAGAAGAAACTAGACCACCACCTTCGAAAGAGGCGTATCCAACAATTGTGGGGCCTGCCCCGCAGAGTCTATGCATCCCTGTCACTGATGCGTCCTCTGGAAAAAATTCCTGAGACCTCTGAGTCAAAGAGCAGTCATGGGCTCTCAAGAAAGTCTTTGGATAAGAGTCAGAGCACCAAAGATATAAATAAGGGGGGCTCAAGCCAACCCAGAAACCTCCATGAACTGAGCTCAGGAATGCTTCCTCTAAAGATGGGAGTGAGGAAGGCACAGAGAGATGGTACCAAGATTGAGCAAAATCGTCATGTGCTGAGTGACCGAGATAATGTTCTGGGGTCTTCCTCAAGGAAGGACCTAGAACATCACTTGCAGAGTCCATCAGGTGGAACTCCAAGTACCTCAATGGTGAATTCACTACAGAAACAACTTGAAAATGCCTTGAACTCCCACCTGAGCAAGAAGTTTCAGGAAATCAGTGAGGGTCAGATTCCTGGCACTGTGCATAGATCATGGCATTCTATCAAGTTGGCATTGCCTGTAAGTGAGAAATCCACCAGACAAACGAGTCACAAACCTTTGGCACCAACCAGGACAGACAGCTCTGTCAATACTACCCAGGCTATTTCCTTCCTCGATGCTGGCAAGAAGAGGATGATGGTAGATCACATTACACTGTTTCATAAGAGGTTGATATATGGCCTTCCCAACAGGGTTCAGGAATCCCTGGAGATCTTTAATGAAAAAGATTCATATCACTCCTTTTCTCACTCCAAGTTTCCTTGTTCTGCCACCCGTATTTCTGGGGTGGATTCTAAACAGAGCATGTCCAAGACCCATGGAGGAAGATATAGTGCTTTTCATGGAGACAAAGAGAAAACCAAAGATGCAACTCAAAGTCTAGATCGTCCTCTCCTTGCCACCTCAGTCGTGGTCAAGAAAGAACAGGAGATCCTGACACAAACAGTCTTTGAGATCAAGCATGAGCATGTAGAGGACCTTCGCAGAATAAAGGATGGCAAACCATCTGTTCTGCCCCAGACACAGAGCATTATAGGCAAAGCTTATCAGAAACCACCTGTAGCAGCCAATAGATGCAGCCCAAAGCTGGCCAGGAGGCAAGCTGGGGTTGGACCTCAGGAAACAGGACCTAAGAGACTGAGTTCCAGCTACAGTGTAGCAAGGCCTCAGGGCAATCGGATGCCCTGGGGAAGTTCTTCCATGTCCAAGATATCTGAGAAATCCAGGGAGACATTGAAGGCACAGGAGCTCTATGCTTGTCAGTCACAACCTCCCACTGTCTTGACAACCAGAAAACCAGAAAGCTCCCCAGTGTCAGATGTCTATACTCCTGAAAATTCCCCCAAACTACCAGTTGTTAGAGACCCTGGATTGTCACACCTTAACAATCCATTGCTTGGTGAGTTAAGGGCTAAAATGAAGAAGGGGGAACCTAGCCAGAAGCAAGGCCATAGCAATGGCATACCCCTTGTTTCAAATAGCTTGACTTCCAAGACCTTCCTTAAACATGACCAGGGTGCTGCCTGCAAGAACATGGCAGTTTCCCAGGTCCTGCATGTCCACCTGGACAACACACAGAGCAAAAAGCATGGGCAGGGACCCTGGGTCCCTAAGCTTGACTTTCACAAAGGCCAAGATAAGAACTGCCCAGCAACTGCTAAGACAATGACCCCTCCAGGACCCAAAACACTCAAGCTTGGTGGAAGGGATGCAGGGTTGGGCACATGCCAACCCAGAAGGAGGAGCCACCACCCTCAAGACAGGACATTAGAGCAGACACTTGGGAGCAAGTCCTGCTCAGCCCAGTCACTGAAGGGACAAGCTCCTCCTGAAAGCCTCAGAAACCAGATGAAGAACTTTTTTCAATGGCTTTATCCTAACATAAAAGGCAAACGGCAAGAAGGTTCCCCGGAAAACGGCAGCTCCCCATCATCACCTGTGCAGGGCAGAGGCCTAGTCCAAAGGAGAGCTGCCTTTACTGGGAATACTGACAACCCCAGAATCATGAGAGACGGTGAAAAGGTCCTGGGGGAGAAACGTGGACACTGGCATGGAATCAATGTCACCTGCCCCCAAGAGCCACATTTGTCCCCCAAGAAGTCTGGGAAAACTCAGCCCAAGGCAGGACTTGAGGTCCAGGCAGAGTTTGTCCAGGTGCATCCCTTCAATTACAAGGCTCCTTGCTCTAAAGTAACAAGGATCAACTCCATGCCCCACAGGGATTGAAAGACTCATTCAAGTCTCACCTGTGGGCATCAAGTGGGCCAGTTTTCTCTGGTTGCCCCTTTCTGTGCTGAAGCCAATTTGGTTATTATTCCCTAATTTGTAAAGAGAAAATTCTTATCCACCATTTGCAAGAAGGAATATTTCCTATAATAATTATCCCTGATGGAAATACTGAATGTCCCCAATAAATGTTCTTACAAGAGTTTTCTTTGTATTGTGTTGAATGCATGGTTTGGGGGTCACTCCATTGGTTGTGGTTACGGAAAGAAAAAAATCAGTTTAACCCTTGCCCGTATTTGCTTGCAAGGTGACAAGTTCCCTAGAGCTCTTCTTGAAGGTATGTTACCTGCCCCTGAATCCCCTCCCCTCCCTTGTGAAGTTGGAGGAGGTGGCAGTTTCCAACCTCTTAGCTTTGTCTTAATGGCATTGTATGACAGTCCACACTTTCCCCCCTCATTGATCAAGTAGAGAGAAGTACATTTTCTTAGAATAAAATGACTTAGTCATTTTTAAAATAAAATTTGTCACCAATCAGCCTGTCACTGGTGCATGACCCTTTCCTGGGGGCATTTAGGGCATTGCCAAAGTGGATTCAAGCAAGCTAACAGAACATCTGGGAAAAGAGGAGGTGCTGCTTAAGAACCTGTCACATGGGCATGGTAACGTATTTTAGAAGCATACTGTTATCTTGCCATTGAGGTTCCCTTACTGGAAAATCACCTAAGGCAAATGGTCCCTCTTCCTGAATATTTCTTCAATCTGCCTGGACTGTTATTGATGGTTTTGTAGAGTAAAGGGGTCTCTGCTGTCCCTGCCTACAACTGTCAGTGTTAAGAATATCAATTAGGGTAAAATAAAGCTAAGAGTAATGAAAAGATATCTTAGGGTGAGTGGGAAAGTAAGAAAAAGATGCACAGAGAGTAAAGAATGACACTGTTGGTGGAAGAGAGGTTTATGCCCCATCATTCCCACATCCTGACCCTGGCATCTTCTTGCATTTCCCAGTGTGATTCTGCCACCATTTCTCTGAGGCTTTTCAGGGTACTGCAGAGCTTATGTTGTACTGGCAGAAGTAAACATGGGGCTCTTCTTTACAAGAAGACAGCTGATTGGTTGAATACAGACATGTCATCCTTACCTTTAGGGAAGGTGCCATTGGGACATTCTTTCTACCCATGCTTATAACAATATGCAAGATATTGCCCTTATGAGGATGAGAATGCCACCATTGATCTTTCTGGGCTAGATGGAGCCATGATATATATCTCAGATCACTTTGAGCTCCTGATCCCACAGTGAATGCTGAAGTATGCACCAGGTTTACAGATTTTCACCTGCTTACCACAGACCTGTATGGAATGCTACACACATGAAGGTGACTCCTCTTGCACAGACTGAGTCTCAAAATTGAGTGAGTTTCCTAGGGGATATTTGAATAGGTTTTCCAGGAAAAATTGTGAATTCTGGTTGGCAAAATCAAAACAAAAAGCTGTCTACCACAGCTTCCTTTTAATCTAACTAGAGTATCTTCTTTGTCAGAATTCAAAGCAGGGTTCAAAGCTCAGAGTTGCAGAAGACATACAGATTTTGTGGAGTCCCTGGGATAAACAGATAAGGAGTTGGTAGAGGAACTGGAAAATCACCATGTATGGATTAGTTAATAAACTGGTCTTTGATCCATATTGTCCTACCTTAGGATTCTAACCTTTGGTCCAGTTTAATTATTGACACACTTATAGAATTTATCACCAGAAAAACATCTCCATCTGAGAAAACAGAACCATCCCCCTATCATTCTAGTTTATGCTCTTAAATTCTGAGGTGTCAAAAATTTTTCCATTTCTCATTCTATCCACAAAGGTCTTCATTCCCTCCCTCTTCATCATAGAATTGTCTATCAAGTAAGCAACATTAATAAAGCTCTACTCCAACTGAACCTCATCCCATATATTTAATCCTCCTTGTCCGGGAAAATCCCATCTGTCTGCTTTTCCCATGGATGCCTTCCTATAAGTGATGGATCACTACTGGATTCAATCTAACAGGTTTACTCTCACCACAGTGAAGTCATAGTTGGTCCCGTACTATGTGGAAATAATTCACTTACTTATTCCCCAAATAATTATGGTATACTTACTCTCAATAAACAAACCTCATGAAGCTTAGGTCACTATTCCTTAGTCCATTCTCTCATGACACATTTATTCCAACTCTCTACACTTTCTTCAAAGTGGGGTCATCTCTACTTGTTGAGTCAATGTTTTAGATTCACAGTTCATAGAGGTACTAGAAGCCATCACATGGAATTCGTATTAATAAACTTTAAAAAAATACTCTATGCATCCTCCCCCCATTTTATATTTCTTCCTGTTATACAGAAAGAAATTTTCTTCCAAGGGCCTAACCTGAAAGGAATTCCTGAAGTATCTATATTGAGGAACAGCTCAACTCCAGTTTATGGACTAAACACATCCTTGCCAGCTATTGTTATCAGCTCCTCCCTCTTGTCATATGGAAATTAATATGTTACTTTTTAAAAGCTTTTTATTACAAAAATGTTTAAAGATATACAAAAGCAGATAGACCCACATAACCATTCTGATAGCTACCACTCAACTTTTGTAATTATGGATTTGGCATCTGTGATGCACCCCATTTTTACACTATGAAGCAAAGTGCATTTAACTATCTCATTATTCATTCCAGATGATAAGCTGTGTATCCTTTTTCAATGTTCTCACAGTCTTTTGATAGCACATTAAGAACATACCTGTCCATGTACAGGTGTGTTAATAAACTGGTCTTTATTTTTTTTCATTGGCTTTAAACAAGAGATTTATGGATTTTGACAATGCATTCTTCTCCTTTATTCAACCCTGAGAAGTCAATTGGGCAAATTCCTCACTATAACAGCAATCTTATGAATTAACTGTACAATATGTCAATCCCTTAATCACATAGTAACTATCACATGAAACAAGTATAGGCATAAAAAATTGAACCTCTGGATAAAAACTATTTACAAGAAAACAATTCTTTTCACTCATTGACAGTGATTGTTTCCATTTAATCCAGCAAACCAAATATATTTATTTCATCTCTTTCCCTCAATGCCATTTTGTAACAGATTATATAACAAAATGCTCAACATCATGAGTCATCAGAAAAATGCAAATCAAAATCATTAGATAACTCTTCACACCTGCTAGGATGGCTAGAATGACTATCAGGAAGTATGTGAGAATATGTGGAGAAATCAGAAAGTTGTATTCATTGCTGGTTGGAATGAAAAAGTGTAATACTTTTGGAAGATAGTCTGTCATTTCTTCAAGATGACCAACACAATTGACCCACAACCTAGTAATTCTACTCCTATGTATATTCCCAGGAGAAATGATATTATATATCCACATAGTAACTTATGCATGCATATGCATAGGATTACTCATAATATCCAAAAAGTGGAAAAAACACAAATAGACAAAATATGGTATGTCCATATAATGGAATTTTATTCAATAACAAAAGTATTCATACATAGTACAATGTGGGTTAAATGTGAAAACAAAACTATTGATACATGGTAGAACATGGATGGATAGTGATATTCTGATCATATATGAGGCAATTAAATGTCCAAATTAGGGAGATGTATAGAGACAGAACATAGATTAATGGTTGCACAGAGTCAAGGGGAAAATGTGCAAGAAGAGTAATAGATAAATGGTGGGAGACATTGAAATTCTGAAAATATTTTAAAATTGACCCTGGTGATAGATGCACAACTCTAATGATCACACTAAAAATCATTGTATTACATACTTTACGTTGGTGAATTTTATGGTATGTGAACTATATTTCAATAAAATTTTTAAAACAGTAAAGGATCTTTAAAGATTGTTTCTAGATGACAAAAAAGGGATAGGAAGCCAGGCATGGTGGTGCACCCTGTAATCCCTGCAATTTGGGAGGCTGAGGCAGGAGGATTACAAGTTCAAGACCAGCTTGAACAAGTTAGCAAGACCCTGGCAATGGGTGCTACCCAATTGGTGGCCATGAGAGACGTCAAGGAAGAACTCCTGGTTGCTTTGGGTTCAGAACTTCTCCCTCCTGATGCGTAAAGTAAAACTTTATTTCCTAGGAGCTCAGACTCATCTGTGAGGAAACCACTAACTTCATGATTCACATGGTGGTTTCAAGCATCACAACCACATACATATGTGAGATTTGTAGTTATCATTGGCCATTTGACCTTCTCTATTAGAGGATTTTTATGGCTTTCAGATTTTGATATTCTAAAGCATTTTCTACCAAGGGACCTATTTTTATTTTTTTTAAATTAGTGCATTATAGCTGTCCATTATATTGGGTTCATTTTGACATAATTTTAAAATCATGGACTATAATTTGCTCCATTTTTTTTTTATTTTTATTTTTTGAAGGTACAGTTTTATTTTTTTTCCAGCTTTTATTCCTTTAACATCTTAACAAAAGAAGATTTCCCAAAGTTTAAAAATCTTTGAAAAATATACAGTTTCATATTATTTACACAATATATGAGTACAGGTTCCAATATCATACAAATATTGTAATGTTAGAAACACAGTTGGAAGGCATGATGTAACTCACTGCTTTTAGATGAAAGACTAATGGACAAGTTTTCATATTTCAACTATCTTTGTTACTTGTTATATCCTGATATATGAACTATTAGGCACCTGAGAGGCTGGAAGACTACTGAACATGAGATGAGCTTCAATACCTTCTATTTTGTTTGATCTTATTTATTTTTAAAACTTACCACACTTATCTCTTTACAACTTTGCTTTATTCTCACTACCCTAAATGACCAAATAATAACCACATGAACTGTTAATGTATACATGAATCTAAAAATCAAACATAAAAATGAATAGCCAAGTTATATAAGATATATATTTAATCCCAGGCAAGTCCCTATGGCTTCATGAGCAACTTAGATTCTAGAGACAGGTGTCAACACTTCAGTTTCCATGCTCTGAACTATATTTTTAAAAAACATAAAAAAGGACTGACAATAATTGGAATAATTCATCTCTTTATATTCAAGAAACCTAAGATTAAAAATTCTAAATTATAGTTTTATTTATACTTAAAAATACATTGGAAATTCTGCATATGCCCATGATCAAGCTTATTTTCAATGCACATTACTTCAATTTTGATGACATGGTTTGTTCTGACAAGTCCTTTTACAAGCTGAACACCAAAATAGGGAAACTCCTGTAGATTTTCGCTGGCATTGCCACGGATGATGTGTATTGCTTCCTTGCTAATGGTGATGGGTGACTCTCATCTGCCTTTTATCACCTGAACAGTTTTCCGACCATAATGATAATAACTGTAAGCTGATGCATCTGTGGTGAAAGCTGTAAAATACCAAAGCATCCGAAGGTAAATGCTATCACCATAATTGAAAACTGGAGCTGCCAAAGAAGCTGCCACCAAGATTAACTGAACTGCTGTGTTTACCTTGCTGATGAACGTTGGTTTTAATCTAGCAGTAGCATAACAAGGATTGAAATACTTAGCTAGTGTTCGCGGTGTTGGAAGAGTTCGATATCTGACATAAAAAACAGCAGCAATCAACATTACATCTCTTGAAATTATCATATAAGTAAGTGGAACAAATCGGTTAGCCCAGCTAAAGCAAAAACTCCTAGTGCAACATTAAAATCTTCTTCAATAATCAAATATCCCAAAATTGGGGCCAAGCCAATTCTTGTCATTGACAACATATTTGGGATTGTCCATGGATTTTCATACGGACTGGGGGCGCTCGCCGGGACCCACCCGCCGCCCGGGGCCTCCGCGGCGGCGTCCCCTCCTGCCGCAGGCCCGGGGGCCGCTTTGCCCGCGCCTGAGCAGTGGCTCCGTGGGCCGGCTCTGGGCAGCCGCAGGGCAAGCGCGGCCGGGCGCAGCGACCAGCGCTCGGCCTGGCAGCTCAGGCAGCAGGGCACGAGCGGAAGCAAGGCCCCGCGGGAGCGCCCCTTACCCGACCGCACCCCCAGCACCCAGGCGGCCGCACGCAGGGCCCCCCACGAGCAGCGCGCCAAGCGCGAGGCCAGCATGGCCCTGCGGCCGTGCCGCGAGGGCCGAGGCGGCGAAAGCTCAGCAGCTCGGGTCACCGGCGAGCCTCTTCTCCATAGAGACCCCGAAGTGCCGGGGAAGCACGGCCGCTGGTGCCTCCATACTAGTTTCCTGCTCCATTTTAATCCCTAGTACTTCCCCTTTCTCTCTCCTCCCCTTACCCCCATTCTCTTTTCTCTTATCTTTCTTCTATTTATTTATAGTTTATGGATAAACATGATGGTGAAATTAACTGTGCTATATTTATATATAAATATACAAAGAAAACTTTGGCTAGATTCATTTCACATTTTTGTGCTTCCCTTTTCCAGTTCCTTCTCCCTTCCCTGAATTCCCTTCCTCTTCTCCACTGATCTACTATTTTCATAGGATTTTCCCTCTCTTTTTTCTTCTCCTTACTTCAGTTAAGCTTCCACATATGAGAGAAAACAATCAACCCTTGACTGCCTTGAGTCAGACTTTTTTCATTTAGCATGATGTTCCATCCATTTCCCAGCAAATCCCATAATTTTATTCTTCTTTACAAATAAGTAAAACTCCACTGTGTATATATACCACATTTTCTTTCTCCATTGGTCTGTTGATAGACACCTAGGCTGGTTCCATGGCTTGGCTACTGTGAAATGCACTGCTATACACATTAAGTGGCTGCATTCCTATAGTATGGTTTTAGATCTTTCGGATGTATACTGAGGAGTGGGATAATTGGGTCGTATGGTTGTTTTGAGGAATCTAGTCTTTTGAGGAATCTCCAAACTCCTTTAGTGGTTGTACTAATTTACAGTCCTATCAACAATGTATTAGAGTACTTTTTCCCCACATCTGCACCAACATTTGTAATTTTTATATTCTTATTAATTGCCATTCTGACTAGAGTGAGATGAAATCTCAATGTAGTTTTGATTTTCATTTCCCTAATTGATAGAGATATTCAACATTTTTTCATATACTTGTTGACCATTTGTATTTCTTCTTTTCAGAAGTTTCTGTTTATTAATTGGGTTATTTGTTGGGGGGGTATTAAATTTTTTTGAGTTACTTGTATATTCTGGATATTAATGCCCTGAGGAGCAGGTGGCCAAGATTTTCTCCCATTCTGTAGATTCTCTCTTTCCATCTTTGTTTCCTTTGCTGTGTAGAAGCTTTTTAATTTAAAGCCATCCCACTTATTAATTCTTGGTTTTATTTTTTATGCTTTAAGAGTCTTGTTAATGAAGTTGTTGCCTGTGCCAATATGTTGATGTGTTGAGCCCACATTTTGCTCTAACAGTTGTAGTGTTTCTGGTCTAATTCCTAGGTCTTTGATCCACTTCAAATTGTCTTTTATGCAAGGTTAGAGATAGGGATCAAATTTCAATGTTGTACATACAGATATCCAGTTTTCCCAGCACCATTTGTGAATGCACCACATGCTTTCTTCAATACATGTTTTTTGGCAAATTTTTCAAGTATCACATGACTATATTTATATGGTTCTGTCTCTGTGCTATCTATCAAGTTCTATTGGTCTTCATGTCTGTTTTCAAATACCAAGCTGTTTTTATTACTATAGCTCTATATTACAATTTGAGGTCCAGTATTGTGATGCCTCCAGAATTTTCTTTATCCACTGGTCTATTAATGAACACCTAGGCTGGTTCCATAACTTGGCTATTGTGAACTGTGCTGGTATAAACATTAAAATAGTATAGTATAGTATATATAATATAGTGGCTGCATTTCTATAGTATTTTTAGATCTTTTGGATATGTACCAAGGAATGGGCTAACTGAGTCAGATGGTGGTTTCATGCCAAGAAGAGCTTGCTCAGATCTGCTTTAGCTATTCTGAATCTCTTATTCCTCCATATAAATTTCAGAACTGTTTTTCTAGTTCTGTGAAGAATGTCACTGGTATGTTAATGGGGAAGCATTGACTTTGTGTAATACTTTTGGAAATATGGCTATTTTGACAATATTATTTCTGCATATCCAAGAATATAGGAGGTCTTTTCATCTTCTAAGGTTTTCTTCAATTTCTTTCCTCAGTGTTCTATAGTTTTCATTCTAGAGGTCTTTTTCCTCCTCCACAAAGGAACTTTGTGTTACTACCTGCATTACAAATTAAACATTTTCCTGTCTTTCCAGGTCAAAAAAAAAACATGTTTAGAGAACAGAAAAAGGGAGAAAACTGCTCACTGTTATGATAAAGTGATTGATTAACCATTTCCCTTCTATTCTGCTTCCCTTTTTAGGATGCTGTACCCAAGGATTCAATGCAGCCTTCTCTTGTTTTGAGAAGGGCAACTATAGCAACAGGAAGGTTATAGAGTGTGTTGTGAAATTATGGATATGGAACAATGAGAAGAATTTAGCAGGTTTCAGGTGGTTCCAGCCCAACCAGGCCAATGGGCCCTTCCTTTCCATGTTTTTGTTCTAGATACAGCTTTGTACTTACTATCTCATGCAACCCTGTGAACTAGCATCTTTAACATCCACATTTTGTTAATTATCATATCTGCATCCCTCTGTGAGAAAATGCTAAGATCAATTACCTGCTGTCCAAAGAGTCCCTTATGCTGCACCCTCTATGTCTCTTTGTCTTCTGAAGCTTATATGCCTGAGTTGTCAAACATCCTGACATCCACACTCTCAGCATTCCCTACAGTAGACAAAATACCAAGCTTCAGTCTTTTCCACTATCCCTTTAATTCCCTCACCTAACAAGGTCACCCCTTAGCTAACCAACTTTCACCCTCACCACTCAGTCCCCAGAGCTGATTCCTCCCTTGGATTTGAAATTCCAAGTGAACCACTTTCTATTCCAACAACTTCTGCTTCCCTGTCTCCCACCAAATCATACTCAGGAAGAAGAACCTGTTCTCTAATGAAAGACCACTTTGTCTCTAGTGGATATATCTGCTGGTTTGTATATTTATATAACCAACTCTCAAAGGCACTGATCATTAAAGCACGACAATGTCAGAATTCTGCCAGTGGCTAACCCCCACCGGGAACATGTTATCCCAAGATTACCACATCTCATTTTCAGCATGAGCATTTTCCTCTCCAACTACTTGAGACTTGTCTCCAGGGAGATTCTGATACCAAGCACATGGAGTCCAGTAGCTTTAATTTCTTTGGCTTGAATATTCTGGCACTATTTGAGAGACAAAGAGAACAACTTGCTAGAGTGTAGGGGGGAAAGAAGAAGAAAATTTTTCAAGACAAATGTGGTTTGAATA
Source organism: Marmota flaviventris (assembly GCF_047511675.1). Classification (NCBI taxonomy): domain Eukaryota; kingdom Metazoa; phylum Chordata; class Mammalia; order Rodentia; family Sciuridae; genus Marmota; species Marmota flaviventris. The sequence continues at coordinate 22,109,838 of NC_092510.1, read as the reverse complement.
CCAGCAGATATTCAAGGAACTCATTGCAGTCACTTGTTGACAAGCAGAAGAAATTAAAGCTAAATAAAGGCATCTGTATCTTCATTGGCAGCTATTATATGTGAAGACTTTGGGAGGAAACTTAAAACAGTAGTCAGATCTTCTGGGGTCTTCCCCTGCTACACAGAAGGTCCATAGTGGATACTCCACAGGGTTCTAGGAGCAGTCACCCCCTAGAATCTCACTCTTGTTTTATTCAGTGGCATATGTAATGTTCCTGCCCTTTAAATGGAGGATTAAAGGTCTCCCTCACTGCCTCTGTCCCATCCACTTTCCCTCACTAATGTACATTCCTATTGCTTTCCTCAAACCAAGATTCAATACCAGATCCTATCTCATACTCATTTCCATTCCCATGCTCACCTTCAATCCCTACTCATAGTCATCTTCATCCCAGAATAAGGACTATAAGGTATCATTCCATAGATTCTAAAATAAAGCTGACTTTCACATTTCAATTGAAGATCAACCCCTGGAAGGACATGCATGTTACCTCCACATCTCTGTGAGCAAATACCTAAGAAAATCAACTTAAAGATTTATTTTTTGGCTTAAGTTTTAGAGGTTTCAGTTCATGGTCACTGGAATTCATTGTTTCTGGGTCTGTGGAGAGGCAGAACATGGCAGGTACTTTTGCTCACCTTCTGGTGGCCAAATAGTAAAGAGAGAACTAAAAGGGGCCAGGGACAAAATGTACCCTCCAAAGGCATACCCCCAGAGACTTACTTCCTTCAACTAAGTCCCAACTACTAAATTTTCCACCACTTCCTAATAACTCTGTCAGCTGGGAATGAACCAAGCCTTTAACACACAGCCTTTGGTATATATTCCAGATTCAATCTGTAACATTATGCCCTTGCCCCCAAAGATTCATAAGCATTTCACAATGCAAAACACATTCAGTCCCTCCCCATAGTCTTAATAGTTCTAGAAGTGCTTAAAAGTCCAAGTCCAAATTCTTCTTTGAGTCTCAGGCAAACTCTGAGCTATGAACCCCTACAAAAATTAAAAAAAAAAAGAAGTTAACTATGTCAACATAAAATAGCACAGGGTAAACATCCCCATTCCAAATGAGAGGAATAGGAGAATACCAAGGATGAAAACTAGCTGAGAAAATATTAAATCCTCTAACTATGTCCAGCATCTGAGGCACCTGTTGGTATTTGATGTAAGCTTCATAGGACTTGAGCATCCTGACTTTATGGCCTTGCTGGCTGAAACCCACTTGGTCACACTCTTGGGCTGGCTCCACTGCAGCTTTCCTCAGCAGATATTCCTGGTACCTTGGTATCTCTAAATTCTTGAGGTCTTCATTGCAGCTTCATTTTCACTCTTATAGCTTCATATAACATCTTCTCAGGAACTATCTGAATGAGTTCCATTCCAGCCACACTTTTCCTGGCCTCCAAGGCCTTCATTTGAAATCTTGGTGGAACTCACAACTCTTGCATTCTTTATGCCTGCAAAGCCAGCAACACCATATGGATGATGCCAAGATTCGCTGCCAGACCAAGCAGTGGTTAGGCCCCCTTGAGCCCAGATATAACAGTCCTGGAGAGACTGGATAGTTGAACAAGGTGAAATGAAACCCGAGGAATAGACTTCCTAGATGGCCCTGTGGGAGCAGGGCACCTAGGTGCTCTCTTGTCAAATGAAATATTTATACTTTTATGCCTTTGACCATGGAAGAAGTAGTGTCTCACTGATAACCTGAGACCCATCAAGACATCTTTCCTGTTGTTACAGTGCAAAATATTTGATTTATTTTTAATGGTGATCATCCCTTTAGCAAATATATCCAACAACTTCTGCTTCCCTCTCTCTTTCTTGGAAAGAACTTTACATATACTCCTTTTCTGGTCAAACTGCAAGGTTTTCAAAAAATCTTTCTGCTCTGATTTTCCTCCCAATTCTCTCCCTAAAATCTGTCTAAAACCATCTAGATTACCCATGCCACAGCCTGAATGTTGTGCTGCCTTCACATTTTATCTGCCAGATAAACTAGTTCATTACCTTTAAACATGGCCTCGCACAAAATACCAGTGCATAGACCAAATGTAGACAAGTTCTTTGCCCAAATATATTAATGGTGTCTAGTTTAATTCTCAATAGAGTCCTCGTTTCCATCAGACACCTCATGAACACAATCTTTACTGACTGCATTCTTATCGCCATTCTGGCCTTCTGAATTCCCACCAAACTCTCCCATTAAACTCTGTTACAGTACTCTAAACCTTTTCTGACATCATGATCAGATATAACTAAAGCAATGGCCCTACTCCCAGTACCAATTTTCTATTAGTCAGCTTTCTATCCCTGTGACAAAACCCCTGAGAAAATCAACTTAAAGGAGGAAAGATTTATTTTGGTTGTTTCAGAGTTTTAATTCATGGTCCTTTGACTCTGCTGTTTCTGGGCCTGTAGTGAGGCAGAAACATCATGGCAAGAGAGTGTGTTAAAGCAAAGCTGCTAACCTCAGTAGCAGAAAGCAAAGAGAGAAAGCCATAAAAGTCCAGGAACAAAATTTAGTCTTCAAAGGCATGACTCAGTGACCTATTTCTTCCAACTAGGTTCCACTTCCTAAAGTTTCCACCAGCTTCCAATAAGTCACTAGGTGGGGACTTACCTGAAATACATGAGCCTGTGGGGGACATTTCAGATCCAAACTAAAGCTGCCGTACTGCAGAAACAAATAATTTGCAAGGTTTAGTCATTCAGCACTCAAAATGAAAAGAAGCAATTTGCTCTTTGACTCCCAATATTTCATTCATCAGACAGTCTTCCCAAGTCTATGTTCTAGTCTCCATCTCTCCTGGCCATTATTATAGCAGCATTGAAGTCCATGAGATCTTGTAGCTTAATGTTCCAGAAAGATTAATCCCATGCTATTACCTCTGAACCCATAGTAATCTAGGATTTATAGGATTGAAGGAACCTTAGTGAAAATCAAGAGAACCATCTCAGCACAACTGCAGACATAATCATTTGATATTAAATGTCCCCCAAGGGTTATGTTCTAAAGGCTTGGTTGTTAGTTTGTGGAACTACTGGGAGATGGAGAAGCCTTTAGGAGGTGGGGCTTAATGGAAGGAAATTAGGTCATTGGGATACTTTTGAAGGTGATACTGGGAACCTGCTCCCTTCCTCTCCCCTCTTTTCTTCCCAGCCGCCATGAGGTGAGCATCTTCATGCACTTCCCACCATGTTATTTTGCCTTGCCAAAGGCCCAAAGTGGCATTATAAAACAACCATGGACTAAAATCATGAGCCAAAATAAATATTTCCTCCTTACAAATTGATCATGACAGGTATATTCTCATAGTGATTTAAAAAAAAATTGACTAACTTGCAACCCTCTGAACTTCAGGACTACAGGATCAAGTATCTAGGAAAGATAGAAATGATTCACCAGAAAGTTTCCATCAGAGGATCCCAACAAAGCTTCAGCTAAGAAGGGGAATGGCAAAGAATCTTGTGCATATCCTGAGGAAGTTCCCTTTATATAATGCATCAGTGGTCTCAGAATGTTTTCTAGTGAAGGGTTTGAGGCTGTCTGAGTCAAAAAGTGACTGGGTACATAACTCAAGAAATGACTCAAAATGAATTACCATGTTTCTCAAAGAGGAACTTAGATTAGGATTAAATACATATCCTTCTCACATTTATGCAGGATTTCTGGCAGATAACCGTGGATAGGATCCCTACAGCTATGTGTCTTTAATGACTTCCTGAGGACAATAATTGCCTTCTCTGAAAAAAGAAATTTGACACCCCTGTTGGGTAGGATCTATTACCATATTACCATTCTGGAACTTTCCTTCATTACAAAACATAACAGACGTTAAAAGCCAAAATTCTAAGGTTTCCAGTGAGTCAGAGATGGAGTTGTCCCCTAAAGGTTTTTGAATCTATAAAATTCCATTATGTTGAGAGAAGCTAAAACATGGCCTCTTCCTTAACTGACTTTTCTTCATCTTATAACCATAATTTGGGGGTGGGGAAACAAGACCCCTTAGGCAAAACACTAAAGATTTTCATGGAGACAAGAAGGTGCAAAAACATCAGTTCCCTGTCTGGATCATCCCTCTGCCATCACATCTATGGGCAAGGGAGGACTGAGCAGTTGCCATCTGGTACAGATCATTAGCTTACAGAAAACTTCCAGACACTTGAGGATGTCACAGACTCTTTTTACCCTGCATACATAGCATCATAAACAAATTAAGAAAGAAAAAGACTGTACTAGCCAATAGCTAGAGCTTAAAGCAGCCAAGAAGGCTAGAATGAGAAATATATGAATCAAAGGGTGAAAGGGTAAATTCCATCCATAGAATATAAGTTATTCAGAAAAAAAGGATGATGGGGAAGAATTCAGAACATTTTTCAACATCCAACATATCCAGGCAGATATTCAAGGCCTCTGGGCTCTGTATCTCTTCAATCACAAGATAGTGGTATCCTGACAACCAGCAAGTTGGGAAGCTCCCAAATGACAAATATGAATGTCAGTAAAGTAGAAAATACCTTGACCACTGAACATACTCCACCAAGAATATCCATTCTTGAAGATCCTATATTATCAGACCTTAAAAAAAAAAGCTATCTAGTGAATTAAAATTTAAACTGGAAACTTGAGTCACATAACCAGGCTCTCCCAGCAACTCGTCCCTTCCTTCAGACAGCTTGACTTCTGATTCCTCACTGACTCACTTCCACAGCGTCTCCAGTGGGGAACTGGCAGCTTTCCAGAAACTGAATGTCAACCTGGATGACTCAGGGATTAGCACACTGCAAAGCAGGCACCCAGGGTCCCTAAGCAAGTCTTATGCAAGTGCCAGGATAAGCTTCTGACCAGCTGAGAGGAGAGTGAGCCCTCCAGGATGCAAAAGAGTAAAATACAGAGGTGAGAACTCAGGGTTAGAGTCATCCAGAGCAGTAAGGAAGAATAATCCTGCAGAGGACAGAAAAGAGAAAGAGGATTCCAAGTCCTTGTCACAGAAGTAATCATTTTTCTCCTGAAAGTTTAAGACATGCGTTGGGGCAGGAAAGATGGTGGACTGAGATGGACATCGTTACCCTAGATACACGTATGACTGTACATATGGTGCGATGCTACATCCACTACATCAGTACAACCAGAGAAATGAAAAGTTGTGTTTCAATTGTGTACAATGAATCAAAATGCATTCTGCTGTCATGTATACCTAATTACAATAAATAAATAAATTTTCTAAAGTAAGAAAGAAAGAAAGTAAAATGCATCTAGGTATGACTTACAAAAAAAAAAAAAAAAAAAGACACAGTAGGTTTTTTGTTTTGTTTGTCAGTTGGTTGGTTGGTTTACTCTGGCTGTTGTTGTTTTCCAGCAGGTCAAAAACAGGACAAGAAAGTGTCCTGAAAAAGATAAGTTCATCCAGCCCTAATTTTGTGCAGCCCTAAGATTGAGTTGGAAGTAGAGCATTAATTATGAGCTATCAGCCTCCTGAAGCCCATGAGCTCAAGGTACTCTTTGACAAGATCCTGAAACAGAAACTGGCACATAAGAATGTGAGGTCTTGGAGTTGAGCCAGCAGAAGGAGGAACTGCACAATCCTAGGCAAAGCCTAAGTAGGGACAACCTTTCAACTATGGGACTGATTCTGACCCACAGCAAGTGGAGGAAGAGGAAGGGTCAAGTCCCTGCTCCTGCAACCAAGAAATTGTCTGTCCTGGCTCAAGTTGTCTTACAAGTGTTAGGTGGATGAGAGACAATGTCAGACTCCCAGAGAATATGTCAGGTATTACTTCAGAGTCATCGAGTTTCCCTACCTCCATGGAGCCTGTGTCCCATTCAAGCTTCACCTGCATGCACATATGCCAGGAGCCCCTAAATGTCCTCCCACTTGCTGAAGACACTGGGTTCTGAGATTTGACTATTGTATGCAAACAGAACATATTACTCCTGTACTTACAAGAAGTAGAAATTTCCCCCAAGGGGATAATCTAGTTCTTGAGATAAAAGCCTCCAAGTGTTCACAATACATCCTCTGATGAAAATAATTTCTCTTTAAGAAACCCTTTTTTGACATTGCCAGTAAATATTATTTCTAATATATAGTAGTATTCCCTGTGTTCTGCACTGGGGTAAGAATTTTATGTATCCAGAACTGTTCCTTAAAAAGACAAGATTTTTTTTTTTTTTAACTCTGACTGCTACTTTCATACTAAAAGATGATTTTTTTTTTAAATTCTAAAAGATGATCAGTCATTGTAGGGAGCCTGACAATGCCCTTCTTGTTTACCCTGGGTCTTTAACACTTCTCAGAATTTAAAAGCTCTATTTTTTTCATTAAATAAAAAGTTTAAAATTTACCAGGCCTTTTCAATGTGGGGAAACCCTTAAAATTCAGACCTTGGCTCAAACCATCTTTTCACCTGCTCCCTCACTATCCTAAATATCAGCTGCAGGATGGGTCAGTTACTCTTTCATAGTAGAGCCAGAAATTACCCTTGCTTCCTTATAGCAAAGTTTTGGAATTGGAAGCAAGGTACTGGTTAGGTCCTGAGGTCCGTAGCAGGGACAAATCTTCCTCCTAGATCTCTTGGTAAGAAATAAATTTCACCTGCTTCTAGAGGCCATCCCTTCTCTGCCTCAGAAAGGTTAATGAAATAGACAATATTCTTTGCCTGTAACAAAAATGGAAAACAGGTGAAGGTCAGCCTATCCCCTTTCTCTGTCCTTTCTTGAACAATGGGAAGGACAGAACTTGCAGCTCTGAAGGAGGCCAGGAATATGAATATTTTCCTGAAGACAGTGGCTTACATTCATAAAATGCCCTCAAATCATAAATGGTGTTATACTGAATTACCTGGCCAAAATGTAACATAAATATTAACAATATTTTCAATGAAGAATATAAACAAAAAATAAAGAGGAAATATAGGTATTGAAGATAATCTCTTAAATATGTTGCAGTTACAAAGCAAGTAAAAAAATGAAATTACAGACTAAGTAGAAAATAATTACAAGCGAGCATCACATGTAATGCTTTCTGGTAAATGGCAAAGATTATAATCAAGAAGTAAATTATTTGTTTAAACTTGTTACAAAAGGAAGAAAACTAATAAATTAAGCCCTTAAATGCATGGAGTAAAGTGCAACAAAACAGGAACAGAAAGAATTACTAAGTTTAAGAATGAATGACAAGAAAAGAAAAAAAAAAACAGCTTAAGTAAGTTCAATAACCAATTCTTTAAGAGAAAATGTTGAGAGTCTCTAACCAGCAGGGGAAATTAGATGTTAATTCATTAAATATCAATTCTAGTTTTATATTTTATTTTTTTACTTTCTGTTTTATTATACTTGCATAAGCCCCCCTATTTAATTCTCCCTACCTTTCAAATAATTCTTCATCCTAATATGTAATTCTCTCTTATTAATATTTTTATTTTTATTTTTAAGAGCATAATCTATGCTTTTTAATTTTTATTGCAAACATAAAGCAAGGGTCTACAATCACATCTGGGCAAGATTTTTAATTAAATTTTATTTTGAGATATAGATTCCTTTACCCCAATTTCCCCAAAGGTACATCTTATAAATCTACAGATCAAGCCCATAACCAGAACATGGAGGTTGATTTCATCAAGATGCACACTGTCAGCCAGGTGTGGTGGCACATGCTTGTAATTCCAGCAGCTTGGGAGGCTGAGACAAGACGATCCAATGGACAGATCAAAGTCAGCCTCAGCAACTGCAAGGCACTAAGCAACTCAATGAGACCCTGTCTTGTACTCATTGATAAATCCCATCTCTTCTTCAGGTGTACGCACCTTGGCCTCTGATATCCACCCTTCTACTATCAATTTCTATATTAACAATTTTTTTTAGATTCCCTATATAAATGAAATCACACAGTGTTTCTTTCTGTGCCTGGCTAACTTCAGACAATATTTTAAAATAGGATTCCTTTGCATTCAGAATGTCTGATTTTAGTCCTAGCAGGCTATAAACTCTTTTCATAAACATTTGTCTCTAATTTCCAGATGCATATTATTTTTCCTCTGGATAATTTAGTAGGCATTTGGATGAGAGGAAGAAAAATTAAAGTAATGTCTTATAGAAAATTCTAGAGTCAGGGGAAAATATAATAAAACTAATATATCTGAATCTATAAAAATATAAAATTACTAGCATAAAAATTAATACATAAAGTAGATCATATTTTATATTTTGATGGGTAAGATGTATAGAACTGTTTTCAATGAAAAGCTTAGAAAATATTATGTAAAATCACTAAAAATTTGTTAAATCTAATAGCCTTTCCTTTCCCAAGATTTAGGAACACTGATATTATCTTACACATAAAATCATAAATTTACAAATTAATTGGGACATTGAGAGATATTTCAATTCAAACTATTTTACAGAAGGACAAAGTGAGGCTCCATTAAGCAGTTGGTTATTACACACATCACAAGCCCATAGGGAAGCCAGAGTTAAAGTCACAAAGCCTATCTGTCCATATACTTGTTTTCTCTCTCTTTTTTTTTGTAATTATTAAAGAAAATTAGTGGTTTGAAAACTAAAACACCACAGTGCTATCTTTAAGAGCTGAAAGCAAAATATTGACACATATATCTTCTTCTTATTTTTCTTTATACTCTTATCAAGTAATGGGATTTATATATTTCCTAGCAGCAACATGGTCAGCAGTGGAAAGTGCTACACTACATTAGTCAGGAAAATCCAATTTTGTGAATTTTTTAAAAATAATAATGCTTTTGAGCAGCATACCTGACATGAAATCATGTTCCATCTTCCTGCAGTTCCCACCTCCTCCCAGTAGTCCATTAAAATTATTAATTCATCCTATGGAGTAATACACTGATAAGATTAGAGCCTTCATGATCTAATCACTTCCCCAAAGCCCTACCTCTAGACATTACTGCACTGGGGACCATGTTTTCAACACATGAGTTGTTGGGGAACATTCTAGAGACAAACCATAATAAAAATCAAAACTGAAAGAAAATGAAGAGAAAAACAGTAATCATATTAAAAGGAAATAAAATAATAAGTTAAATCTCATGCAAGAGGAAACTCTCCTTATTCCAAGCACACAGAGGCAGTTCATAGCCTCCTTATCTCAGCTGTTTGTGGCTGGTTAACTGCTTGATTGTCTTACATATGAAACCTTTGCTCCCCAGCTCTGGGGAGACACAAGTCTTGAAGGACAGGCTTGGCTGGTTGGCTTTCTGTGTATTAACAGAATTTGTCTGCTCTAAGGAACACTGCTTGTCCATGCCAATTTAGGATAAATGACTTCCATAGGTTATCCTCATCCCTTTTCAGATCTGAGGAAGAGACTGTTGTAGGGACAGACAAGGCAAGTCACCGAAGATAGCAAGAAATGGTTTTATTTGGCTGTATAGGCTCAGAGGGCACAACTTCTGCTGCAATCAATCAATCCCCTGAACCCTGAGTTCAGGTATTTTCAGAATTTTATACCCAGCATGTAAGGGGAGGGGCTCAGAAGTTCACCCTCACTGTCATCTCTGCCCCTTCCCCTTGGGTGTTACCTAGATAAAGCAGTAAGTGCCCCCATCCACAGTGGGAAATCCAGAGGAGAAAACAAGGCATGCATAGGGGCTCAGTGGTTCTAGCATGCATGAAGCCCTGAGTTCCACCCCTGCTCCAAGAAAAAAAACAGGCATTAGCAGGATAAAAGAGATAAGGAGAAATGTGAAGGATTAGTTACAACCATAAGAACTAAAAATCTCACGGATAGGACTGTGCAGCTGACAGTGGTCTGGAACACTGAACAGGGCCTGATTGACTGGACACTCTGCTTCCTACAGTCTGTAGAAGTTCACATAAAAGCAGTTTTTTTTTTTCCTTTCACTATTCTGGGCAAGTTAACCCTTCAAGGACAACACCTGAGAAGGGGAGAGCTTCTTCTCCCCTTTCTTTCCTCCCCCTGCCAGCGGATACCATGGAGTGCAGTTGGTAACTTCTCTTATCTTAGAAATGGAGACATCTCTATGAAGCCCCAGCTCAAGGCCAGAGGCCTTGTTTACACATTTCTACAAACTACTATACTGGATACATGTTTGTTGAAAACTAGTAAGGGGGGTGCTGATTTCTTCCCGGCCAGTGGCCAAGAAAGACAGGGCAACACAAAAATAGGAAGTTTATGTCAGGTGGATGGAGGTGGCTGAGGAATAAAGCACCAAGCAACCCACACACAAAAGAAACACTTTTCCTGTCCCAAGCCTTCCCTTCCTGCCCTAAGCCCAATAAAAATTCCAGTCTGGTTGCCATCTGTGCTTCTCCTTAGACCCACCCTGTTACTCTGAGGGTCCTGCCCAGGAGTGAAATCTCAATCAAGCCTCATTCAGCAGCTTTTTAAAATCTGCCTCCTTTTGGTTGCCACTGCCTGACCTTACAGATGATCTACATTGAACTCTTTCGTAGAGACTGTTTTGCTGACAGTCCTAAAATCAGCCATAGTAACTGGAGAAGCCCAGTTAAGACTTTTCTGTGGAGAAAGGGGTGCCACTACAAGACAAGAGCCTAAATTTGAACTTTTGGGATCTCAGGGAATAACAAACTGCTCTGAGAGTGTCTGATCACAGGAATAGGTTACTGAATAATATTGTGACATGAGAAATATTAAATTAAGCTGAATTTTATGAAGGTATATATAGAAATGAACTTAATTTAATGTTGTTAACCAAAAGATAGCAACAGTTCTCATACTATGCCTTTCAGTATACCTTTCAAAAAGACAAGTATTCTACTGATGGGTCCTATACAAATAATTACATTGGGAGAGAGTCAGAGAAAAAGACTTAGGACTTTAAAACTTGCAATGGTGAGAAATGATTCCTGCATGCTAGCACTTTGTCACTCAAGGTGTGGTTTGAAGACCAGTAGCATCAGTATCTTCTGGAAGCCTGTTAGAAACACAGATTCTCATGCTCCACCTAGACCTATGGAATCAGAATCCATGTTTTAACAAGATCTAAGAGATTTGCCTGGTTTAGGTTTGGGATGCACTGGTTTGACAGATTCAACAGGATATCCAAGGGAAAAGATATTAGGAAAAGTCTTACCTAATTTCTTCATTTTTCAAATTTTAAAACTTGACAGAGTTTCATAGCTAAGATGGACAATTAATGTCAGAGTTAAATCTAGATCCAACAGCAATGCCAGACAAATGGCCTACTCTATCACCCAAGAATTTCCAAATACCTAACTCAATTTTGAAAACTGTTCAGTTAGCCTCTTTCTTAACCCCTTCCCATCTAACTTCACATTAGTGCTAGATTTGATATTTTTAAAACTATCTTATAAATAAATCACCTGTCAGGGAATAAACCTATAAACAGGACAGACATACTGAATGCCCAGGTTATGTATCTAAAAGATCTTCTCTTCCAATCATTAGTGATGTAATCAAAGCCACAGTGAGAGATTGCTGGAAATTATTGAACATGCTTTAATTACATTGATAACTTTGTGGACATAGTGAGAGGATAATAGAGAAGGAAAAAGTCAGGACAAGGGCCGGTGGGAGGGTCAAGCAGGAGTGGATGGAGCTGCTGGGGCCTGCCTGTCTGACAGCACTGGCTTAACATTTGTATTTCAGTCCATCACCTGACTAATAACACCATGTAGTGAAATAAGCACCCATTCTAGAGGTAACTGTTATGTGGTGGAATATAAACAAGCTCCATTCTGCAGTATGTTTACCACAGTACATATTTATGAGTTGGGTTTAATTAAAAGTCAGGAACACTAAAGCTATTTTTTAACTAGATGCCTATTATCTAGTGTCAAATGTTTGGCTTTAATCATGCATTTTATATCATCGTGACCTAGATCACTGCCTGTGACATATGAGATAGTGTGTTGTCTTTCCAGAGAAGATGTAGCAGGGCTTGATGGATGCTTTCTCTTTCCTAACCTTATTACTACCAGCTTCCCAGCCATCTAATAAAATGCTATGATAGCGAGTGGGAAGGTGCTATAAATCATAATATTCCAGCTGCTTTGAGCCGATTATTAGAAATGCTGACTATATATCTCACAAACAGAAAGTCAACAAAGTAAGTTGCATCTTCTTCCCAGGATCAAGGCACTCTGTTCCCTGCTTCTCCCTCCCTGAGTGTAACAAAGGTCTCTTTAAAATGTCAAAAAAACACCAGTTAGTGAACAACTGTGTTGCCCTCTGTTCTGACATGATTTATCTAATACGGAGTTGATAGACAGTAGCTTCAGTATTGTTATACACAATCCAGTCATTATTCCTCTGATTGGAAGAGCTGTCAACTTCTGCACATTATAGACACATCTGCAATTTAAAGCTTAAGTTTGGAGTTTTATTCACCATTGTTTTTGCCCTGTCAGAAAAAGAAGACTCTTAAGGTCTCCTTAAAGTTAAGGTGGAAGCTGTGGAAGAGTGAGAGCTCTGGGGTCCTTCAGCCAGTGAGGCAGGAAAACCTGGGGACCTCCTTGGCTCTACCATCTGTTTCAATGACTCAGTGCTCAGCAAACATTCCATGAAGACCTTCTGCAGGCTAAGTACCATGCTAGCTGCTGAGTTTGAACTGTAGAGTAGACATGGCCTTCCCTGCATGTTAGGGGAAAATGCCAAGAGCAATGAGAACACATAAGAGGAAGTCCTAATCCAGTTTGGGCAGGGTTCTGGTGGCCAAGAGAAGACTTCTTGGAAGATAGGAAATCAAGGTAATCAGAGAAGAGGAAAAGGAATCTGTGTTCCAGAAAGAGCAGAGCATGTGCAAAATTCAGAGCTGTAAAATGAGTATGATCCAAGTTTGGCATAGCTGAGACCAAGAAGTACAGGGAGTGAAGAGAGAAAGTAATTTAGAAACAATATAGGCTAGGCCATGAAAGGACCTGTGTGCCTTATACATAAGTTTAAGCTATTATAAGGGTAATGCGAAACCATTAAACACATTTCAGGAGAACAAGGACATGGTGAGTTTTGCATTTTACCTTAATCACTCTTAATAGTGGGAAACACATGGGGGAGGGGAGCCCAGGAGGATTAGGTCAGGGCAACTAGTCAGAATGCAGCAGGAGTAAGCTAGACCTGTGAGAAGGGAGAAGAATCTGGAAGTACTTAAGAACTACTTATTAGGTACAGGTGACTGTACCTAATTTGTGATTGATCTGAGCTCTCTGATAGAACTGGTCACCAAGTTCTTTTTTCAAATGAATCCTTGTTCAGCAGTTTCCATTTGTTCCCACAGCTGCTATAGCTTCTGTAATGATAAACACTGGGAAGTACTGCACCTAACAACCACAAAGGGCCAAAATCTCTACTTTCTAATCCATGTTCTACAACTTCACAAATTCTTATGGGCCTCTTCTCTGTTCTGGATTCTTCCATTGGTGCCCAGTATTTGACCCAACATGTCTATAGCAACCGTTCTCAAATTCAGTAAATATCTGAATTACTAGGATGATGGATTGGAGAACCTGTAAAAAATGCAGAAAGAATACCAATGCCTATCAAGATTTAACTTTTAAATTAGATATGGCATGGGATGAAGAAATAAGCCTTTTTAAACAATCTAAGATACTGGAGCAGAAAGTATAGTTTGAAATAAAGTTCAGTGCTATGGCCTGGAATTCATGAACCTCTATAATTTCTGCACCTCTCATTGTCCTAGTGTCCACTTACTTCTCTACCCAAATCACTTTCTGTTGAACTTTGGCTTGTTTTTTTTCGTTTTGTTTTTACTGTAAAATGATTGTGCTATAAGAATTCTCATCTACCTTCCTTCAATCATATTGTTCTGCCTTTATCTTCTAATTGCGTGAATTCATTCAACTGAGTAGTTCTCAAGTACTTGCAGATTATTCTCCATTCTCACATCCTAGCTCACTGCTGCTGCACAATATTTGGGTAAGTAACCCTCTTTCCAAACCTGTTTCCTCATTTGTAAAACAGGGATTATAAAATTTTCTGTCTTGTGGAATTATTGCAAATATTAAATGAGATAATCCATTTAAAGCAATTAGTACAGTTTATTAAGATATCCTATAAAAGTTAATAAAATCAGTGTAACTTAAAGACAGAAATGGCAGCTTCTTTTGTATCATTGTCCACCATCCCCACTCAAGAACATGACATAAAACAGCATCACTGAGCAGATGGACTGATATTTATGGTATTCAAAATAAAAAAAAAAGTGAGTATAGCAGAAATGAACCTTACAACACAAACTCAGGTATCAACAATTATTACATGTCCACATTTATTTATGTCATCTTCAATATGACTAATAGCTTAAATCTACTAAACAAAAGGAAAGATCCCAAGGTCCCATGTAACATCAGAGAGTTTTCACACTGTTCCACACTGGACTCTCCTGCAATGCCCAGAGAGCCAGTCTGTGTGACTCCTGTAGGTCACAGGCAACTTAGCTATTTCTCTGCCCTGCATGGAATATAGGAACTAGACCTGATTGGGAACTTCTGGACTCTTGAGTGAAGTTCCCTGGGTCCTGGCTACTGAGATATTTGTCCTCTTCTTAGAACTTTGCTAGGAATGAGAAATGAACCCTTCTCCAAAATGACCCACTATTTTCATTTCCCATCTCAACAAAAGGGATTCTCTCTCTGAACTCCCTGACTTGAAAAACAGTTTTCCCTCCTTTGACTTTTTAATATATCTCACTATGACTTTAATGGGGCACTTAGTTAATGACTTTAATAAGTTTAGGATTCTGCTCGTGGCTCTACCAAAAAATACTCTGAAGCAGGGAATTATTAAGGGCCTGACTACTGTGAAATGAGGAAATAACAACAAATGAAAGAATAACAAGCACAAAATAATATTTTAATAAACTATCCTTTCCAACAAGCCAAGAGGGATCCATTTGCTCCAATATAGAATAAACAAAACACAAAGGAAATGGATGCTGCGATGTTGGCAGCATTTTCTTTTCTTGATTCCAACAAGACCCTGTTCTCTTATGTTTTGACACTGAGAGAAAGAGTGAGATTTCGGTCAAGGTTAGGATTCACTATGTCTCCTTTCCACATTTCAGGGAACTTTAGACTGTTATAGGGAGAGTGCCATCCATGCAAGAAGAGAACCTCCTACCTCTTGAAAGAACAAAGGCTCAGAGGGGCCACAAAAATCACTCAGAATTCTTCTAAGACATCAAAGGACTCCAACCAACATGCAGATGACTTGGTGAAAGCAAATAGGGAACATATGGATTAAGATTCTCTTGAGGCCTGGGGTTGTGGCTCAGCAGTAGAGTGCTTTCCTCACACATGTGGGACCCTGGGTTTGATCATTAGCACCACATAAAAATAAATCAGTGAAATAAAGGTATTGTATATAACTAAAAAATAAATATTAAAAAAAGGTACACATGGGTTTAGAAAATGGGTGCACAGGGAATTTCTTAGGACCCAATTCATTTTGGATTTTCTAAACATGTGTATGGCTATACCCTCACCACCACCACCACCCCCCCACACACCCACACAGACATTCCTTGCATGACCAGGAGACCCAGACAAAGGTAAGGCTCCTAGAGGCCACATGCCAGGGGTGGCATCACAGGTAAAATTAAATCAACAAGTTGTTTTTTAAATGCTTCAGAAAGGGGGAAAAGAGAAGGAAAAATTGATTGGTCATTCAAGATAAATTATATAAAACTTTTGATTATGGTTTCTGCTTTGCAGAATAAATACATATCTACTTTGTTGACGTCTGTTTTCATATCTGTAAATGAGGATGTGAACTAACTGATCTTTGTGCTTGAAAAAGTCTTTACACTCCAATTTGTTTCTCAGCCTACTTACTCCTCCTTATCTTTCCTTTTCTTTTTTCTATTTTTTATTCTAATTTGTTATATATGACAACAGAATGCATTACATTTCATATTACATATACAGAACACAATTTTTCATCTCTGGTTGTACACAAAGTAGAGTCACACCATTTGTGTCTTCATATATGTACTTAGGGTAATGATGTCCATCTCATTCCACCGTCTTTTCTACCCCAATGCTCCTCCCTTCCCCTCCCACCCTTTGGCCTATCTTGAGTTCCTCTAAGCCTCCCATTCTTCCCCCTCCCACAACACCATTATGAATCAACATACTTACATCAGAGAAAACATTCAGCATTTGTTTTTTTGGGATTGGCTAACTTCACTTAGAATTATATATTATATTCTCTAACTCCACCCATTTACCTGCAAATGCCATGATTTTATTCAATTTTAATTCTAAATAATATTCCCTTATGTATATATACCACATTTTCTTTTGCCATTCATCTACTGAATGGCATCTAGGATGGTCCCACAGTTTAGCTATTGCGAATTATGCTGCTATAAACATTGATGTGGCTGTGTCCCTGTAGCATGCTGTTTTTAAGCCTTTGGATATAGACTGAGGAGAGGGATAGCTGGGTCAAATGGTGATTCCATTCCAAGTTTTCCAAGAAATCTCCATACTGCTTTCCTTATTGGCTGCACCAATTTGCAGTCCCATCAGCAATGTATGAATGTGCCTTTTCCCCGCATCCTTGCCAACACTTATTGTTGTTTGTATTCTTAATAGCTGCCATTCTGACTGCAGTGAGATGAAATCTCTGGGACCCTATGAAAGCAGTACTAAGAGAAAAATTCATTGCATGGAGTTCATTCCTTAAAAGAAGAAAAAGCCACAAATAAATGACCTCACACTACATCTCAAAGCCCTAGAAAAAGAAGAACAAATCAGGAGCAAATGCAGCAGAAGGCAAGAAATAATTAAAATCAGAGCTGAAATCAATGAAATCGAAACAAAAGAAACAATTGAAAAAATTGACAAAACTAAAAGTTGGTTCTTTGAAAAAATAAATAAAATCGACAGACCCTTAGCCATGCTATCGAAGAGAAGAAGAGAGAGAACTCAAATTACTAGCATACAGGATGAAAAAGGCAATATCACAACAGACACTTCAGAAATACAGAAGATAATCAGAAATTATTTTGAATCCTTATATCCAATAAAATAGAAGATAGTGAAGGCATCGATAAATTTCTTAAGTCATATGATCTGCCCAGATTGAGTCAGGAGGATATAGACAACCTAAACAGACCAATATCAATTGAGGAAATAGAAGAAACCATCAAAAGACTACCAACTAAGAAAAGCCCAGGACCGGATGGGTATACAGCAGAGTTTTACAAAACCTTTAAAGAGGAACTAATACCAATACTTTTCAAGCTATTTCAGGAAATAGAAAAAGAGGGAGAACTTCCAAATTCATTCTATGAGGCCAACATCACCCTGATTCCTAAACCAGACAAAGACACTTCAAAGAAAGAAAACTACAGACCAATATCTCTAATGAACCTAGATGCAAAAATCCTCAATAAAATTCTGGCGAATCAGATACAAGAACATATCAAAAAAATTGTGCACCATGATCAAGTAGGATTCATCCCTGGGATGCAAGGCTGGTTCAATATACGGAAATCAATAAATGTTATTCACCACATCAATAGACTTAAAAATAAGAACCATATGATCATCTCGATAGATGCGGAAAAAGCATTCGACAAAGTACAGCATCCCTTTATGTTCAAAACTCTAGAAAAACTAGGGATAACAGGAACATACCTCAATATTGTAAAAGCAATCTATGCTAAGCCTCAGGCTAGCATCATTCTGAATGGAGAAAAATTGAAGGCATTCCCTCTAAAATCTGGAACAAGACAGGGATGCCCTCTCTCACCACTTCTGTTCAACATAGTTCTCGAAACACTGGCCAGAGCAATTAGACAGAAGAAAGAAATTAAAGGCATAAAAATAGGAAAAGAAGAACTTAAATTATCACTGTTTGCTGATGACATGATTCTATACCTAGCAGACCGAAAAGGGTCTACAAAGAAACTATTAGAGCTAATAAATGAATTCAGCAAAGTGGCAGGATATAAAATCAACACGCATAAATCAAAGGCATTCCTGTATATCAGCGACAAATCCTCTGAAATGGAAATGAGGACAACCACTCCATTCACAATATCCTCAAAAAAAAAAAATAAAATAAAATACTTGGGAATCAACCTAACAAAAGAGGTGAAAGACTTATACAATGAAAACTACAGAACCCTAAAGAGAGAAATAGAAGAAGATCTTAGAAGATGGAAAAATATACCCTGTTCATGGATAGGCAGAACTAACATCATCAAAATGGCGATATTACCAAAAGTTCTCTATAGGTTTAATGCAATGCCAATCAAAATCCCAACGGCATTTCTTGTAGAAATAGAGAAAGCAATCATGAAATTCATATGGAAAAATAAAAGACCCAGAATAGCAAAAACAATGCTAAGCAGGAAGTGCAAATCAGGCGGTATAGCGATACCAGACTTCAAACTATACTACAGAGCAATAGTAACAAAAACAGCATGGTACTGGTACCAAAACAGGCGGGTGGACCAATGGTACAGAATAGAGGACACAGAAACCAATCCACAAAACTACAACTATCTTATATTTGATAAAGGGGCTAAAAGCATGCAATGGAGGAAGGATAGCATCTTCAACAAATGGTGCTGGGAAAACTGGAAATCCATATGCAACAAAATGAAACTGAATCCCTTTCTCTCGCCATGCACAAAAGTTAACTCAAAATGGATCAAGGAGCTTGATATCAAATCAGAGACACGGCATCTGATAGAAGAAAAAGTTGGCTACGATCTACATACTGTGGGGTCGGGCTCCAAATTCCTCAATAGGACACCCATAGCACAAGAGTTAATAACTAGAATCAAGAAATGGGACTTACTCAAACTAAAAAGTTTTTTCTCAGCAAAAGAAACAATAAGAGAGGTAAACAGGGAGCCTGCATCCTGGGAACAAATCTTTACTCCTCACATTTCAGATAGAGCCCTAATATCCAGAGTATACAAAGAACTCAAAAAATTAGACAATAAGATAACAAATAACCCAATCAACAAATGGGCCAAGGACCTGAACAGACACTTCTCAGAGGAGGACATACAATCAATCAACAAGTACATGAAAAAATGCTCACCATCTCTAGCAGTCAGAGAAATGCAAATCAAAACCACCCTAAGATACCATCTCACTCCAGTAAGATTGGCAGCCATTATGAAGTCAAACAACAACAAGTGCTGGCGAGGATGTGGGGAAAAGGGTACACGTGTACATTGCTGGTGGGACTGCAAATTGGTGCAGCCAATTTGGAAAGCAGTATGGAGATTTCTTGGAAAGCTGGGAATGGAACCACCATTTGACCCAGCTATTCCCCTTCTCGGTCTATTCCCTAAAGACCTAAAAAGAGCATGCTACAGGGACACTGCTATATCGATGTTCATAGCAGCACAATTCACAATAGCTAGACTGTGGAACCAACCTAGATGTCCTTCAATAGACGAATGGATAAAAAAAAATGTGGCATTTATACACAATGGAGTATTACTCTGCATTAAAAAATGACAAAATCATAGAATTTGCAGGGAAATGGATGGCATTAGAGCAGATTATGCTAAGTGAAGCTAGCCAATCCCTAAAAAACAAATACCAAATGTCTTCTTTGATATAAGGAGAGTAACTAAGAACAGAGTAGGGACTAAGAGCATGAGAAGAAGATTAACATTAAACAGGGATGAGAGGTGGGAGGGAAAGGGAGAGAGAAGGGAAATTGCATGGAAATGGAAGGAGACCCTCAGGGTTATACAAAATTACATACAAGAGGAAGTGAGGGGAAAGGGGAAAATAATACAAGGGGGAGAAATGAATGACAGTAGAGAGGGTAGAGAGAGAAGAGGGGAGGGGAGGGGAGGGGAGGGGGGATAGTAGAGGATAGGAAAGGCAGCAGAATACAACAGACACTAGTATGGCAATATGTAAATCAATGGATGTGTAACTGATGTGATTCTGCAATCTGTATACGGGGTAAAAATGGGAGTTCATAACCTACTTGAATCAAAGTGTGAAATATGATATATCAAGAACTATGTAATGTTTTGAACAACCAACAATAAAAATTTTAAAAAAAAGAAAGAAAAAATTGACAAAACTAAAAGTTGGTTCTTTGAAAAAATAAATAAGATTGACAGACCCTTAGCCATGCTAATGAAGAGAAGAAGAGAGAGAACCCAAATTACTGGCATAAGGGACAAAAACGGCAATATCGCAACAGACACTACAGAAATACAGAAGATAATTAGAAATTATTTTGAAACTGTATACTCTAATAAAATAGAAGATAGTGAAGGCATCGATAAATTCCTTAAGTCATATGATCTGCCCAGATTGAGTCAGGAAGATATACATAACATAAACAGACCAATATCAAGCGAGGAAATAGAAGAAGCCATCAAAAGATTACCAACCAAGAAAAGCCAAGGACCAGACAGATATACAGCCAAGTTTTACAGGACCTTTAAAGAAGACCTAATTCCAATACTCTACAATCTATTTCAGGAAATAGAAAAAGAGGGAGTACTTCCAAAATCATTCTATGAGGCCAACATCACCCTGATTCCAAAACCAAAGACACCTCAAAGAAAGAAAACTTCAGACCAATATCTCTAATGAATTTAGATGCAAAAATCCTCAATAAAATTCTGGCAAATCGGATACAAAAACACATCAAAAAGATCATGCACCATGATCAAGTGGGATTCATCCCCGGATGCAAGTTGGTTCAACATATGGAAATCAATAAATGTAATTCATCACATCAATAGACTTAAAGATAAGAACCATATGATCATTTCAATAGATGCAGAAAAAGCATTTGACAAAATACAGCACCCCTTTATGTTCAAAACATTAGAAAAACTAGGGATAACAGGAACTTACCTCAACATTGTAAAAGCTATCTATGCTAAGCCTCAGGCCAGCATCATTGTAAATGGAGAAAAACTGAAGACATTCCCTAAAACATCTGGAACAAGACAGGTATGCCCTCTCTCACCACTTCTATTCAACATAGTTCTTGAAACATTGGCCAGAGCAATTAGACAGATGAAAGAAATTAAAAGAATAACTATAGGAAAAGAAGAACTTAAACTAGCACAATTTGCTGATGATATGATTCTATACCTAGAAGACTCAAAAAACTTTAGCAAGAAACTTCTAGAACTAGTAAATGAATTCAGTAAAGTGGCAGGATATAAAATCAACACCCATAAATCAAAGGCATTTCTGTATATCAGTGGCAAAGCCTCTGAGAAGGAAATGAGGGAAACTACCCCATTTAAAATAACCTCAAAAAAAAAAAAATAAGGTACTTGGGAATCAACCTAACAATAGAGGTGAAAGATCTTAACAATGAAAACTATAGAACCCTAAAGAGAGAAATAGAAGAAGACCTTAGAAGATGGAAAGATCTACCTGCTCATGGATAGGCAGAATTAATATTATTAAAATGACCATACTACCAAAAGTACTATACAGGTTCAATGCAATTCCGATCAAAATCCCAATGGCATTCCGCATAGAAATAGAAAAAGCAATCATGAAATTCATCTGGAAAAATAAGAGACCCAGAATAGCTAAAGCAATTCTAAGCAGGAAGAGTGAAACAAGTGGTATAGCTATACCAGACCTTAAACTATACTACAGAGCAATAGTAACAAAAACAGCATGGTACTGGCACCAAAACAGGCTAGTAGACCAAGGGTAATGAATAGAGGACACAAAGACTAACCGACAAAATTACAATTATAATGGACAAAGGTGCCAAAACCATGAACTGGAGAAAGGACAGCATCTTCAACAAATGGTTCTGGGAAAACTGGAAATCCATATGCAACAAAATGAAATGAAAACCCTGTCTCTCACCATGCACAAAACTCAACTCAAAGTGGATCATGGACCTAGGAATTAAACCAGAGACTCTGCATCTAATAGAAGAAAAAGCAGACCCTATTCTTCATCATGTGGGATTAGGCCCCAACTTCCTTAATAAGACTCCTTTAGCATAAGAATTAAAACCAAGAATCAATAAATGCGATTGAATCAAACTAATAAGTTTCTGCTCAGCAAAAGAAACCATCTATGAGGTGAACAGAGAGCCTACATCCTGAAAGCAAATTTTACCCCTCACACATCAGATAGAGCACTAATCTCTAGGACATATAAAGAACAAAAAAAGCTAAGCACCAAAAAAACAAATAACCCAATCAACAAATGGGCCAGGGATCTGAATAGACACTTCTCAGAACAGGATTTACAATCAATCAACAAATATATGAAAAAATGCTCATCATCTCTAGCAATTAGAGAAATGCAAATCAAAACTACTCTAAGATATCATCTCACTCCAGTCATAATGGCAGCTTTTATGAAGACAAACAACAATAAGTTTTGGAGAGGATGTGGGGAAAAAGATACACTCACAAATTGCTGGTGGGACTGCAAATTGGTGCAGCCAATATGGAAAGCAGTATGGAGATTCCTTGGAAATCTGGGAATGGAACCACCATTTGACCCAGCTGTCCCTCTCTTCGGTCTATACCCAAAGGACTTAAAAACAACATACTACAGGAACACAGCCACATCAATATTTATAGCACAATTCACAATAGCTAAACTGTGGAGCCAACCTAGATGCCCTTCAGTGGATGAATGGATTTTTAAAAAAAATTGGCATATATACACAATGGAATTTTATTCAGCATTAAAAGAGAATAAAATCTTGGCATTTTCAGGTAAATGGATGGCGTTGAAGAAGATAATGCTAAGTGAAGTTAGCCAATCCCCAAAAAACAAATGCCGAATGTTTTCTCTGGTATAAGGAGGCTGATTCATAATAGGGTATGGAGGGGAGCATGGGAGGAATACATAAATTCTAGATAGGGCAGAGGGGTGGGAGGGAAAAGGAGGGGGCAGGGCATTAGCAAGCATGGTAGAATGTGATAAACATCATTATCCAAAGTACATGTATGAAGACATGAATTGGTGTCAACATACTTTATATAAAACCAGAGATATGAAAAAATGTGCTGTATATGTGTAATAAGAATTGTAATGCATTCTGCTGTCATTATTTTTTTAAAAAAAATCAATAAAAAAAGACATTTACAGTTTGGTCACAATGTACAGAAATGGTAATTCAAATTATTATCTACATTATAATTAGTAGGTTTTCAAAAGAGTTTACAGCTTGTAATGGAGGACAACGTACTGGGAATGAGGTCTAGGATGATATGCTGAGAAGGTAGGAGGTGAGGAATAGAATTATATCTTAGGAAGTATGAAAAAAAAGAAGGTTATTAGCAGGAGAAGAGAGAGGAAGTACTTTGGGGTAGACAAGTGGGAAGAAAGTAGAGTACATAAGACAAACACACATACATATTAAGAAAATCTTTTAAATGTTAAAATAGATAAAATGTTTTTTTAAAAAATATACTACACAACTATAATATACTCTTCAGACATCCAAGTCCTCAGAATCCTTATTCATGCAAAGTACTTGATTTCACCTATGTTGGGGATGCGATGGCAGGAGGATAAATAGGTAGATGAAGATAAAAAAAAAAGAAGAAGAACAATCGGGAGGCTGAGGCAGGAAGATTGTGAGTTCAAAGCCAGTCTCAGAAACTTAGCAAGGCACTTACCAACTCAGCAAGACCTTGTCTCTAAATAAAAAAAATCTGTAAAATGGGTTAGAGATGTGGCTCAATGGTTAAGCACCCCTGAGATCCATGCCCAGTACCAAAAATAAATAAATAAATAAGGAACAAATAAACACCAAAAGTAGTAGAAGACAGGAAAGACAGAAAAAAATCTTTAAAATCAGAGCCAAAAATCAATGAAATTAAAACAAAAATAAATAAATATCAATAAAGCAAAATTTGATGAAATTTGGTTCTTTGAAAAAAATAAATAAAATTGATAAACCCTTAGCCAAGCTAACAAAGAGAGAGAATTCTCAAATTATTAAAATTGGGGATGAAAAAGGAAATTTGACAGACAAATATCATACTGAAATACAGATGACAATCAGAAAGTATTTTGAAAATTTATACTTCAATAAAATAGAAAATTTTGAAGACATCAACCAATTTCTAGATATCTGGGACCTATGACCCACCCAAATTGAATTGTGAGGACATAGAAAATTTAAGCAGATCAATTTCAATAATGAAATTGAAGACACCATCAAAAGTCTACCAACAAAGAAAAGCCCAGAACCAGACAGATTCTCAGTTGAGTTCTCCCAAGACCGTCAAAGAAGAACACCAATCCTCTTCATTCTATAAAGATAGTATTACCCTGATTCCAAAAACAGTCAAAGACATATTAAGGAAAGAGAATTTCAGACCAATATCTCTGATGAACACAGATGCAAAAATTCTTAATAAAATACTGTCAACTCATCTACAAAAACATATTAAAAAGCAGTGCACCACAATCAAGTGATGTTCATCCCAGGGATGCAAGGTTGGTTCAACACACAGAAATCAATAAATGTAATTCATCACATCAATAGACTTAAAAACAAGAAACATATGATCATCTCAATACATGCAGGAAAAATTGAACAAAATACAGCATCAATTCATGTTCAAAACACTAGAAAAACTAGGGATAGTGGGAATGTACCTCAACATTATAAAGGATATATCACGTTAAAACCAAGGCCAACATTCTTTTTTTTAAAAAAAAAAATCCTTATTTATTTATGTGTTTTTAGTTTTAGGTGGACACATTATTTTGTTTTTATGTGGTGCTGAGGATTGAACCCAGTGCCCCATGCATGTCAGCAAGCACTCCACCACTGAGCCACAACTCCAGCCCCAAGGCCAACATTCTAAATGGAGAAAAATTTAAAGAATTCCCTTTAAAAGCTGGAACTAGACAAGCATGTCCTCTTTCACCATTTCTATTCAACACAGTCCTGGAAACTCTAGCCAGAGCAATTAAGCAAACCAAAGAAATTAAAAGATTAAGAATAGGAAAAGAAGAACTCAAACTATCCCTCTTTGCTGATGACATGATTCTATATTTAGAAGCCCCCAAAACTCCACTAGAAAACTTCTAGAATGCATAAACAAATTCAGCAAATAGCAGGATATAAAATTACCACCCATAAATCAATTGCATTCCTATACACTCACCTGAAAAAGAAATTAGGAAAACCATCCCATTCATAATAGCCTCAAAAATATTTAGGAATCAATCTAACAAAAGAGGTAAAATACTTCTACAATGAAAACTACACAACACTAAAGAAACAAATTGAAGAAGACCTTAGAAAATAGAATGATCTTCCATGATCTTGGATAGGCAGAATTAATATTGTCAAAGTGACCATACTACCAAGAGTGCTAGAAAGATTTAATGCAATACCCAGTAGAATTACAATAACAATCTAAATGGAAATAGAGAAAGCAGTTATGAAATTCATTTGGAAAAATAAGGAGCCTAAAATATCCACAGTGATTCTTAGCAAGAAAAATGAAGAAGAAGCCATCACAATATAAGAACAATATACTACAGAGGCATAGTAACAAAAACAGCATGGTATTGGTACCAAAATAGACATGAAGACCAAAGAAACAGAATAGAAGACAGAGATACAAACCCACATAAACACAATAAATATAAATGCCCTTTATTATTTCCTACTTGAGGAACTGTGTGTGATTATAGTGGCTGAGAATATTGTAGTATACATTTCATACTGAACTTTATTAATCAATGTTGACTAAAATAAGAATACTATTGTATTATTATTTCAAATGAAAATACATGTGTATTCATTTGTTCATAAAATAAACCTTATTAATACTGTAAAGATAATATGATCCCACCTTGATAATTTCAATAACTAGAACCACCTCAGTTTGGCATGTTAGGTTTACCATCTCATAGTGCTCACAAATACAGATATGCTGTTGGTAATGAAACAAATTAAATCTTTGAAACTAATGTGTCAGTTTAACAAAATAAATTGGTAAATGTAACTGGATGAAATGTGAATTTCTGACAAATAAGCACTGAAATATCTAAAATGTATTAAATTATCATTTTAAACATCTTTTTGATGATACAAAGAATACTGTAAAATTATTTCATAAAAAGTGAACATTTAGACTGACAGGACCATGAGCATAAACTTCTTCCTAAAATGAAGCTTAGCAATGACAGTGGATGAGACTCTTTTATACATTGGCACTGATTGAACTTCAATGCTAACAGTTTCTGCCACATCTTTTCAAGGGCTTGGCTCAGTTGAATTCAAATTTTAAAGCTCAGCATTGTCAATATGCCATTCTTATGAGTCAGCAATAAGTCCAACTTCATGACTAATGATCACATTTTACACATTTTCTTAATAAGAAGTATATACAGCCAAGAAAACCATGAAGCACATGTACTCCACATATAAAGTGTAATTCCAAGGGCTTCAGAGGGAAAATTACTGTGGTGTGGAAAACCTATGTTCCATAACAGATTGGTCAGAGACCACCACAAGACTGTTTAATAGTTAGAATTAGTAAAATGCCCATTAAAGTGGTATGCCCTCTCATCTGTAGGTGACTAGTAATGCATAATCCTACAAATGTGATGGTTACTCTTTATGACTGAAAACACACTGAATATACTGTATTCTGTAAGAGATGGTTTTCTAAAACCTGTGGAAAAGAGACACACTAGATTGTCTAAGAAACACAGAGGTTTGAAGACAGTGAAGTCTGAAAAAAGACTTGGAGAGCAATTGATAGATGAGGGCCAAGACAAATTAAGGAAAGGGAGGATGGGAGCCTGAGGACGCTGCATCACTATACCTGGACACCAGACCTAGTGTTATATCTGAAAGGGAGAATGTGGGACCTGTTATGGGAAAAGGGATTCTCCATTTCCAATGCCAATATACCTCCCAGAGGACAGGGTCTAGATTCCTCAGGCCTCTGGCACAGGAACGTGTATTCCTATAATACTGGCAATCCAGTAGTATAGATTAGAGATGTAGTTAAATATAATAAAATGAAGAAGCAAAACATGCTCTTTCAGCCACTGCAACACATACTTAACTCTTATATTTACTACCTATGCTGCTGGTTTGGACAAGACATAACCTGTATAGATAATATACTCACAGTTTGCTGTAAGGATTGGATTCATCTGTTTAAGAATACTATCAGAATATCTGATTTTGATAATAACAGTTGGTGATAATTTCGAGAAATTGGTCTTCCAATAAATTTTTGTGGAATGAAAAAAGAAAGAATATCTGGCATTCAACAAATTCACCTTCTTTATTTCTTCCCTTTTGCTTCTCCTTCTCCTTCTTCTTGTCTCTGGCTTAAAGCAGTCACACTCTATATCTCTGGCCAAGGAAATTAATCTCCTATGCCTCAGCTTCCTTTTCTGCATTGAAACACCTAGTAAGTCTTTAAATATACTTTCCTTTATGAATCTATGATATGTAAAATGTACCTCAATGTTTGTAAGAGTGTCTTATTTACATATTTAATATGTAAGGTATACATAATCATTACTGCAATTCTATTATACTGTGTTGATTGTTGTTAAATTTTAGCTATTATTAATTGGACAAAAACTTGTAAACTACTTTGTGGTTGATGAGACCTAGTAAACACATTCTCAGTGAACTTACACATAGGACTTTGAGTATTTTTAGGCTTTCACCCCATCCTGGCCTCCTCAAAGTGCTTTGCCATCTACTCCCTCTCTCTGGAGGGGCCAGTTAAGTGTTAGCAGCCTCCATGTCACTTCGGCTGAGGCAGGTGAACTGAGCCTTTGCCCACGTTCCTGGTTCCTTCAGATGCTGCAAGAGTTGGTTTAGCACACAGGAGTTCCCAGTCCCTGAGCCTGTGCTCACTCCTTTCAGTCAACACCAGGACTGTTTCCACTATGAAATTACACACAGCAGTGCTTTCATTTTTTATCATTTAAAGATTTCAGGGATGAGGGATGATTAAATATGCATTCTGTAAGATATAAAAGGATATAGAAAACACTCAAGGGAACTCAGTCAAAAATATAGACTTTGAGTTTATATTATATTATAATATATTAAATTATATTTATTATATTTTAAACTCAAAATTCTTTGAGTTTCTATTCTTATAGAGAAAACTATATAGCTATTTGGGGACAAGTACATGGAGTGCTGCATATGTGGCATATGTTAATGGTGCCTAACTGGCAGGCCACTCTCTTCATTTTATTATACTTAACTACATCTCTAATCTAATCATGTGCTGGGCACATGAGGGCCAGGCTGCTTACCCTGTAGGCACAGTGCCCTGGGCTTGAGGCCACATGTTGTGGTCTCAGGGGCTGCTTACCCCATAGGCACAGCCCCCTGAGCGTCAGGCCACATGTACGGCCCACTCCTCAATTGGTAAGGACAGTTGGCCAGAACTTGTATTGTTGCCTATAATCTGCTTAACTACTGCCCGAATATACATACATGGTAACTACGCAATAAAATCAGACCTGCTTCCAGCTTGGTCTCTGGAGGTCTTAATTCGTGACTCCACAGCCACACTCTACCCTGTTCTGTGGACCTCCTCACTGGACAAGACAGAGCCCACGTATCTCTACCCTGTTCTGTGGACCTCCTCACTAGACAAGACAGAGCCCACGTATAGCTAAACTTGTGGGTAATAAAACCATGGAACTGAAATGTATGACTAAATAACAAGGAGCACATGTACCAGGGACTACCACCTTAGGATGACTTGCACTTCTACTGTTGAAGAATATCTGTGCCCTCATGATGGGGTAATTCACCTATCAGGTATTGAGCACATGAATTAATTCCTGTCACTTTCCCTTCAGGTCATGTAAAAATACCAGTTAGCATCTATTGGGCAGGGGGTTGGTAATGCCTGATCTTACATCCATTTGTGGTCACATTTACCAACTACAGACTTGCCCCTAGGTTGAGCCCACACAGAATTAAAGAGCACGTGAGGTACTGGAATGAGTCAGAAAAGATAAATCCCTCCCAGAAATTCATATTTTTTGTTGTGATGGTTTGATTTACTATACTGCTCAGTGGAAGTTATTCACCCTGAAAGCATTAACACACCTACACAAAGCCCTGAGCCATGAAGGATTTGGTTCAGGCTTGCAGTTTGTTAAAATAGCGCCCTGTAAGCAAATTTAGGTATCAGGTTTTCCAGAAAGTTTCTAGCTAGTGGCAACTTGAGAAGGTAAAACGAAAGTCTTCAAGCTTTGTTATTCTCATGTGATATAAGAATCACAAACATCAACATTACCTGAGAGCTTTCAGAATGCAGAATCTGAGATCCCACCAAATAGCTATGACAACCATATCTCACCTGCCCCATTATTGTCACTGTTGTGCTCTCATTCCTTCTGGCCCCCGTTCAGTACAGTCAATCTGAATCATCTTTTGGGGAGGGGGGTCGGAGGGTACCAGGGATTAAACTCAGGAGACCCAGTAGTGTTTAACAACTGTGCAACATCCTCAGCCCTTTTTATTTTGAAACAGGATCTCACTAAGTTACTTAGGGCTTCACTAAATTACTGAGGCTGCTTTGAATTTGTGATCCTCCTGCCTTAGCTTCCCGAGTTGCTGGGATGACAGGCATCTGCCATCACACCCAGCAAATAAAATCATACCATTTTTCAGTACAAATAAAATCATACCATTTCCTCATAAGTCACATGCCCATTCCTAAATTATTCTTCCCCACCTTTTAGAACTATGATAAATTTTTCATAGCACTGTTCATCCTCTCCACCATCTTATGCAATTTTACATTTGTGTGATTATTTTATTAATACCTGAATAGAATCCATACCTGTTCTTCAATCGCCGTAATACCCCCAGTATGTCTGTCACATAGAAGAACCCAATATATATTCTCTAATGAATTATTGTTCTTATATGTAAAATTATCAGAGTGAGATACTAAAAAAGTTAATCCTGCAATCTTGATCTCTGCCCCCCAAAAAGTCTAATGCTGAAAGTGGAAGTCCAATGACTTCAAAGTCCCTTCTTGATTATCTAATCTGTGTTTCTGAAAGGCTACCAAAAACAAAAGAGAAATCACTTCCTTATCATGCTCTGGGAAAAGTGACACAGGAAAAAGTGTGTGAAAACTCTCAAGGGAAAGTTGAGGGGAACTCTGGCTGATTGTGAAGATGGAGAGCAGGATGTATTCAAAAAGAAGAGGAAAAATTCAAAGAGGGCTCAGTAAAATATGAACTGAGTTTGAATGTCAACCAGATACATCTATCCCCCAAGGAAGGAAGTCACCTCCTAGGACTTTGAACTGGGAAGAGCAAGAAACAGAACAACTCAAAAGAATTACAATAAGAGCAACAATAAGGCAGGAGGCACCTATTCAGAGAAGTCCAAACTCCCCAAATTTAGAGCCACTAAGAACCCTATTGGCAGACTTTCAAAAGATCAAAACATTGGCAAAAGGGGAGAAGGATTTGCCAGAATAATATACCAAACATTGACAAGAAATCTATGCTATTTAAGCATATTCATATAAAAGTACAGTTGTTGTGGGACAGGTCACTCAGAAAACTCACCAAGTCCCAAGTTTGTCCAAAGTGAAGAGTCTTTATTCCAACTGGTCAGGACTGCTTCCCACAGGATCAAATTGTCTCTGCAGAAAGCAGCCCCAAGCCTGAGCATTTTAGAATATTTAAAAGCAAAACCCACATCCGGGTTGATGTAGCTGCAAACAAGCAGGTACAGAAGCTGAATTGGGCAGTTAGCAAGACAATGCAACGAGTACATTTATATTTCCCACAGGCCTTTCCAAATTGGCATAGCAGCAAGCAAGAAGAAGGAAAGTGGATCAAAATGACCCTAGTTCAGTACAAGTTAGAGAATGGTTACTAATGTCTAGACAATCAATCTCTGACAAGGTACATTTGCCCAAGAAAAATGGAAACCAAAGAGAATGATTTTACATAAGAATTGCTATTTTGTGTTGCCAAGTATACTACTATTCTAGGTAACTCTTAATGGGTACAGAGGCAGGGCTTTCCCATGGGAGAAGATTTTTTTACATGATATGGAGTCTCAGGGTAAAATGGAGTCTGTTTGGTCATTGCTTGGTCCATAACACAGTAAGAGTTCTTGCCCCAAGAGGGGAATATTAACAGCCCTGCCATATCTCATAATACAGTAACATCTAGAGAGTGAAGTAATACACTAACATGAGTATTTCCAACCCCAATGGATGTTAAACCATATAACATCTTTATTTTTAAGGGTTTTTTAGCTGAAAAAAAAAACCCTGACGATTCAGCCAATATAAATGTAGCAATATGTAAGAGGATACTTTCATCAGTTAAAGAATAGTGGATATTCCTCCTGAAAAGAAAACAAAGCTAGGATTTTTTCATTTTAAAACAGGGTATGAAGAAAATTTGTTATAAGTGAAAGACCCAACTTAAACTAGATGTTTTCTCCTCTTTCATTTCCAGAACCTATCAAGATTTTAGTGAAGGAATAACAGGGCTATATCTATAATAGGAAACAATATGTTCAGGGATGTGGGCATAGATGACTTAACTATACCTGTAGAATGAAATTTTTTTTAAAAAGTTAGCATCTTGGAAAGGATGCAGGTAGAAACGAAAGAATAGATGGAAGGAAAGGTGGGGGTTAATAGATTCATTATGTAAAGCAGGGAGTCAGGAAATGCTGTCTAAAGTCAATAAAACAAGAAATAGAAGCCATATGAAAATGTGTACGTTTATAGTGACATGATTATCAAAAAAGACAGGGAAAATAGAGTTGAAAGATGGAGTAAGAGAGCAAAATCCTCATATGTTACCTATTATCTGCCATAGCAAGGACACAGATAAAGTTTAAAGATGAAAACTCAAGACTGTGGTCTCTGCATTTGTACTTAGAGAGATAAAACAATAAGCATAGGATTCTCTGGCAGAGAGATAGGATGGGGAGAGTGGGACTCAGGATTAATACATTTCCTGTTTTACAAGAAGTACATCAAAGATTGTCCAAACCTTCTACACACAGTTTAAGGATTTTTAAACTATGGTGTGTTGTAAAGTTTTGTAAAATTCATAACATAAAATACTCTTTTAAAAACTTCAATAAACCAACTTTAGAAGTACCAGTATAAGGAAATAATTCATATCTTTGCTTACAGACAATTTTAGAAAATTATATGTGAGGTTCTATGTAGGGTGCATTTCATGCCAAAAATAAGATAGGGACACTCTATCTCATGCTAACATTGCCTCCCCTCATTTACTGGAACATCTATCCTACCATTGGTCTCCCTTATATTCCACATGCCCCTACCCCACTTTCTTCTTCTATGGTATACTGAAAGGAGTATCAATTGGGAATAAGACATCTTGGTTTAGGTTATAGTTTTGGTATTCATGCTCTGTGTAGCTAGGGTTAAGCTAGTTCTCTTAATGAAAAAGCAGTGTCTCCCTCACTAGTAATCTTTCAGAACTAAATGATACAATATATTTTTGAATGCACAAATATGTGGATGCAGGATTTTACACATAGTAATTATTCAATAAATAGACATTCAATTCACTGAGAAAGAATAATGAAGAGCACATAGTAACATAATCCAAACAAAATTTTTGGAATTTCAGATATTATACTTTCCATTACCTTCTGTGATCCCAAGCTCTTTTCATCCAAAAACCTAGGGAAACTCTGGAATTTATACTGTAGTAACCAGATCACCACACTTTTGCATCTGTAAATGTCTAGTTTGCAGACAATCATTGTGCATACATTGATTTACTGTTTACATTTGTTTAGACCATGAAAGCACTTTCAGGACAGGAAGTATGCCTTATATTTCTTAAGAGTTCTCAAAATCTAGCAATAGACCATTAAGTGGATAGCTGATCAAGAGAGGTTATGCTACTAGTTTCATTTCAGATTCTTGAGACTGAGGCTTTATGCACAATTAGAAAAACACACTTAGAAAAAAAAACTGAGTTAACCAAATCCATTGTACAGCTTATAATGAAATAACATTTTTTATTGTTAAAATTGTGAGAAATATATGTGGCAGATAGCTGGTTATCTACTACTATCTGAATTGAAACAGATTGTTTCTTACATATTTAGGAGGCTAATTGCTAGGGTTAGTTGCAAAAGAACTTGTTTATTTTGCTCAATAAAGTCATTTTATCACTTACAATGTCTGCCATTTTGTCACTGCAATATCATTAGTAGGGACTGACAGGATACTTTGGTATCTACCAGTTCTCTCTGAAATTAAAAATACATATTGGAGGTTAATGAAATTAAAAATACATATTGGAGGTTAAAAGATATGTTAAATTTGTCAACTGACACCTTTGGGATATGTTGATGGGCTCCAAATATTAGGCAATTCATACACTGGGGTCACAGCCTCTGCATCTATGATGGGAAAGCCAAGTTCCCAGGGCCAGGTCCTCAGGTTTGTCTCTGTTCTCTCCCCTCAGAAATGAGGATTACTCTGTGAGTGTTGGCAATGAATGACTGAGCCATCAGTTTTACTGAATCTTTCTGGATGTACGTTTCACAGTAAACCTAACCTCTAGGACACTATGAAATTAATGATATCATGGGGAAAGTGCAGTGAACTTTGGAGGATGAGTCACTCTGTCCTCTATGAGCTGAGCTGGTGGTGCTGCCCACTCATAGCCTTATGCTTCAATGGACTTCTCAAATCAACTTCTCAGAAACAAGGGTTTTTTTGGCCCGGATTTCATTAGAACATCCATATAACTAATATTAAAATAGAGCTTTCTCATCTTCACAAATTTTCCAAAGATCATTCTAAAAAAATGTTTTTGGAGATAAACAATAAAAGGACTTTTTGAGATTTGGTGGTGAGAGTTAGGCAAAAAGAGAAGAAGGAAGCATCAGAAAATGTCTAGACTAGTACTACTGGAATCTAAACAAAACAGATTCTACCAGAACATGTTTATGATGGTTTATTTCCTTATTCCACAAATGTTAATGGAACACTAATTACATTTTAGGCATTGTTATAAACACCAGGGGTTAATAAAAAGAAAATCATAGTTAGTCCTGGATATCATGGAACTTGTAGTCTAGTGAGGAATGTAAGTTAAAAGACTATATATGTATTATGGTTTGGGTATGTGGTGTCCCCTAAAAGCTCACATGTGGGATGATGCGAGAATAATCAGAGGTTAAATTATAAGAGTTGTATCTTAATCAGTGGATTAATCCATTTGATGCATTAATAATTTGAATGGTTTAATGGATGGTAACTGTAGTCAAGTAGCATGTGGCTGAAGGAGGTAGGTCAGTAGGATTTATATTTTGTGGAAAACGAAACTTGCTCTCTCTCTCTCTCTCTCTCTCTCTCTCTCTCTCTCTCTCTTTCTCCTTCCTGGCCATCATAAACTGAGCATCTTTGCTCCACCCCACCCTTACACCATGATGTTCTGCCTCATCTTGAGCCTAGATCAATGGAGTCAACCGACCATAGACTGAACCACTGAAATGGGGAGCGCAAAATGAACTTTTCCTCCTATCAGCTGTTCTTGTCAGGTATTTTGGTCAAAGCAATGAAAAGCTAATATACATATAACATATATATGTAATGTATACGTTATATATATGTATAGGTTATATGTAACATATAAAATGATATATATATGATATATATCAAATGTATAGTGTGTGTATATATAATATTTTATATACACATATATATAAAATATGTTAGGTAGTTACAAGGGCTTTACAGAGTAACCAAAAAGGATAGAGGTAAGAAGAGCTTAAGGAGGTATTAATTTACTTAGAGTGATCAGGAAAGTTGTCTCTGATAAAGGTGCTATTTGAGGATTTAAACAAAGTAATGATCAGAGTAAATCATATTCCAGCCTGAGAGAATAACAACTGTAAAGGCCCTTATGTTAGCTTGGTATATTCCAAGAACATCAAGAAGGCCAGTAGTCAGACTACAGTAGAATGAGCAAAAGACAGAATGCTGAAGATAAGGCTACAGAAGCGGAAGGAAATTAGATCATACTAGGAGGCCATT
The DNA here is from genome assembly GCF_047511675.1 of Marmota flaviventris. NCBI lineage: Eukaryota > Metazoa > Chordata > Mammalia > Rodentia > Sciuridae > Marmota > Marmota flaviventris. The sequence continues at coordinate 22,074,750 of NC_092510.1, read as the reverse complement.
GGGCTTCCTTCCAGGTTAAAGAGAGAAGCTTCCAAAAGGCAGGAGCAGAGATGTGTCATGATATAATGCATGTGATTAAAAGATCATTTCAGCTTCAAGGAGGAGAAGATATTTAAAGACAAGCTTAGAAGCAGGAAGACAACTGGGAAGCTACATCAAGAATCCATGAGAGGGCTGGGGATGTGGCTCAAGCGGTAAGGCTCTTGCCTGGCATACTCGGGGCGCTGGGTTCGATCCGCAGCACCACATAAAAATAAAATAAAGATGTTGTGTCCACTGAAAAATAAATATTAAAATCTCTCTCTCTCTCTCTCTCTCTTTTAAAAAAAAAAGAATCCATGAGAGGGATGACAGTGGTTTGATACACAATGACAGAGAAGAAGGAGGTAGATTTGGACAGAGTTCTGCATATACTACAAAGGATTTGACAATGTAACAATTATGTGGTATAAGACTAAGAGGCCAAAGTTGCTGGCCTGAGAAAATGAAGAAGGATGTTGCTATTTACTGTGATAAAGAAAAGTGTGAGGGGTAAAGTTTGGATACTAAAAAAAACATAAAAACAACAGCTTTGTTTTGTACATATTAACCATCCTGGTAAGCATGTATTATGGTACTACAAGACAAGAAAAGGAAGGTGTGTGGATATAGAAGAGATCTCAGGTCAAAAATTGGGAAAAAAAATAGTTAAGATTTCATTTAAACTACCTGTAACTGAGAAGAAATATAAGACATAAATATAAAAATAACCGATGAATAAAATATCACCTCTAATTAACTGTGCTTAAGTTTAAAAACATATAAATGAAAATTATATTACATTTTATAATTGATTCCAATGTAAATAAATAAATAATATAAATAAATATTAAAAAGTAAAATGGTATATTAAATGCACTTTCCAACTAAAGAGAACATTGTAAAAATGTTTGTACTCATAGAGGGTTGCTCATAGTTGAAACTGTAATTGATTGTTATTAATGCCATTAAAGAAATAAAGTGAGTAATATTTATTATAAAGACAGTTTAATATTATATATTTCCTTCATTTGAAGTGACAACAATATGACTCTCCTGAGATAACAGCTTAAGATTTTGCTTTTCCAATCCTTAGCCGGAAGTGAAGCACGTGGCATCGCTATACCAGACATTAAACTATACTACAGAGCAATAGTAACAAAAACAGCATGGTATTGGCACCAAACAGACTGGGAGACCAATGGCACAAAATAGATGACACAGAGACTAACCCACAAAATTAAAATTATCTTACATTAGATAAAGGTGCCAAAAACATGCACTGGAGAAAAGATAGCATCTTTAACAAATGGTGCTAGGAAAACTGGAAATTGTATGCAACAAAATGAAATTAAACCCCTATCTCTCACCTCACAATACTTAACTTAAAATGGATCAAGGACTTGGAATTAAACCAGAGACTCTGCATCTAACAGAAGAAAAAGTAGGTCCTAATCTTCATCATGTGTGGACTAGGCCTCAACTTCTTTAATAAGACTCCTATAGTGCAAGAATTAAAACCAAGAATCAATAATTGGGATGGAATCAAACTAAAAAGTTTCTTCTCAGGAAAAGAAACAATCTATGAGGTTTGCTCCTGGGAGCAAATTTTTACCCCTCACACATCAGATAGAGCACTCATCTCTAGGACATATGAAGAACTCAAAAAGCTAAGCACTAAAATAATCATCATCATTATCATCATCATCCAATCAACAAATAGGTCAAGGACCTGAACAGACACTTCTCAGAAGAGGATATATAATCAATCAACAAATATATGAAAAAATGTTCATCATCTCTAGCAATCAGAGAATGCCAATCAAAACTACTCTAAGATATCATCTCATTCCAGTCAGAATGGCAGGTATTATGAAGACAAACAACAATAAGTGTTGGAGAGGATGTGGGGAAAAAGGCACATTCATACATTGCTGGTGGGACTGCAAATTGGTGCAGCCAATATGGAAAGCAGTATGGAGATTCCTTGGAAATCTGCTAATGGAACCACCATTTGACCCAGCTATCCCTCTCCTCAGACTATACCCAAAGGACTTAAAACCAGCATACTACAGGGACACAGCCACATCAATGTTTGTAGCAGCACAATTCACAATAGCTAAACTGTGGAGCCAACCTAGATGCCCCTCAGTGGATGAATGGATTTTTTAAAATGTGGCATATATACACAATGGAATTTTACTCAGCATTAAAAGAGAATAAAATCATAGCATTTGCAGGTAAATGGATGGCGCTGGAAAAGATAATGCTAAGTGAAGTTAGCCAATCCCCCCAAAACAAATGCTGAATGTTTTCTCTGATATAATGAAGCTGACTCATAGTGGGGTAGGGAGGGGGAACATGGGATAATTAGATGAACTCTAGATAGGGAAGAGGGGTGGGAGGGAAAGGGAGGAGGCAAGGGATTAGCAAGGTCAATGGAATGTGAGTGGCATCATTATCCAAAGTACATGTATGAAGACTCAAATTAGGTGGCAACATACTTTATATGTAAACAGAGATATGAAAAATTATAATTGTGGTATAAATTGTGATATGAAAAATTGTGTGTAATAAGAATTGTAATACAAAAAAGTACATGTATAAAGGCATGAATTGGCATGAACATAACTCTATATACAAAGATACGAAAAATTGTACTCTATATATATTATAAGAATTGTAATGTATTCCACTACCATGTATTTAAAAAAATAAAATCAATAAAAATAAAAAAAATCAAAGTGTGCTACCATTTAAAAAAAAAACCCAGTTCCCCTTACAAAAACAATATTCATTTCTATATTTTTGTGTTCACCAAAAAAGCCAGATAAAACCATCAAGATCACAATAAACTCAAAAAATATTTGTTAATAACAAAAAGATTTCGCTTTTCTTGCCAGAGATAGCACAGTATAAATACACATTAATGTGTGTGTGTGTATATATATACATAACTTTATATACATGTATCCAATATAACTCTCAATATATGAACATACATATATGTATATATATATATATATATATATATATATATATATATATATTCTAATTTAACACTACCATCCATGCTTTCATATGATCATGGCCCTGGGGGCACCATAAGTGAGAGATGAAGAATTGATTTCAGTCTACCAAACAGTACAAGTGTTTCCTCTCAGCACAATTCACAATAGCTAAACTGTGGAACCAACCTAGATGCCTTGCAATAGATGAATGGATTTAAAAAATGTGGCATATACACACAATATAATATTACTCAGCAAAAAAAGAGAATAAAATCATGGCATTTGCAGGTAAATGGATGGAGTTAGAGAAGATAATGCTTAGTGAAGTTAGCCAATCCCCCCCAAAAAAACAAATGCCGAATGTTTTCTTTGATATAAGGAGGCTGAATCATAGTGGGATAGGGAGCAGGAGTATTGGAGGAATAGAGAAACTCTAGGTAGGGCAGAGGGATTGGAGGGGAAGGGAGGGGGCATGGGGTAATTAATGATGATGGAATGTGATGATCACACGAATTGATGTGAATATACTATGTATACAACCAGAGATATGAAAAATTGTGCTCTATATATGTAATAAGAATTGTAATGCATTCTGCTGTCATATATAAATTTTAAAAAATTTACATTAAAAATAGAAGATCCCTGTTTGAATAATGGAACCATATTGCAGAGTAACATGCATGATATAATAACTTTTCATGTAAAAATAAATAAATTATACATATTCTAGGTGAATGTATCACTGAATGCATACCAAACAGAAAACAGCAATAACAAAGTATTTACCTCCTACTAAGAGGTGGATTAATGGGTATCTTCAAACTTACAGATATTGTTATAAATTTTTTAACTCAGATAATCATGCATTATATAAATGAGAAGAAATAATTTAAAAATTAACTTCTAGAGGAACATAAAGTCTATTTCAAGGGGTGTAGTGGACATTTAGAACTTAATTTTTTTCTGTCAATTATATTTTTCCATGCAATTCACCTACTTGATGCAATCTAGTGAAGCATTCACCCACTACCCTTTTCATCAGAGAGGCAAGTCCATTATACAATCTGCTATGTCAACATCTTTATCCCTCTGTCCATATTTTTTTGTGTCAGAGGTTAACAAATATTTAATATAAGGTCAAACCACGCAGTATTTTTTAAGTTATATCAAATTTACTTTAAGCTACTATATAAAAACAAACATTTTGCATATGGATAACTATTATGGGATCTTTCCATACATATATGGAACACTCTGCTTATGAGAGCTCTCTTTTTATTTGGCTACTACTTTTGGTTGGATTTCTACCCAGGTGCATCTAAAATAGAGAAATACAGGAAGGGCATTGCTTAAACAGATATTTTCAATAGAATAAGTCAAATGAAAGAGAAACACTATGAGAAATGATGTATTAGGACAGAGTGTTCAAAATTAAAGATGTGTACTATAAGTTATAAAGTAATCACTAAGGTAACAGAACAAAAATTGTTTCATAAAAATATGAAAAAAGTATATCAAAGTGAACCCCAAGGTAGGATATGAACTCTGGATGATAATGATGTGTCAATTTAGGTCCATTGATTATAACAAATATACTACTATGATGCAGGATGCTGGTAATAGGGAGACTGTGCATGTATGAGAGCAAGGGATATATGTAAATCTCCATACCTTCCAATCAATTCTTCTGTGAACCTAAAACTGTTGTAAAAAAGTCTTTTAAAAATTCAGTAAACAGATGGTACAAAAAGAAAAAAATAATGATAATATATAGAATAAAGAGAAAACAAATAGCCATAAAGTAGATTTAAACACAACTATAACAAGAATCAAATTATACATAAAAGATCTGTATTCGTTTTTTTTACTGCTGCTACAGCAAATTACTATACACTTAGTGACTTAAAACAATGCAAATTTATTATCGAACAATTCAGTATTAATAAGTCAGGCACAGGTCTCATCTCACCCAACTAAAACCAAATTTAGGGCAGGATTTCCTTCTGGAGACTAAAAGAGAATGTGCTTCCTTGCTGACTGGGGTTGTTGACAGAATCCAGGCCCTTGTATATTTCAGGACTGAGATCTCTTAACCTGCTGTCCATTACCTGAGGCCTGTTGGAGCTCCTAAACTGACTATATGCCTTTGCTCATGGTCCCTTCATTCTGTGCTAAAGGCCACCAAAAGTCAGAGTCCCTCTCACACTTTTAAGTCCACCTGCCTCTTCTTCTGCCTCAAAACTCTCTTACTTCTGGGAAATTTTCCCGGATTTTAGGGCTCATATCCTCCAACGGGGCCCACATGGAGATTTCAGGATCTCCCTTTTTGAAAGTCTGTTGATAACCTGATTCCATCTGAAAACTGAACTAGCATATTTACAGGTCCAGGGATTAGGGCATGGCCATTTTTAGGAGAACATTCATGTGCCTACCACATAGTCTTAAAGACAGACCAGACTGGATGAAAAAGAAAGACCCAACTATATGGTACCTACAGGAAGCCCACTTTAAATACAAAGAAACAATCTGTTAGAAATTTTAAAAAAGAAACAGAAAAAGAAAGAAAGGAAGAAAAGAATTGATCAACCACCCTAACCCAAAAAGAGGGTGTCAGCAAAATGGCATTCTAGAGGACTCTACAAAGCTGTCCCTCCAGAAACAGGATTTAAAAAAAAAAAAAAAATGGTAAACTTTCAGAATCAGCGGCTTTGAAATTCTGGATGACAGCCAAAAGACTGCAGCAACCAAGCAAGCGGTTCACCAGGAGGACACTGTAGAGAGCCTTGAGGCCTTTCCACTTACCTTGCACCATCCCAACCCCAGCAGTGGCTTTGGAGATATGAGGCTGTGGACACAGTGTGGGCACCCGGTTCCAGAGGAAGAAGAGCAGAGGGAATTCAGTCTCCACCTGTCTGGGAGTCAGTTCCCTGAAGGTCAGTTGCCAGTGGCTTGGCTTTGGTTCCCTTCACCCAGAAGTTTCTCAGGGAGTCTAGAGAATGAGCCACACAAAGGTCTTGCTCAGGAATGCTGGAAGGCAGGCTGGCGCGGGGCCTACGGGGCCTTCCAAGGGTCTCAAGCCTCCAGCATAGCGCCCCCTGGCGGGGAAGGAGGGAAAGGCGGCCAGCCGGCAGGGGCGGCACTTAACGGCCGCCCAGGGCGCCAGCGACGGTTTTTCCGTTCAATCGGGCACCACGCGCTGCAGAAGCCGTTGCCAGCTGGGGGACCGGCTGCTTTGCTGCCCTCCTGCGCCTCCGCCTCTCCCGCCACCTACGGGGCGCGGCAACAGCTGGTCTCCAGGACCAAGTTCATGCCTGATCGGACCTGAACCCATGACCCTGAGGGCATCACGAAGCCCGCAGCTAGGAGTTTCCAGAGCCAACAGGGGACTAGGTGCTGTTGGTGAGTAGCTGGCTCTCTCCACAGGCATGGACGGTGCCAGGAGGACAACTGGAGTGGAGCAGCCTGGCTCTGCCGCCAGAAGGAAAGTTTATGAATAGGCTGGAGTCACAGTAGACTCTTGGGCATATTTGCGGACCAAATCCAAAAGCACAGAACAAATGCTTACATTGGTACACTCACTGATATTTTAAACAAATAGAAAGATTCTGTTGGTATAGGAGGGAAGAAAGAGCGGTTCAAATGACAGATGCAATCAGAGTTCTTCACAAACTAGGGCATGCAGAGTATCTGGGAAAAGGAAAATCACTCTGACCATTAACATCAGCCTTACTCCTGTTTACTGTTGCACCCACCATAGCCCTGACACTAAGATTCATGTAAATCAAGCTACCAATACCTCAATCCCTAACATATTATAGAAATACTATTTATACTAGCCACATTAGCCATGTTGTGCACTCTATTCCCTGATCAGAATGAGCATCAAATTTTAAATATGCATTAACTGGAGCAGTACAACCTCTGTAGCACAATCTTTTATGAAGTATCTCCAGCTATTATCCTTCTAACAGTTCTATTAATAATGGTATTTTACTAATTAATATTCAAGAACATGTATAAATAATCCTCCTAGCCTGACATCTAGCCATAATATGATTGCTTTCAACACTTATTGAGCACCTTTTGATTTAACAGTTTTCCAATTGCATGATACTTCTTCATTAACTTCTTAGCTTACCAATGGCCACAGGATTAGAGTCTAACCCTCACTGTCAGGGAATGATGACAACGTCATGAAATGGCTTTCCTGCTATTTGGCTGTTACAGTCATCAGAATGTTAGAGCACATTCAAACATCCTATCTTTTCTAAAGTATATATACTTTAGAAATATATACAATATATACTGTTAGCCCCATAACTAACTGTTGGAGCACTGGAACATACCTGAACTCATAATTTTTTTCCCTTTATTTGTCTTTTTTTTTTTTTTTTTTTTTTTTGGTGGTGGGGATTGAACTACCCTACCCAGAGGGATGCTCTGCCACTGACCTACACCCCCAGTCCCTCTTTTTTAAAATTTTTAGACAAGGTCTTGCTGAGTTGCCAAGGTTGGCCTCAAACTCAACCTCCTGAGTAGCTGGGATTGCAGGCGTACACCATACTTGTCTTTATATTCACTTCAAATCAAGAATCCTGTCTAAAACACATAGATTGCTGGTTTAAATTCCTGTACTTCCCACCCAGGTCAGAAAGGAGTGGGGAGAAAGAACTTTTGATGAAGATGTGTGAGGGAGGAAAGTGAACAATCATTTTTTTATGTAGACTTTAGACTTCAAGCATTATTGTAACTGGTGAGACTCATTTCCATCAAAATTGTTTTCTTATTCACAGAATTAAGATACTTAACTGGTGAGTATAAAGTAGAAGATGATTATGCTTTAACTTTTGCTCTACAAATTGTTTACCCTTTAAAATATCATTTTGCTAAAAGTAGAGTGCTGCTAATAAAAACTCTCACCATTTTTTCTTTTTTTATTAGTACTTTGTAGTTATACATAGTAGTTGGGTTCATCCCAACAAACACATACATCCTTGGAATTTAACTTCGGTTTGTGAGTCTCCCTTTTCCTGAACATCCTCCATCTTCTTTCTCATTTTATTTACTGTATTCTACTAGTCTTTCTCTTGCTCATCTATTTATTTAAATTTGATTGGTTCTTCCTACTTATACATGAAGGTGAAATTCCCTGTGGTATATTTATATATGCATATAACATGATTATTTTAAGAATTCTTTCTGCATTGCCTCCCCTTTCCCATCCCTCCACTCTCCCTCTCTATCTTCTTCTTAATTACCAATCTTCCCTTTATCTTTATGGTTTTCTATTCTTCCCTTCTCTTTCCTTTATTTTACACTAGCTTCTGTATGAGAGAAAACAGTCAACTTTTAAGTTTCTGATTTTGATTTATTTCACTTAGCATGACATTCTCCATTTCTACCCATTTACCCACAAATGCCATAATTCCATTCTTCTTTATGGCTGACTAGAATATAGATAGATAGATATCACAATTTCTTAAGATAGGCTTTTGGATTAATTCCATAGTTTAACTATTGTGAATTATGCTGTTATAAACATTGAGATGGCTATGTAACTGTAGTATGCTGATTTTAGATATTTGGAGAAAACACCAAGGAGTGGGATAGCTGGGTCATATAGTGGTTCTATCCCTAGTGTTTTGAGGAATCTTCATACTGCTTTCCAGAGTGGTTTTACTAGACTGCAGTTCCACCAACAAATGTGCAAATATACCTTTTCCCCCAAAACCTTGTCAACATTTACTATTGTTTGTATTCTTGATAATTGTCATTCTGACTATAGTAAGATGAAATCTTAGTGTAGTTTTGATCTACATTTCTCTGATTGCTAGAGATGCTGAACTTTTTTTTGTACATTTGTTGGCTATTTGTGATTCTTCTTTTGAGAGGTTTCTGTTTAATTCTTTTGCCCATTTATTGATTGGATTTTTTGTTTGTTTTTTAAGCTTTTTGTATATTCTGGATATTATTCCCTTATTGGAGAAGTAGTTGGCCAAGATTTTCTCCCATTCTGTATGCTTTAGGCTCTTAATCATTTGCTTTTCTGTAGTAGTTTAATAATATACCACTTGGCTTAATTTCTTGTGCTTTGGGTGTCTTTTTAAGGATGTCACCTAGGCTATGGAGGGTTGACTCTTGTAGTAGTTGCAAGGTTTCCGATCTAATTCCTGTATCTTTGATTCATTTTGATTTGAGTTTTATGCAGGGTGAGAGACAGGGTCCTACTTTCATTTTTATACGTATACCTATCTATTTTTCCCAGCACCATTTGTTAAAAAGTCTTTTTTTCAAAATATATTTTGGCATCTTTGTCAAATATTAAATGGCTGTAGGTAAGTGGATTTATCTCTATTTGTCTCTGTGTCTTCTATTCTGTTCCATTAGTCTTCATGTTGATTTTTGTGCCAATACCATTCTGTTTTTTTTTTTACTATAGCTCTGTAGTATAATTTTACATGAGTTATTGTGATTCCTGCTGCTTTTCTTTTCTTGCTTAGTATGACTTTGGCTATTCTCAGTCTCTTATACTCCAAAGAATTTAAAAATTCCTTTTTCTAATTCTGTGAAGAATGTCATTAGTATTTTGATGGAAATTATATTGAATCTGTATATAGCTTTTGGTAGTGTGGCCATTTTGACATTAATTCTGACTATCCATGGTGTTTTTTCATCTTCTAAAGTCTTTTTAAATTTCTTTCTTCCATGTTCTATAGTTTTCATTGTAGAGCTCTTTTATCTCCTTGGTTGGATTATTTCCCAAGTATTTTATTTCATTATTTTTCATTTTTATTTTGGGGTTATTGTGAATGGGATGGTTTTCTTGATCTGTACCTTGGCTGAATCAGTTTTGGACTATAGGAAAGACATTGATTTATGGGTATTGATCTTGTATCCTGCTACTTTAATGAACTCATTTATAAGCTCTAAAAATCTTTTGATGGAAGTTGTTTTTTGTTTGTATGTGTGTGTATGTGTGTGTGTCTGTCTTCTAGATATAGGATTGTGTCATTGGCATACATAGATAGTTTGAATTCTTTTCATTCCTATCTATATCCCTTTGATTTCTTTTTATTGATTTCTGATCACTCTGACTAATGTTTTGAGAAATATAATGAATAGGAGTGGTAAAAGTTGACAACCTTTTCTTCTTCCCAATTATAGAGGAAATGCTTTTGGGTTTTGTCCATTCAGTATAATGTTGGCTCTTGGTTTTTCATAAATGGCCTTTAGAATTCGGAGTTAAGTTCCTTCAACCCTAGCTTCTCCAGTGTTTTTAACATAAATGGGTGTTGGGATTTGTCAAAGGCCTTTTCTGCATCTGTTAAATGATCATGTGATTGTCATCCTTAATTCTGTTCAAGCTGTGATTACATTTATTGATTTGTATATATTGAACCAAGCACCAACCTTTTGTCTCTGGAATGAAACCCACTGGATTATCTTTTTTATATGTTTTTGATGCAGTTTGCTAATCTTTGCATCTATGGGCATCAGGGATGTTGGTCTATAGTTTTCTTTCCTTGATGCATCTTTGATTTTGGAATCAGGGTTATTTATACAGGCTTTATAGAATGTACTTGAGAGTGTTGTTCCCTTTAAATTTCATGAGATAATTTGAGAAAGACTGATGTTAGTTCTTCTGCAAATGTCTGATAGAACTCAGCTGAGAATCCATCAGGTCCTGGTCTTTTTTTGTGTGTCAGAGGAAAGCTTTTTAATTGCTAATTCAATTTCAGTACCTGATATGAGTCTGTTTAGGTTTTTTTTTTTTATATCTTCCTGATTCAATTTGTAGAGGTCATGTGTCTAAAAATTAGTCCATGTCTTCCAGATTTTCCATTTTATTGGCATATAAATTTTAAAATAGGTTCTGATAATCATTTGAATTTTAGAAATATCTCTGATATTTATTTTTTCATCTCTAATCTTGTTGCCATCTCTGTCTTTCTTTTGGATAGTTTGAATAAAGGTTTATCTTATCTTTTCAAAGAACCAAATATTCATTGCATTGACCTTGTATATTATTTTCTTATTTTCGATTTCATTGATTTCAGTTCTGATCTAAGTTATCTCCTATCTTCTACTGTATGGGGAATTAGTTTTTGTTTCTTTTTCTAAGGCCTTGAGATGGATAATAAGCTTATTTATTTTCAATCTCTCTATTTTTTAAGTGTAGGCATTCAGTGCTACAAATTTTCCTCTTAGAACTGCTTTCATATTGTCCCAGAAATTTTGATGTGTTGTATCCCTGTTATTGTTCATGTCTAAGAATTTCTTGATTTCTACTCTCATTTCTTCTTTGATTAACTCTTCATTTAAGAAAGTATTGTTAAATCTCCATGTGTTTATGTAATTTTTATTATTTGTCTTGCTGTTGATTTCTAGTGTCATTCCATTGTGATCTGATACTATGCATAGGATTATAGAAACATTTTTATATTTGGTAAGATTTGCTTTGTGGCCTAGAATATGATCTATTTTGAGAAAAGTTCCATGTGCTGCTGAAAAAAATATATAAGTTTAGCTCTTTGGGTTTAGGTTCATTTGATTTATAGTATCATTTAGGTTGGAGATGTCTTTATTGATTTATGTTTTTATGTCCTGTCTATTGGTAGTAAGGGTGTGTTGAAATCCTCCAGTATTATTGTGGTTGGGTCTATCTGGAATTTGATGTCATGGCATTTTTTTAATGTAATTGTGTTGCTGACATTTGGAGCATAAATGTTTACTATTGTTACATCTTCTTGCTGGATTGTTCCCTTTACCAGTATGTAATGGCCTTATTTGTCTCTTCTGATTATTTTTTGCTTGAAATTTGCTTTGTCAGATATGAGAATAGCTGTTCCTACTTGTTTTAAGGGTTCCATATGCAGGGAATATTTTTTTCCATTTTTTCACCTTCAGTCTTTGGGGGTCTTTGTCCATGAGATGAGTCTCTTGTAAACACCATGTAGTTGGATCTTCTTTTTTGACCCATCCTGCTAATTTGTGTCTTTTAATTGGCAGTTGAGACCATTACAATTTAATATTAATGTGGATATATGTATATGGTTTTCTGCCATTATGGTTTTGTTGTATTTAATCTTGTCTTGATTCTCATTTAGTGGATTATACTTCTATTGATTTTCCTCTGTGTGGGAGCTTTGGGAATAGGTTTTTTTAGTTCCTCTGTGTGCAGTTTATCTTAGACTATTCTTTGTAGTGATGTGCATGAATTCTTTTGGTTTATTATCATGAAAAGTTTATTTCCCCCTTAAATTTGAAACTGAGATTTTCTGGGTATAGTCACATTGGCTGGCAGCTGTTTCCTTTAGAGCTTGGAATATTTCACTCAAGGTCCTTCTTGATTGTAGGATCTGAACTGAGAAATCAGAATTGAGCCTTATTGGTTTGCCTCTAAATGTGACCTGATATTTCTCTCTTGCAGGTTTTAATATTCTCTCCTTGTTTTCTATGTTAGTCATTTTAATTATGATATGATATGACTTGGAGAGCTTCTTGTTTGAATAGGTCTATTTGGGTCCTTCTCCTAAATGTAGTTATCTCATTTATGATAAGGGAAAAGTTTTCTGAAACTATCTCATTGAAAATATTCTTTTATGCTTTTTGCTTGTATCTCTATGTTCTCTTCTATCCCCATGATTCTCAGGTTTGGTTGGTCTTTTAATGTTGGAGCAGAGTTCTTGTATATTCTGTTCTTGTTCTATAATTTTTCCCTTTATTGCATTCTGTGTACTCAAGAACAATACCTCGTCTTCAAGAGCTGAAGTTCTGTTTTCTACACAATCTAATCTGCTATTGATATATTCAAGTGAATTTTTAATTTGATTTTGTCTTTCATTTCTAGGATTTCTGATTCAGCTCTTTTTACTATTTCTATTTCTAGATTGAAGTGGTCTTCTATCTCCTGCATTTGTTCTCTTCTTTCTTTGATCTTCCTTTAGTTCATTGAATATTTTAATAATCAGGTTTTTATAATTTTTCTCTGGGATTTTGTCCATATCACTATCATTGGGATACTTTGTTGGCGGATTTTGAATTCTTCTGAGCGGGGGAAGATTTATTTGCCTGTTTCTTCATGTTTTTCGATGTATTGGATTTACACATCAATTAAGATGGATTCCCCTTTCTCTTTTTTACATGTGTGCTTTCACATGTAATTATCTTATTTGTTCTGGGATTTTTTGATATATTAGTAGATGTCAAGGGATGGGACCTGAAGTTCCTCTCTGATTGTTTTTCTTTGGGTCCTTAGGTTGGAGATGTCTTTATTGATTTATTGTTGGTTTGGGGCTATTGTCTCTTCAATTCTTTGAGTTGGAGTAATGTGAGGGCTCAAACGGGTTTAGACTGTGTGGGGGGTGAGATTTACTGTTGCTTAGTTGAGTTGTATTTCTCAGCTGCAGGCTCTCTACTCTGTGATCTTGAATTGTCCTGATCTCTTCCCAGCCCTTTTAGAGGGAGGGGAGGATCTGGAGTAGCATTGATGTCAGCAACAGATGTATGGCTTTAGATAAATGTCCAGTGTCTTCTTTGAAATCTGTAACACTAATTGCTACTTATTTAGGAATGGTCGGGTCAGCATTTAACCACAGTACACAATAAAAAACTGTGAACTAGGTCTGGCATTCAACAGCAGGTATCTAGTATGTCATCCAGTATATTAATAGTTACACCAATTTGAATGGGCTAGGAATTACATAGTCTAATCATTAGTTTTGGTTGTTGTCTCTTTTTTTCTTTTATTAAGATCAAGTGTCATTAATGTGTGTGTGGAATAAGATGTGCTGTCTTCTGGTTCAGTTTAGTTCAGTAGTAGAGTCTCTAACCTGTGAACTTTTAGTGTCCCTGTTGGTTTCCAGCACCTCACACAATGGGGACAGAGCAAACAAAAAGAAAAAAAAAAAACAGTAACAACTAATGCAAACAATATGCAGCATTAAATACTTAGTTTCTACTATGACATCTACATTAATTGCCACCAAAAAAACAACAAAAACAAAACAGGAATGTTGGAGTCAGCAATTGTCTACAGTTAAAGCAACTGAGTTGGCTTTAAAACAAACAGCAAGTGTTAACTATGTGATCCACAGAGTGATAATTGTGTCACCATTGATGGTGCAGGCAAAAGTTTTATAAGCCAAATAATTCTAAAAGGTGGCAAAAATTCAGTTAGTTAGGAGAGAAGAAAATGTGCTAGGAAGGTAGAAAAGAGTTTATAATTTCAAAAAGTGAACAGAGAATGCAGAAGAGATGTAGCAGGTGATGATTATAAGGAAGGAGGAAAAATAGGAGAAGCAAAATTAGAGAGAGGAAGAATGAACCATAGAATTTGTTATCAGGAGAAGAAGAGAGAGAAAGAGAAATAAATGAAAACAATACAAAACAAAACCAAAATTTACAAACCAAAAAACCCTAACTCTCAAAAGACAAGGCAAGGAAAATAAATACATTTTAAAAAGCATATAAATGAGAAAAAAATGAAACAAATAAGAATATGTATATGTATCCCAGAATAATCAACCCCCCCCCACACACACACTCACACACTCTTTCTCTCTCTCTCTCTCTCTCTCTCTCACACACACACACACACACACAGAGATTCTTAATGAAAAATGAAGAAAACATCTATACTAAGATGATCAAAATAGTTGACCAGAATGGATGGTCACTGTCTGTGTTCACCTGCCTTTCTTTCCATTTCTTGAGATATGTACTGAGATATAGATAGATAGATAGAGTAAAAGATGGGGATTTTAACCCTTCCTGTTTTCGTGTTGTTCTCCGAGCTGCCAGTTGGAGTGGCCTAAGACTGAAGCTCTTTGATATAAGTCTCAGTTTAAATTCTCACTAGTATGAGATGGGATGGATGAGGAAGTAATGTCAGTTGGAGTTTCATCCATACAGACCAGATAGGCACCCTCCCAGGGTAAAGGTTCTACAGAAACTCTCACCATTTTTGAAATGAATTTCTGTGCCATAGATACAGCTGAACTAAATATGAACATTAGTTCACAAATTAGTTTTTCAAAGGCATGAATCAAGTAAGAAAATTTTTAACCAAAGGCATTTAATTTTAAATTGTATAGCATGATCAAGAATAATCATGTAGAAATTTTCTAGGTAGAGAATTTATGTATTCTGGGTGTTTATTTAAATATCAATATTTTAAATCCCACAAATTGACACTTTCTATCCATCTTCAATGAGCTAAGATTTTTTTGTCAGTTGTATCTGAAGTTTCTTTAAATTATATAGGTAACACAGAAGAGGAACTGGATTGTTTTGTACATAAGATTGCTTGCACTTGAAATGATGTCACATGGACTTGAGAACAGTTATCTTGTACATGATATTCTTAGAGATAATAAGACCTCAATTGATAAACTCTTGTGCTGTGCGTATGGCATGTAAAATATGTGCAAGTATGGACTGAGACCTCTGAAACTGTGAGCTCAAAATAAACTTTTCTTTACCCAAATTGTTCTGGTCAGTTATTTTGGTCACAATGATGAAAAGCTGACTAACACAAGGATCTTCACAATATAGCTCATGATTTTCTGAACTTTGGCATTCCCAGTAAAGGTAACTCTCCCTTTAAGTAGGCCTCTGCTCCCCCTGCGCTGGCATAGTAGAGGGAACTGTGACCAAACACACAGCAGGCCCAGCGGCCGGCTGAGGGGCAGAGCCGCCCCCCACCCCCCTCGCCTGCCAGGTAGGGGAAGGGTGACCACCGACAGAAAAGGCCCAGTGGCCCGCGGCGGGACAGAGCTTCCAATCACTCCTGCAAGGTAGGCGGGCCTGCGACCCACCGGCAGAAGAGGAGCAGCCGCCTGCTGAGAGGCTGAGCCGCCCCCTCCCCCTGCGCCAGCATAGTAGAGGGAACTGTGACCAAACACAGAGCAGGCCCAGCGGCCTGCTGAGGGGCAGAGCCGCCCCCCACCCCCCTCGCCTGCCAGGTAGGGGAAGGGTGACCACCGACAGAAAAGGCCCAGTGGCCCGCGGTGGGACAGAGCTTCCAATCACTCCTGCAAGGTAGGCGGGCCTGCGACCCACCGGCAGAAGAGGAGCAGCCGCCTGCTGAGAGGCTGAGCCGCCCCCTCCCCCTGCGCCGGCATAGTAGAGGGAACTGGGACCAAACACAGAGCAGGCCCAGCGGCCTGCTGAGGGGCAGAGCCGCCCCCCACCCCCCGCGCCTGCCAGGTAGGGGAACTATGACCACCGACAGAAAAGGCCCAGTGGCCCGCGGCGGGACAGAGCTTCCAATCACTCCTGCAAGGTAGGCGGGCCTGCGACCCACCGGCAGAAGAGGAGCAGCGGCCTGCTGAGAGGCAGAGCCGCCCCCTCCCCCCCGCGCCTGCAAGGTAGTCGGAACTGTGACCACTATCAGAACAGGTCAGACCTGCAACCGAGAGACAGAACAGGCCCAGTGGCCTGAGGAAGGGTAGAGCCGCCTCCCCCCCACACCTGCAAAGTAGGCGGACCTGCGACCCACTGGCAGTACAGCCCCAGAGGCCTGCAGAGGGGCAGTGCCGCTGCCTGCGCCTGCAAAGTAGGCAGAACTGCGACCACCGACAGAACAAGCCTAGCGGCCCGCAGAGGGACAGAGCCGCCGCCCGCGCCTGCAAGGTCGGCGGACCTGCTACCGACTGGCAGAGCAGGCCCAGCGGCCTGCCGGCGTGGTAGGCACATTGCCCTAATTGGAGGAGGGGCAGAGCCGCCGCCCGCGCCTGCGAGGGAGACTTTGCAACTATACAAGACCAATATAAATATATAGGGGGAAAATTCAATAGCACAACAGTTTCACCAAGTAGAAAGGAACGCGAACAGTATGAAGAGACAAGGAAAGAAAGGACCACAAGCATTGCAGGTCAACTCAACGTTAGAAGAGGTAATAGCTGCAGCTGATGGAATGTCAGATAAAGAATTCAGGATATACATGCTTCAGATGATCTGGAGTCTCAAGGAAGACATCAGACAGCAAAATCAGACAATGAAAGATCACTTCAACAATGAATTACATAAACAAATCCAAGACGCAAAAGATCAACTATACAGGGAAATAGAGGTTATAAAAAACAAACAAACAGAAATCCTAGAAATGCAGGAAGCAATAAGCCAACTTAAAAACTCAATTGAGAATACTACCAGCAGAGTAGAACACTTAGAAGACAGAACATCAGACAATGAAGATAAAGTATTTCAACTTGAAAAGAACATAGACAGCTCAGCAAGACTGTTAAGAAACCATGAGCAGAACATCCAAGAAATATGGGATAACATCAAGAGACCAAATTTAAGAGTCATTGGGATACAGGAAGGAACAGAGTTTCAAACCAAAGGAATGAGCAATCTATTCAATGAAATAATACGAGAAAACTTCCCAGACTTGAAGAATGAGACAGAACCCCAAATCCTAGAAGCCTACAGGACGCCGAATGTGCAAAATCATAAGAGACCCACACCTAGACACATTATAATGAAGATGCCCAACATACAGAATAAGGAGAGAATTTTAAAAGCTACAAGAGAAAGGAAGCAGATCACATTTAGGGGTAAGCCAATCAGGATAACAGCTGATCTTTCAACACAGACTCTGAAAGCTAGAAGATCCTGGAATAACATATTTCAAACACTGAAAGAAAATGGGTTCCAACCAAGAATTGAGTTTCAAGCGAAATTAAGCTTCAGGATGGAAGATGAAATTAAAACCTTCCACGATAAACAAAAGTTAAAAGAATTTGCAGCTAGAAAACCATCTCTTCAAAACATCCTTGGCAAAACATTACAGGAAGAGGAAATGGAAAATAACAATGAAAACCAACAGTGGGAGGTAGGACACTAAAGGGGGGAAAATAATCAAAGTGGAAAACAAACCATGTTTAGTAACATAAATAAACAAATATGGCTGGAAGAACAACCCATATCTCAATAATAACCCTAAATGTTAATGGCTTAAACTCACCAATCAAGAGACAGAGGCTAGTAGAATGGATCACAAAACAAGACCCAACAATATGCTGCCTACAGGAGACGCATTTGATAGGAAAAGACATACATAGGCTGAAGGTGAAAGGTTGGGAAAAATCATATCACTCATATGGACTTCGGAAACAAGCAGGAGTATCCATACTCATATCAAATAAAATAGATTTTAAGCCAAAGTTAATCAAAAGGGATAAAGAGGGACACTACATACTGCTCAAGGGAACCATACACCAACAAGACATAACAATCATAAATATATATGCCCCAAAAAATGGTGCAGCTATGTTCATCAAACAAACTCTTCTCAAGTTCAAGAGTCTAATAGACCACCATACAATAATCATGGGAGACTTCAACACACCTCTATCACCACTGGACAGATCTTCCAAACAAAAGTTGAATAAGGAAACTATAGAACTCAATAACACAATTAATAACCTAGACTTAATTGACATATATAGAATATACCACCCAACATCAAGCAGTTACACTTTTTTCTCAGCAGCACATGGATCCTTCTCAAAAATAGATCATATATTATGTCACAGGGAAACTCTTAGACAATACAAAGGAGTAGAGATAATACCATGCATCCTATCTGATCATAATGGAATGGAACTGAAAATCAACGATAAAAGAAGGAAGGAAAAAGAATACATCACTTGGAGAATGAACAATAGGTTACTGAATGATCAATGGGTTATAGAAGACATCAAGGAGGAAATTAAAAAATTCTTAGAGATTAATGAAAACACAGACACAACATATCGGAATCTATGGGACACATTGAAAGCAGTTCTAAGAGGAAAATTCATTGCTTGGAGTTCATTCCTTAAAAAAAGAAAAAACCAACAAATAAATGATCTCATACTTCATCTCAAAATCCTAGAAAAAGAAGAGCAAAACACAGCAAAAGAAGTAGAAGGCAAGAAATAATTAAAATCAGAGCTGAAATTAATGAAATCGAAACAAAAGAAACAATTGAAAAAATTGACAAAACTAAAAGTTGGTTCTTTGAAAAAATAAACAAAATCGACAGACCCTTAGCCATGCTAGCGAAGAGAAGAAGAGAACTCAAATCACTAACATACGGGATGAAAGAGGCAATATCACAACAGACACTTCAGAAATACAGAAGATAATCAAAAATTATTTTGAATCCTTATACTCCAATAAATTAGAAGATAGTGAAGGCATAGATAAATTTCTTAAGTCATATGATCTGCCCAGATTGAGTCAGGAGGATATAGACAACCTAAACAGACCAATATCAATTGAGGAAATAGAAGAAACCATCAAAAGACTACCAACTAAGAAAAGCCCAGGACCGGATGGGTATACAGCAGAGTTTTACAAAACCTTTAAAGAGGAACTAATACCAATACTTTTCAAGCTACTTCGGTAAATAGAAAAAGAGGGAGAACTTCCAAATTCATTCTATGAGGCCAACATCACCCTGATACCTAAACCAGACAAAGACACTTCAAAGAAAGAAAACTACAGACCAATATCTCTAATGAACCTAGATGCAAAAATCCTCAATAAAATTCTGGCCACTCGGATACAAAAACATATCAAAAAAATTGTGCACCATGATCAAGTAGGATTCATCCCTGGGATGCAAGGCTGGTTCAATATACGGAAATCAATAAATGTTACTCACCACATCAATAGACTTAAAAATAAGAACCATATGATCATCTCGATAGATGCGGAAAAAGCATTCGACAAAGTACAGCATCCCTTTATGTTCAAAACTCTAGAAAAACTAGGGATAACAGGAACATACCTCAATATTGTAAAAGCAATCTATGCTAAGCCTCAGGCTAGCATCATTCTGAATGGAGAAAAATTGAAGGCATTCCCTCTAAAATCTGGAACAAGACAGGGATGCCCTCTCTCACCACTTCTGTTCAACATAGTTCTCGAAACACTGGCCAGAGCAATTAGACAGACGAAAGAAATTAAAGGCATCAAAATAGGAAAAGAAGAACTTAAATTATCACTATTTGCAGATGACATGATTCTATACCTAGCAGACCCAAAAGGGTCTACAAAGAAACTATTAGAGCTAATAAATGAATTCAGCAAAGTGGCAGGATATAAAATCAACACGCATAAATCAAAGGCATTCCTGTATATCAGCGACAAATCCTCTGAAATGGAAATGAGGACAACCACTCCATTCACAATATCTTCAAAAAAAATAAAATACTTGGGAATCAACCTAACAAAAGAGGTGAAAGACTTATACAATGAAAACTACAGAACCCTAAAGAGAGAAATAGAAGAAGATCTTAGAAGATGGAAAAATATACCCTGTTCATGGATAGGCAGAACTAACATCATCAAAATGGCGATATTACCAAAAGTTCTCTATAGGTTTAATGCAATGCCAATCAAAATCCCAACGGCATTTCTTGTAGAAATAGAGAAAGCAATCATGAAATTCATATGGAAAAATAAAAGACCCAGAATAGCAAAAACAATGCTAAGCAGGAAGTGTGAATCAGGCGGTATAGCGATACCAGACTTCAAACTATATTACAGAGCAATAGTAACAAAAACAGCATGGTACTGGTACCAAAACAGGTGGGTGGACCAATGGTACAGAATAGAGGACACAGAAACCAATCCACAAAACTACAACTATCTTATATTTGATAAAGGGTCTAAAAGCATGCAATGGAGGAAGGATAGCATCTTCAACAAATGGTGCTGGGAAAACTGGAAATCCATATGCAACAAAATGAAACTGAATCCCTTTCTCTCGCCATGCACAAAAGTTAATTCAAAATGGATCAAGGAGCTTGATATCAAATCAGAGACACGCCGTCTGATAGAAGAAAAAGTTGGCTACGATCTACATACGGTGGGGTCGGGCTCCAAATTCCTCAATAGGACACCCATAGCACAAAAGTTAATAACTAGAATCAACAAATGGGACTTACTCAAACTAAAAAGTTTTTTCTCAGCAAAAGATACAATAAGAGAGGTAAATAGAGAGCCTACATCCTGGGAACAAATCTTTACTCCTCACACTTCAGATAGAGCCCTAATATCCAGAGTATACAAAGAACTCAAAAAATTAGACAATAAGAGAACAAACAACCCAATCAACAAATGGGCCAAGGACCTGAACAGACACTTCTCAGAGGAGGACATACAATCAATCAACAAGTACATGAAAAAATGCTCACCATCTCTAGCAGTCAGAGAAATGCAAATCAAAACCACCCTAAGATACCATCTCACTCCAGTTAGATTGGCAGCCATTATGAAGTCAAACAACAACAAGTGCTGGTGAGGATGTGGGGAAAAGGGTACACTTGTACATTGCTGGTGGGACTGCAAATTGGTGCAGCCAATTTGGAAAGCAGTATGGAGATTTCTTGGAAAGCTGGGAATGGAGCCACCATTTGACCCAGCTATTCCCCTTCTCGGTCTATTCCCTAAAGACCTTAATAGAGCATGCTACAGGGACACTGCTACATCGATGTTCATAGCAGCACAATTCACAATAGCTAGACTGTGGAACCAACCTAGATGCCCTTCAATGGATGAATGGATAAAAAAAATGTGGCATTTATACACAATGGAGTATTACTCTGCATTAAAAAATGACAAAATCATAGAATTTACAGGGAAATGGATGGCATTAGAGCAGATTATGCTAAGTGAAGCTAGCCAATCCCTAAAAAACAAATGCCAAATGTCTTCTTTGATATAAGGAGAGTAACTAAGAACAGAGTAGGGTCGAAGAGCATGAGAAGAAGATTAATATTAAACAGGGATGAGAGGTGGGAGGGAAAGGGAGAGAGAAGGGAAAATGCATGGAAATGGAAGGAGACCCTCAGAGTTATACAAAAGTACATACAAGAGGAAGTGAGGGGAAGGGGAAAAATAATACAAGGGGGACAAACGAATGTCAGTAGAGGGGGCAGAGAGAGAAGAGGGGAGGGGAGGGGAGGGGAGGGGGGATAGTAGAGGATAGGAAAGGCAGCAGAATACAACAGACACTAGTAGAGCAATATGTAAATCAATGGATGTGTAACTGATGTGATTCTGCAATCTGTATATGGGGTAAAAATGGGAGCTCATAACCCACTTGAATCAAATTGTGAAATATGATATATCAAGAACTATGTAATGTTTTGAACAGCCAACAATAAAAAATTAAAAAAAAAAAAGTAGGCCTCTGCTCTGCATTGATGATGATAGAAAGCTGCTTTTTCCCAGGGAAACTTCTTGACCTTTGCATTTTATAGTACTGCAAAGCCATTGCAAAATGCACCTTATCTGTTTTCTGAAAAGGCTTTCAAGAGCTTTAGTCATGGGGCTGGGGAGGATTTACCCCTAAGTGTCTCCTATAATGCTTATCCTGAGCAGGGTGGCTCTTCCTTCTGGTTTGGGATGCTCTGACCATATATTCCCTTCACCAAGCTCTCCTGTTTTGGATCCTGGAGGGCTCAGTTTCTTTGCAGCATGTGGGAAATTTTTATTCATGCAATTGCATAAGACATGTTTAATGTCCCTTTGCTCTTGGCCCTGCTCCATACTGATTCCTGTTTCTTCCAAGTAGACATGCAGCACTTGGGAAGTTGCCATGTTCCTGCTGGAGGTGCCCTATGCATGAATCACTAACACGTGGAATTCAAGTTATTTGAAGAAATGAATATATCAGTGGGAAGGCCTCCAGCCTGGCTATGCTCCCTGCTCTCCAATTTAGACTTTAACTCATTACCAATTTACTTTGAAGGTCTGATGAGTTCGGATCTTGATATACATATATAATATATAGATATTATATATATTTTATTGTATATATAAAATATATTTTTATTATATATTATATATATAATAAAAATATATTTTATATAAAATAAAAATATATATTTTTATTTTATTATTTTATTTTATTATTTTATTTTATTATTTTTTTATGCGGTGCTGAGGTTCGAACCCAGCACCTTGCATGTGCTAGGCAAGGGCTCTACCACATAATCCTAGCCCCAGGAACTGATCATGTTGCTGTGGGACTTCAGCAATCATGGCACTTTCTACTTAGCTGCTTTGTCAAGATGTTACTATATTATATTGTGGTTTAAAAGTACAGAATAATCTGCTGGACTTTTTGGACAGAGAAGTTATTCTGAAATCTTCATCCTTTTGCCCTGAAGTCTTTCTACACTTACAAAAACCCATTCTTTTATCCATTGGCTCAGGTCCAGCCCCAGCTTCCCTTTTGGGCGGCTTTGTGCTGCATTTGTTGACTAGGATAGCCTGATTCTGACTT
Source organism: Marmota flaviventris (assembly GCF_047511675.1). NCBI lineage: Eukaryota > Metazoa > Chordata > Mammalia > Rodentia > Sciuridae > Marmota > Marmota flaviventris. The sequence continues at coordinate 22,051,431 of NC_092510.1, read as the reverse complement.
ACTTTGTCTATGATGCTCAGTGTGGCAGGCAGATAAATCTTTCTACATCCTTTATTCTCTAAATGTGCTCTACACATTCATGGTTGATATCAGAGGGTGATTGTCTCAGGTCCCCGTCCTTCTTTTCCTACAGGTGAGATGGCAATGAGAGGATGAATCAGCACAGAGCCTAAAATTTTTGTTCTCACCTTGTCTCCATGAAAAGTTTTAGAGCTTCCTCCAAGGAACTTGGAAACCCTAACTTTAGAATCCAATCAGAGATAAGGTTAGCTGAGGAAAGAAAGTTAAAATAGGAAAAGGACTGAGACAGATCTTCTTTAATATTTTAGATTTCTATGGATTCATGGGCTTTGAGGGAAAGGCTGCAGATCATCTTCATACAAAAACATCTATGGTCTTCTATCAACTTTTGTTTGCTGGAGCCAAGGAAGAAAATCTCCTGGATGGCATTCAGTAGTGCCAAGTCTATTACATTTGGCTTGGGGGATTTCTCAGAAAGAATCAATGTCTGAACACCCCATTCTCTGAATACCTAACTGCTCACAGGGATGAAAAGAAGCTGGGTCATTAATACATTGCTTATGGATATTTGAAATGATACAGCCACAGAATGACTGTGTGATAGAACACTAAACATGTGACTACAATAGTATTCAGCAGTTACTCTCCTGGTCATTTACCACAGACAAATGAAGATATACATTCATCCAAAACTCTATTCAAATGTTTGCAGAAGCTCTATTCTTAATAGCCCCAAATTGGAAACAACTACATGCAATCCAATGAGTGGTAAAGCACACTGCAGCACACCCAATCCATGGAATAAAAAAGAATGAACTACTGATAAATGCAACCACCTACATGAATCTCCAGAGAATTAAGCTGAGGAAATAAAAACCTATCCCCAGAAATTACATATAATGGCTCCTATATAAATTTTTAAATTACTGAAATTTAAAAATACAGACAGGGTGTTGGAGCAGGATGGGATGTGTCTTTGAAAGGCAACCTGATAGATGCTTGTAGTGATACAAATGTTTTGTTTCTTGATGTCACTATTGATATTTTTTAAAAGATACTGCCTTGGGAGAAAGCTAAATAAAGTGTACACAAGATCCACTATTTCATACAACTAAAAGTTAATGTATAGTTATCTCAAAAATGTTTAAAAGAACCTCACAGTAAATGATATGGATGTATTTGCTATCATGATTTTGATGACTTAATAAATATAAAAACATCATATTGTATACTTAAAGTCATAGTTTTCTCATGTCAGATAAAATGAGAGAAGGCAATACAATATTTCTTTTCCTCTTCACTTTCTAAATAATTTAATTTTATAGTCATTAGGTGAACAAAGCAACATAAGCAATTCACACCGAAGTGAGAGGGAGGGGCAGTTAGGAAGCTGCAACAGAATCCCAGAGCAGCCTCCTATGGGAGTTCATGGGCAGGTGACCTGCAGGGGATGCCCACTGGGATGAAAATGGCAAATGGAGGGTAGGATCCTTCAGGCATGGAAGGGAAGAATGTTGCTCATGTGACCAGACACCATACCTTTGAATCAATTTTCAATTCTTGTCTTCTGGAAGCAATGGAGATCAAATCCAGAAGCCTACAGTGAGACTGCTGCCACTTTTAGAAAGCCAAAGGGTATTTCCTGTTAGGACCCATCCCTGGCTATGGTCCATCCCTGTACATGGCCCTGCCTGCAAGTGTTACTGGGCAGGGCCACCCTGCTAAAATTCTTTCCATTTCTCATTCATTTCTCCAGAAATACCTGAGCTCCACTAGATGCTGATTATCAAATACTTGGCACAAAGCAGTCTTGAGGTCATGATGTAGAAATGGTCTCATTCTGGAAGGTAGAAATTCAGTGGTATGTTCCAACATACCATTGTGGACTGGAAAGCAAAGACACAGTCCAGCCCAAGAAGATGGAGGCAGGCATCAGGGAATCCTCTTTCAGTGTTAACAGAAAGAAAAGAGCAGAGGAGAGAAAGGAGATCAGGGTGAGGGAATTCTAAGTTTTGATGATGAAATATTTCCACCTGTTGGATTATCATTCTTCTATGATGGTCTAGCTCATAGGCATAACCAAGGAGGAGTGTGGTAAAGTTTAGGTAAGCGATGTAGTTTGGATAGGTAAGAGAACTGACTAAGGAACCAATTATGCATGTTTCACCAAGACAGAGAGCTTTCTTTCCTCTCTCTTGTAATTAGCATCTGGTGTGTCCCAGGTGCTTAGAAGATTGTCTAGCACAAAGCAGCCCTACAGGAATGAAAGGATTATCTTCAGACATGTTGAAAGCACAACTTGTTTAGTTTAAAAATTACATCTGTTGTTTTAACCAAAGGGAATCGGTCCCTTTGTAGAAGGCATGTGTAGAAACAGTAGAAAGTTGGATTTTATCAGATGGGAAAGATGAAAAGAGATGGAAGGACTCTTTGGAGTTGATCTATACAGGTCTATGGATAAAGGTAGATCATGAAGTTTTCCTTGAAGAGGGAGGAAATTAGGACAAACAATTTTTTGGTGGAGGAGAAACTTTAAAGTGGCTTCTAGTTCCTGAATTCATCAAATTGGCCTACTTAGAGCATAAGCTAGGAGAATAAAGGGTGAAATATCAGAATGAATTATGTCAGGAGAGGTATTCCTGGTGATAAGTTTTAGAATGTGTCAATAACTAACTCGGAATGGAGGCAAAAGCCTCTAAGATGAGAAGGGGTGCATAGTAAGAGGTCAGGTTATTAGATCATTTATCCAGCTAGAAATTGGAGCTTCCAATTGATTTCCCCGAATTCGAACATTCTGTCTGGGGCTCCAGACAGACCTCTGCAAAAATCAGCATTCTCCTTGAACACCTAACTTCAGTCAATGGTTTTAGTTGGGAAAGAAGGCAAAATTGGAGCAGTGAGAGACTCAGCTATAATAGACATCCATTTTATTTTTGTTTGTCTTGTCACCCAGCATTTACTTACCTTCTGGAAATATTCCCTCTAATTCCTTCTAGGGAACTAACTCCATACTCATTTTCAGAACACGTGAGAATAGAGTTGTCATTCTCCATCACTCTTATTTTAAGAATGGTATATGTTGTTCAGGCTTAGTCACAAGATTATTCCACACTTTGGGCCCCAGGGTTTGGGTAGAAATGGGCATATGACCCAAGAAGACACAATGGGAAATTTGAAGGAACCAGTGGGAGGCACACCCCATTTTCACCTGCATGTCAGTCTTGGAGGATACAGCTATGAACTTTTCAGCTACAAAGTCTAACATTAAAGCTAACCCAGAAGACAGCCAAGAAATAGAAAATGATTCCTAATGGTATCATGTGATCCCCAGCAGGAACCCTGTTGCCTAAGGCCATCCTTATTCTCATACTTTGAGTTACCCAAGTTAACAATTCTCTATTTAATTCTCTTGAATTATATTTGTTGTCATTCCCATCCAAATCTTTCCTATAGTATAAGGGGGCTCTATTCTAGGCTACCTTTTCTTAAATGTATATTATTTTCTATGTCACTCAGGTTGCATTTCTATTAAAAGAGAAAGGTAACTAAAATGTAGAGACTTAAAAGTACAGGTTTGTTTCACAACTGCCAAATACAAACAGTATTTAATATTTTGAAATTAAGTCTTGTTCAAATTTTCTACTTTAAGTGATAGAAACATATCCAATCTTTGTCATTTCTGGGGGCTTAATAGGCTTTTTACCTATTAAGTTGGAAGTTTATTGGCAAAGAATATGTCATGAATGGGAAACAAAATGTTTGCTGTAACTGCCAGGTTAATGGGGCTTAAAGATGACTTGTCTCAGTAAACATAATTTCATCCACTAAGAAATCCTGCTATCTCCCAGAGGACTTCTGCACAGTACTCATCTTCTTAAGGAACCTGTCTTTACATCCTGATTCTCAAGTCACCAGAGCCCCTGCTATCATTAAGCAGCTCTCCTCTTTTAACTCACCACCTGCTTCACCTTCTGCCCTCTCCCTCCTAGGAACACATAGCTGATGAGAATCTGGATTCACCTGTATAACAGGAACAGGTGCCTTGAAAATTCTTTTGGGGGGCAGAAAATATGAATGCCATTAGTAACTCATTAGACCAATACCCCAGAACTTCCTGAAAGACAAATGTGGAAATTTAGTTTTGATTCCTGTGGATGTCCCCTCTATAGTAGGGTGAAGAAACATCGATCAATAACTTGGTAAAAGACATTGCCACAAATGAAAATGACATAAAGTTGTATACTTAAGTAGAGTAAGAATCCCTACAGAGGAAATCATCCTGTTATTGCTAGCATAAGCTTCCTTCCACAGTGAGGCATTGGTAGACTTGCATAATCATCAGGTGGGACCACTATTGCTATCACCTAAATTTGAAGATATCACTTCCTAAATACTCTATACATACTCTGCTTCACTATCTCATACAATATTTCTCTGAATATAAGCAAGTTATGTGTCTCTGGATCAGTCATTCATCTCTTTAAACCCCCACGTCTACCTTGGTTCATGTTCTTACACCATAGGAGCATGGAAAGCACCCCATAATGAGAGTTCTATGCTCTGAATTTCCTGAAAGTGGCATTTTACCAATTAGGAGACTCATTCTCTCTGATGTTCATGCTGTGAGTTTGAAATGATAAGTACGCTATATTGAATATATTTAAAGGGAAAGAAATTAAATTCTGTAGCCTTGTAGCATTTTCTTCCTCTTTAAGCCTAGTCATTTCTATAGAAGGTAAAGTTTACTTTTGTAGGCCTGTAGCCTAGAAGCCAGGACAGAGTGGAGAGACAGGAGGAGCTAGGATGAGGACTATTTTACCTAATTTCTCCTTCCTTAAGTCTAAATACTGGCAATGATATATCAGATGACTCTAAGGTTTTCTTTCACTTTACTTTCCATTTATGATAGCCATATACCACCTTATCTCCATACCACGTTTCTCTACTTTTTTCGTGCTTTTTAATTTGCCACTACTCCAATCAGCTATTGACCTTGATGACATGGATATGGATGAGATGAAGATGAGGATTTACTTGGCACCTTTGGCCACTGTGGTTTCAATTAAATGAGTGGGGTCTCCAAAACATTTATGCTAGGTAGACTTTTAAGATGACTCTAATGATCCTGCCTCCTGGCATTCATTTGCGTAATTCACTGTCATCTCAAGTCTTTGGTCTAAACAAGATATTTGCTTCTAGGGCTGGGTATGTGATTCAGTAGTAGAGTGCTTATGTAGTGTTGCTTAGGTCCTGAGTTTTATTCCCAGAACTGCCCAAAATCCCAGCAGCATAAGAGAAAGGTGATGTCACTGCCCTTTTTGAAGAAGCACACTGTTACATTGGAGAGACCCACAAGGCAAGGAACTAAAGGAGACCGCAGGCAACTCCAGCCACTGCATCAAGGAATTGAGACCCTGGGTACATCCGTCCTAGAGGGACTGAATCCTACTACCAAGTGCTACATAAGTGAATATAGAAATGTATCTTTCTATAGTAAAACCTTCATATGAGACTCTGGCCCCCACTGACATTTTGATTACAGCCCTGAAGCAGGGACCCCAACTAGGCCTTGCCTGGATTCCCAATACACAGAAACTGTGAGTCAGTAAATGTTATTTTAAGATGTTAAACTTTGAAATATTCATAACAGCAATATGTAATACAAACATTACCAAATCACCATAAACTTGGTGTAAGATGTAGCACAGCTGAACAGGAGGGACTAAGACCACTTCCCTTAAAAAGGATGATACAGTGTCTGACATCATCACAGCCATTGTATTGCCTTGGTACTGAAAGACCATTCCTTGCACTTCTATGGTGCTCTAGATAAGTCCTCATTTGCCTCTGAAAGGTGAATAAGGCAAACAGCCTTAAGAGCAAAAGTGACTCCTTACTATTCAAGCATACATTTGGGATCCCTGAAACCTACACCGCAGTGCTGGACACACAGAACTCCACTCTCTATCAGAAGAAACATTTATTATTCATTTGTTGTGGACATATTGTTCCAATAATAGGATGTATTACCGTGATAATTGAGAGGCTTCTACCTAGTGGCCTGTATTATTCCTTTAAGGAAAATTTTCCTTCCTCTAAGTGCTGAAGAAGCATTTTCTGTTTGCATAGAAGAATCAAAGCTCTGAATCCAGTGTCTCTAGCAGATGTGAGGGCATCCAGAGGTACCTGGTATCCTTGCCTGAACATGGGATTTGATGGGTCCAAGACTTCCTGGAGAATGGGGGAAGATATTGACTCTGAAGTGATGCCTGATCTTTGAAGGAGACACGCTTCTGAGGAGCTCTGAAACTGTCACTGATCTGTCTAAACATCTGTAAGACTACTTGGGCCAGGAAACACAGCTTCTTGGTTACAGGAGTAGGGACCTGACCCTTTCTGTTATTGTTTGTCAGAGATAGCCCCATACTTAGAAGGTTGTCCTCTGTCAGTCTCTGCCTGGGCCTGCAGTTCCTTCTTCTGTTTATGCAACTCCCAGGCCTCACATTCCTGCCTATGTGCTAGTTTCTCCTCCAGGATCTTTCCAAGGGCTTCCATGAGTTTATGGGCTTCAGGAGGGTCATGGCTCACAGACAGAGTGCTATCTTTCACAGGACTCTTCTGGCATGTGCTTTTTATCCTGGAATCAATCCACTGAAGAAATCGTCTTATCTTTTTTTTTGATGCAACTTTCAGAAGAAAACGCTTTTTTTTTTTGTGGCAGGGACTTAGATGCCTCTTCTAACTTTCTGTCCTCCTCAGGTTGGCTCTTTCTTATTGCTCTGAATGTGTCTAATCCTAAGTCCTCACCTCTATATTTTCCTCCTTTACATAATAAAGGGCTCATTCTTCTCTCAGCTGGTGGGAATCTCGTATCCCAACAATTCCATAAGATATGCTTAGGGAGCCAGAGCTCCTGTTGTTTACACATGTTGGTCCTTGAATCATTCAGGTGGAAATGCAGCTGCTGGAAAACTTCCATGTCCTCACTAGAGTCACTGTTGGAGTGAGACAGTGAATAATCAGAATTTACGTTATATAAAGGAAGGACTACATCTCTGGGAAAGCCTTGAGCCTGGCTAAGTGACTTATTCCCCAGCTTAAAAGACACCTGTCTTTTAAGGTCTAACTGTGTCAGATCTTCAGGAATTATTATTGGTGGGGTGCATTGAGTGGCTGGGATAGTTTCTACTTTACTCACACTCACACTTATCTTTTGGGAATCTTCCAACTTGCTGGTTGTTGAGATAGTACCAATTTGTGATTGAAGATTACAAAGCTCATGGGCTTTGAATATCTGCTTGCACATGTCAAAGGTGGAATAATGTTCTGAATTCTTATTCTTTCCCACCATCATTTTGCCCTCATGCATGTCTGTTCTATGGCTAAAACATACCATTTCATCCTTTGATTTATCTCCATCTCCATCTTGCCTTATGACCTGCTCTGGACTGTCTCTCTCTTCTGATACATTGTCAGTCTGACTTACTTTGTCTTTGATTCTACCTGTATTGGGCAGACATGTCTGGCTGCCATTCTCAATTGTCTGTATATTCTCTGTAATTTCATGATCAGTATCACAACATGGTTGTCTCAAGATGTCCTGAACTTTCTTGACCGCAAGTGAGGGGGCAGGCAGAGAATGATCCATAATGGAGACTGAATTTATTATTTCTTCCTGACTCTGATGAATAGCTTTAGAGCTTTCTGTAAGGAGCTTGGAGACTCCAGATTTGGAATCCAGCTCAGAAGTTTGGGTTGAGGATGAAACAAAGTTATATTGAGGAAGAGGCCATGTTTTGGCTTCTCTCAGCACATAGGATTTTATGGATTCAAGAACCTTGAGGGGAAGGCCCCACTTCTGACTTATCCTAAACCTAATAATATGGGCTTCTAGTAACTTTTGGGTTTTGTTATCAAGGAAAGAAAGCCCTGTGTTGGTTGTCTGGCACTGGACCCTACCCACCAGTGAAGACATATTATTTCTGTTATCTGTATTGGTATGGGAACTCCGAGGAGGCGGCAATGCATTGTCCTCATCCAGCCAAGAAAGACAGACACCTACAGGGACCCTACCTGTAGTGATCTGCCAACACTTCCTGCTCACATGTAATCTAAGCATGCTTTTCATCTGATTCAGGTCTAAGTTCTTCCCTGAAACATTTACTAATTCATTCCCTAAGTCATTCCTTGAGTGACACACACAGTCACTTCTTTTCTCAGATATAGCATTCACGTTATTCCTTAGATTGCATTCTGAAACCATTAGTGGGTTATCTAATGGACACTTCCCCAGGATATGCCTGAGATTCTTTGACAAATCCTTCTTCAGCTGAAACTTTGTGGGGAAATTCTCATGGAAACTTCCTGAGAGACTCCATTCTGTTTTCTCGAGATCCTTGCTACTGTGGCCCTGAAGCTCAGAGGGTTGTGAGTAAGCATGTCCGTGGCTGTGCTGAGATTTCTCTGTTGATGTGATCCCAGTCTCCATCAATACTCCAGATCCTATAGGACTGCAAGACTGGAGGTTCCCAAATGGAATTAGATTCTTTGGTACCTGGTGCTCTGGGTCCTCCTGGGATTGACTGCTGATATGAAAATGGCCAGGAAAGATGGAGACTGGAGCATAGGCCTGGGAATATTGCCTGACTGATGGAAAGGTGGGAGCTGGAGGACAAAAGGCTTCTTGACACTTTTCAAATTCAGAGCCAAAACCCCACAAATGTTCATGATGTGTGTGCAACCCATGCCATTCCGGGTGTTTATTTCCAGGTAAGATGTGAGCATCAACGGTATTCTGTGATCTATGGAAAATATTTCCATAGTCCTGAATCTGGGGTGGAGAAGATAATGGTAGTACAGGGAGTGGAGATTTACCATGGGCCAGGGAATGGGCATGGGTGAGAGGTAAAGTTTGGGATTGGGGATTCATGTGAGGAAAAGATTGAGAATGTATGCTGGTAAGGGAAGGTGGGTGGGACAGAGGGCGTGGTGGAATTTCTTTAGCCTGGATTTGGATTGCAGGAACATTACAGGTTCTATTGAATAAAACAAAGTGAGGTTCTAGTGAGGAACAGCTCTTAGAGACCAGAAGAGTAGCCACTATTGACTCGCTATGGAGAGAGGGAAGACCCCAGAAGAGCTGGCTGTATTTATGCTCCACATTTCCCCCCAGAGTCTTCACATATACAAAGTGCTGACAAATTCCCAGATGTTCTGATTTGTCTTTGGTGTTCCAGCCAGTTTGGGAAGCTATGGTGTCTTTCTCATCAACGAAGGACTGCAGTGAGTTCCATGAAGATGTAAATTGGTATTCTGACCACTTTTGTTTTATCAATGGTCCCTGCTTCTTTCCTTTATTTTCTAAAATCTGGAAAGTCATTCTCTTTTTTATTTGTCTCTCCAAGAGTTGTTGTATGTTAAAGCCAAGGAAAGAAATGTGTCTGCCTTCCATATGTGAGATATCAGAATTTTTCCATAAATAGAAATATGGTAGATGGAAGGAAGCATTCTCTTCCTGAAAACCGTAGTGTGGTAATCTTGGAAGGACTATATTCTTGTTATGAGACCAGGAGAATTGAGAAATTGCCAAGCTTGAGCAGTCAATGCCTCTGATTGTTGGAACATAATTGGATAACTCCTCAGGGCTATTCTTGAGAGCTAAATTGGCCTTTGGTTGGAGAACAGGATTTGTTCCCCGAGTGTGATGTAATGGGAGGGAAGGAAATGCATGAATTTGGAGTGGGAATGGGTTTACTGGGAATTTGGAATCCAAGGGAGGGAGAGGCTCTGGTGACAGAGAATTGCCCAGTGATGAGGGTGAAAATAAGTCTGCTAAGGTGACCTTATTAGGTGAGAGAATGGAGGGGAAAGGTGAAGGTGCTGTAATTGGGTCTTCTGGAAGGACTGATGAAACAGCAGAGAGCAGAGAAGTTGATGATTCTGTCATATAATCTGTGGATGCCAAAGAGGACTGAGAGAGTAGAACATCTTCCAAGGATGCCAGATACAGCAGATGACTGACCTCAGCAGTTGTCCTATTACATACTTCACAGAGAGGGTCTGGACATAGCAACTGGCGCAAGTGGGTGGTATCAAGATGCTGGCCCAGGGGACTGCAAAAGAAAGGAAGTACAAAGCTGTAACCAGGACCAAGGAAAGGAAGGCCCCACAGTCTTATTGGTGATGGGACCACCTGAAGCCTCTTACCCTCATCATAATCCCTACATTTATTACCCCACAACACACTCTATAGCCTCTCCCAGGGCCTTCACTCCCATATCTGTTGCTATGGCTCCACATCCCTGTGAGAGGGGCAAGCTGCCCTGAATCCCTGAGGAATGCCTAAAATATATGATAAAAGGACCAGGAAAGAGGAGGAAATACTAATCACCTTTTCAGGATAGAAAACAACTTCCTTCTCTCCTCTGCTTCTTTCTGGCAACTTCTCTGATCTGGGAAATCAGGAGAGACAGTTATATATAATGAAGGTAGAAACATAAGGACTATACAGAGTTCCCTTTTGGGGAGTTCTTTAGGATATCAAAGTCCAAAAGCCCCAAGAATCAGTAGAAAAGGTTAAATGTTCAAAAATAATATTAAGAAGGTTCACATGAATATCTGGCTTCATTTGTAAAGTATAATCACATATATCATCCCATACAATGTTCAAAATTACAAAGTGAAGCATAGGAGTCAGTGGTTGCCTAAAAGATAAATCTGAGCAGACAGAAAGTAGAGGACTTAACACAATATCAGGAGGTAGAAGTTCTGAATACAAAGCAACCAATAGTTCCTTCCTCAGTATCTTACCTGGTCACTTATTGGACAACTCCCATTGTCCAGGTCCATCAGTGCTTCATGTCATAGGTGGATAGAGCAGGGACTCTGAGGAGTGTCTCAGGTGTGACTGCATTCCCCTGAGTCTCTCCTCTGAGGGTTTTGTTTCCTGAGATACACTGTATCTAGCAAGTGACATTTTCAGAGATCATAGACCTGGCACCTCATAAAAGGGACACAAAGGTTCATCCTTGCAAAGCTCAGGTCAGACAGACAGACCCTTACCTTTAAATGTTCCACCTTTTCTTCTTCTCTTGACTCTTCCCTGACTCTAAGAAGAAAAAGAAAAGAATGTGAGCCTGGGACTTGCTTCTTTATTATTCTCTCTAGGCATCTCAGACATTCATTCAAGAGTAATATGATTCTACATTTAAATAATTATTTCTTCCTTTCATTAAATTTTAAAGATGATCAACTAATTTCAATTTTTCCTACCTTGAAATCTTCAAAGGATGAATTTTTTTTTCCCTGTGTGATCCATACTTGATATTCTCAGAAGTCCTCTGCTCAAAGAGGACATAGAATCTGGGGTCAACAGTCACATCTGTGTTCTCCCAGAGGAGTCTGTATCCTGGGGATAGTGCTCAGGTTTCAGACTCTACTCAAAGGTCAGCACTAGTTTCCTGATCAGTCCAATATGAAGGAAGGAAGGCTCTACTGACACTTAATCCTAAGTCCCATTCTCATGTCAGGCATCCTTCACCTGACATGGGAATGGGACTTAGGATCAAGCATCGAGAGTCTTCTCATTCAGAGAAGCAAAACTTTCTAACCAAACAAATGCAAGTCACAGAATCAGGAGGATTTTACCTAGAATCTTCCATCACACCCAACTTCAGATGGAAACCTTACACCTTCCTGAACCTCTATCGGTGCCTGAACAGTGATGTCCTGTCCTCTCTGCAGATTTCCCATCTCAGATATCTCTCTGAGCCAACCAAGCTGATTTAGATATGTGGGAAGAGGAACAGGAAATAAAGATCCCCCCTAATTCTGGCATTAAGGAGCTTACAAAACTGAATAAACTGAAAATGACTTTTCTTGGAGCCATGAAAATACACCACCCACGTCCATGTCCTCAAAGAAAGTAAATAAGGTGATATTCACTTGTAATGTTCTTCATTTACTTATCTGGAGCAAAATCCACTGGAACCATACAGTGGTAGGAACACTTAAATGAACCCTTTGATTAATAACTAGAAGATGTGTATAGGCTAGCATCAGAGTGAGAAAATTCCAACAGTCACTGTCTCAAAAAAGTCTCTCACACTTCATGAGTTTCCTCTGAAGAATCTCCCAAGTTCTCACAGTGAAGACCCATGAAAATACCTTCACATTTTCTGGCAGGAATAGAGAAAATAGAAACATTTTGAAATATAATCTGGTTATTCTCCATAACAGAAGACTACTCAGCAGAGTTCTAGAGCCTTACCCTACACGAGGAAAGGGAAATTGCCCAGCTCCAAACCATTGTAGCCTCCTTATCTCATCCAAGGTGTGTATTGGTGGGGAGGTTGAGGTGCAGGGTTTAGGACTAGAAATTATGGCACACAGGACCACAAAAAGAGTGAGATATACTCCTATCCCCCACCAACCTGCCACACACACCTTACCATCATATTAACAGGACTACAGTGTGGTAATGGTTAAAAGAGCTTATGTTGCACTTACATGTTGTACTTAAATGTTCTAAGGAAATGACCTTAGGGAAAGCTACAGATACTAGAGGAAATTGAAGCCTCTGTCAGGTACAGCCGCAGTAGACATTTAACATACCCTATATCCTAGTGAGGTTAATATAAATCCTAGCACTAAAAATCTATTAACCTCAGTTCCTATTTCCTAATACATCATGTCTGGCTTTCAAAAACTATAGAAAACCCCCAAGTCTTGCTAAAAGACAAGGGGAAAAATAAACAGTCAGAATAGACAAAGCAAGCATCAAATCCACAAAAGTATCACATCAATTTTGCAATTATCATACATGAAGCCCTAAATTCTATGACTAATACACTAAAAGCATTCATTGAAAAAGTAGGCAACATGCAAGAACAGATACAGAATGTAAAAAAGAGAGATGAGAATCAAAATTAATTGTTAAAAATAAAAAACACTATAACAGAAATAAGACTGGCTTTGATGGGCTCATGAGTGGACTACACATGGCCAAGGAAAGAATACATAAGTTTGAATGAATATCAATAGAAGCTTTCCAAATGAAAGGCAAAGAGAAAAAAATGTTAAAGTCTAAATCCCCCCCAAAATTGTAATACATTTTGGAAATTTGTAAATACGTGGAGAGAAGAAAAAGAGAGTAACGCAGAAGAAATATTTGGAGTAATCATTTAAGATTAACAGTAAGAATTTTTAAAAAAATCAATGACAAATTATCCATATAGATGAAATTTTATATGGATCCAATATAGATTAAACTGGAAGATATCATGCTAGGTGAAATAAGCCAGACATAGAAAGAAAACGACTGTAATATCAAACTTATATATGGAATATTTTTTTAAAAAACTGAATACATAGAAAAATTGAGAAGGACAGTGGTTACCAAGAGCAGCAGGGGGCTGGGGAAGAAAATGGGAAGATATAGGACAAAGGGTATTAAATATTATGTTGTAGACCTTAAATATATACAATTAAAACTAATATAAAAATAACCTAAATAAAAACTAAATCCTGTAAGTTCCTGTTTTAATCACATGACAGAAAAAAGGAGACAATAAAGATAAGGTACAATGAATAATAAACTGTTACAGATATGGTAGGTATTAATCCAAAAGTATAGAAAAATCACTTTAAATGTGAATTATCTGAATTCATCATTTAAAAGTAAGAATATTAGAGTGGATAAAAATAAACAAGACTATCTGTATGCTATTTAGAAGTTACCCATTTTAAATGGACACAGAAGTAAAGGGATGCATAAACATGTAGCATGTTAACAGTAATTTAAAAAGCAGGGGTAGTCATATTAATTTCAGACAAAGCAGACTTTAGAAAGAAGGGAAATTAGCAAGGATAAAAAGTGCATTACGTAATAGTGAACCCAAGTTTGAGATGAAACTAGAATCTCCACTTCTGCTGGTATATGTGTACAGGGGGGTGGGATCTGCATAAGCTGCAGACCTCTGCAGCCAAGAAACATGTTGCAGCTATTAATGGTGGGCAACACCCTCCCATGTTGAAGCAGACCTCAGCAGCTCACCACCAGTTTCTTGTTTCTGGGTGCTTATCTTGTGCATTTGAAGAATGAAATCCACAATTCATAGACAAGGATGAGTGAGTAGGATTTATTCAAGTGTGACTAGAAACAGAACTCCTGCGGGTGAGAGGGGACCCAGTGGGAGTTGCCACCTGATAGTGCTAGTCTAGAGCTTTATATAGCACTTGGGTCAATGCTATTGGTCCAGACTTTTGCTAATCAGGGTTTGGAAAAATAGGAATGCTATTAATTAACTGTTGAAACTGAACTTCCATTCAGGTCCACCCCACTTCCATTTTCTTGATGCTCCTTGGGAAACAGAAGGTTGAGATTCTTGGATCATGGATGTTCCAGGTTCCCAGTTGCAGTGCTTTGTGCAGCTGGCTTCTGCAGTGGGCTTCAGCACTGACCTGAGCGGTCCACCATGGGGTGACAGGTCTGTAAGCCTTGGCTTGCCTAGGTGCTGGCTGGCAGTGCCTCAGGCCCCTGTGGGTATACAGGATCTGTGAGGCTGCAGCCCATGCTCACTGCCTGTGTTCCAGCCCACCCTGGCCTCTGCTCTGCAGCTCCACTGCTGCTTCACTGCCACTTCTTGTAGAGAGATTAGTGGACTGGCTATGTGGCCTGGCAGCCAGGGAGCCTTGTCAATACTAAGGGGATCAGTTCTCTAAGAAGACATAACACTGCTTAAGTGTAACACATTTGACAACAGGGAGGCAAAATATAAAGGGCAAAAACTGCTAGAAATGCAAAGAGAAATAGATGAAATCCACTGTTACTATCAGAGAGTTCAACAAGTATCTCTCAGTAACTGACAAATCCAGGAGGCAGAAAATCAATAAGGATATGTTTGACCTGAACTGTACCATCAATTAATTTGATATCATTGATATTTAATAAATAATTTACCAACAGCAAAATAAATACTCTTCCCAAGATCACACAGAATATTCACCAGGATAGGACACAATCTAGACATACCTTAACAGATTTAAAAAAGTAGAAATCAGACAAAGTATGTTTTTAGACCAAATTGGAGTTAACTAAAAATCAGTAATAGAAAGGTAGCTGAAAAAATCCCAAAAGCTTCTCAGTTTAAACAATTTAAATAATTTATATTATTAATTTGTCAAAGAAGTAGTATCAAGAAAAAAATTCTTTAAAATGAAAATACAATGCATCAAAATGTAGGGAATGCAGAAAATCAGTGCTTACAGGTGAAATTATAGCATTAAATGCATATATAATTGTAGAAGAAATATCTAAAATTTTGGAGCATCTTCTGTTTACTTACCTGATTGATGTCTCTCTGTTTGCAGGATATGGGGAAATATAGATCTGTTGTCAGGTAGCTCAGGGACAGAAGGAGGAACCCCACTCCACACAGAAAGTCAAGGATAGGAACATCCAAGAAGTCAAGCTGAAGCTCATCCATGCTGCAGCAAGGCTCCTCAGACAAAGAAGAGGGCCTGCTTCACCAGAAGTTGGTCACTAAGAGTGCATGCTCTAGAACACAGTTCCATATCCACATCACAGAGCTTTAGTACAGACACCAGAGGTTCTTGAGGGTGGGGGAGGGGACAACACATGGGAGATGAACCCATGCCCTTCGCCCATTACCAAACCCTGCTGATCTATCCATTCCCCTAGGGACTTTGAGATTCCTCCACCTCCCCCCCCCAACCCCCAACTCCACCCTTTCACTATATCATACATCCACCTCAGTGACATATTCTGCTTTTTTCTTCTGTTACCTGGAGAAACAAGAGAGCACTTCACTGTTTGGTGATCTCTCACATAGGACCAAAGAACAGAAACCAAGATGAAGAGGAAAACAAGGGCATAGCTTGTCCATGGCAATATCTTCTAATAAATCTTTCTCTACAAATCTCTTTTAAGCTATCCTGCCCCTTCAGGCTCTCCAATATCTCCCTCTCTACTGGTATACTGTCCCACACAGCTGCCTCTTGGCTCTCCCCACTTATCCCCCTACTCTCTCCTTTCCAACAGTTTTTAACTGTCTTGATTTCACAGAGCAGTTGTGCTAGACCATAACCTATGACCAAACCCATCCTGATTTGAAAAGTAGGCTTCTCTGCAGTGTCATATAAACCTCTAATGAGCACAGTTAAAATTCTATTTAGCAAAGTAGGTTACTTTCTCCCAGCATGTATGGTTACATTCTCATGAAATTATGAGGTTTCATCTCTTCCCAACTTTGTTTCTAACAAAATTCCTACTGGTTCCTCCAAATGTTTTTTGAAACAAGATGTTATTCTTGTGGATGGTGTAGAGTATATGTATTTTTAATCTCCCCATGTGAGCTAGCTATTTAACATTTATTACCCTTAAAGCTTTCTTGTTTAGATTATAAATGATTATACTTAAATTAGGATTGAAATTAAGCCCTGTGTCTTTTCCTGAAATTGTCTGCATCTCTTCGCTGGGTCTGATGAGTTCATCTGCTTTGGCCACAGACATCCAACCCTTTCCTTTTCACGTGATGAAGGCTTTTCAGTATTAACAGCCCCCTTCTTTGCTTGTCTTCAGCATCCACAGCTTCTTCTGGTCTCTACCTAACAGAAGGTCTTCATCAAGCCTGTCTCCTCTTATCTACCTTCCCTTGACTACAGGAGGTCTCTCTATATAGAAAAATCTCCACATAGCCTAGCATCTCTAGTATTATTGTTTGTTTGTTTACAACAAACCTGGCCCTGGCAACCCCTGAGGTCCCAAGGATCACAAATATAAAAGCATTCTTTAAAATCTGAGCAAGATAAACTCCACCCCAAAATTTCTAGATAGAAAGGGAGCCATAAAACACAACACTGGATATATTATTAAAAGTTGTCGTGTTAAGAAAAAAAGAAGGGCTAAAAAACTGTTCCAGTTTAAAGAAGACCAAAGATACACAACAACTAAAGGAAATGTGACACTCTAGGCTGTATCTTATAATGGAGATTTAAAAAATTATAGTCACAAGGTGTATTACGGGGAAAAAATTCACAAAAATGCAGTATGAATGAGATTAGTTCAAAATTTTTATGACTATGGTAAATTTATGAAAGGGGAAAATTTAGTATATGAAAGAATATCTTTTTTTAATATTCACAATAAAATATAGCATGATGCATGAAATGTATTCTGAAATATTCGGGAATAAATGTGTATTAATCTTGTGTGTATTTGTGTATATATGCGTACATGTACATGTGTATGTGTATATACACATATATTATATACACATACACATATACATATACATGCACACACATATATACATATAGAGAGGCAGTGAGAGAGGATCCGACAAATGTGTCAAAATGTTAACAACAGGTAGTTTTACTTTTTAAACAATTTATTGAAACATATTCATATACCATAAAATTCACCCAATTCAAGTGTGTAATTCAGTGATTTAAAAAAATTATTTTTAGTTGTAGTTGGACACAATGCCTTTATTTATTTATTGTTATGTGGTGCTGAGGATAGAAACCAGTGCCTCGCACATGCTAAGCGAGCACTCTACCGCTGAGCCACAACCCTAGCCCCTAATTCAATGATTTCTAGTGTATTCAGAGTTGTGCATTGTCGCTGGAGTCAATTTTAAAATGCTTTTGTGACTTCAAAAAGAAACCATGGATTCTAGATTTCACACTTATCAGCCTTCATCCCCCAGCCTTAAGCAATCACTAGTCTACTTTCTGTTTCTAATTAAAATTCCCTATTTCATTTCATAAGAATAGAATCAGGTAATATGTGGTCACTTGCTACTGACTTCTTTCACTTAGTATAATTCTAAAGTTCATCCATGTTGTAGCATGTATCAATGTTTTATTCCTTTCTTATGGCTAAATAATATTTGCATAGATATACCACATTTGTTTATCCATTCACTAGTTAATGGGCATGTGGGTTGTTACCAACCTGGGCTATTGTGATAATGCAGCTATAAATATTCATGCATAAATTTCTGTATTTTCATTTCTCTTAGGTATATACCTAGAAAAGGTATCACTGGGTCCTATGGTAACTCTACATATGGAATTTTAAGGAATTTCCAGAATGTTTTATAAAACAACTGTACCATTTTACATTTTAACCAGCAGAGTATGAAACTTCCATCAATTTCTCCATTTTTCCTCAGAGGTATTTATCTGACTTGTTGATGCTTACCATCCTAATAAGTGCAAAATGTTATCTCTCAGTGTGTTTCATTTTTGTTTTCTTGATGTCAAGCACATTTTTATATAATCTTTTACATTTAGTGACTTTTGGGGAAGGAGAGGAAATTTATGGCTAGAAAAAAACACATTGTTTTCTTCTAAATATTTGAAAACATTGACATGGAACTTTCAAGCATTTATCAGCATAGACAGATTTCTTAATCTTTAGTTTTAATTAAGGTTACCGTATGATTAAGGCACTGCAATATTGTGTGCTGAATTTGCAAAGATTATGTCTTGTACTGTCTGTGTTAAGGGGTGGAACTCGGTAAATGACTCCTCATAATTACTAAATGATAGAGCAGAACTCATTGCCAAAGCCAAAAAGGCTCAATGTTTTTAGTCACTAGTGCCATGGTCCACTGTTGTAGATAAATATGTTCCTCCTATGAAAATATCAAAGGATTATGAGTGTATTAACATATAATACCATATCATCTAAGAATGACAAGATATTTAAATGAATTTTGGAATTTTAATCAAGAAGAGGATACCTCACTCATGTCAAATGATAATTGCTGAGGGAGTGTACACAGACAGTTGTATTGTTCTATATGTGCCTAAATATGTTTAAAATTTTTTGTAATGAAAAGCTTTGAAAAGTGAAAGATGTTGACTGATTCATGAGGAGAGAGAGGGACCAATAAGGATAACTGTCAAAAGGATATTTGTCATTGAAGACTAGAGTTTAGCTATCTCTCCATAAAAACATTTCAGGAAGTCTAATTCCTTTAAACATGGTACCTTGGAAAGAAAATTCTTTTTTAAAAAATATTTTTATTAGTTATAGATGGACACATGCCTTTATTTAATCTGTTTATTTTTTACGTGGTTCTGAGAATAGAACCCAGTATGCTTCTGAAACACATTAACATGTCCACATGACAGGTTCGAAAGCAGTACCTCCCCTCTTTCCAGACTTATTTTTATTTTATTTTTAGATATGCATGACCATAAAATGCATTTTGACATATTGTACACACATGGAGTATAACATATTCTAAGTAGAATCATATTCTTGTGGTTGAACATGATGTGGAGTTTCACTGGTCTCTCTACCAGCTGGCCTTGCATCCACTGCAGCAATGCCCACAAATGCCCCCAGAAGAGGTTCACCCACCGTGACAGTCTGGTCAGTGACAACTTAAAAAATGACTAAGCCACTCTATTCTAAAAAATATACCTGTCTTCGATTCTCTTTTCTGGTGTGCAAGCCTTATCTGCCTTACTGCCCAATCCATGAGGGGAGAAGGTGTGGGCTGCCAGACAATACCATTAAGGCTAAACTAAGAGGTTGGAAACAGCCACCTCCTCCAATTTCACGAGGAAGGGGATTCAAGAACAGGTCTTAGCTCTTCTTCAACAGCAGCTCTGGGGAACTTGTCACCTTACAGAAGCCAATGAAGGCAAAAAATAAGAGCTTAACTTTTCTCTTCCCAAAGCACAACCGATAGGTTACTAAAACCCATGCACCTAACACAGTACACAGAAAACACACAACTCTTGTAAGAAAATTTATTAGGAACAATCAGGAATCTCCATCAGGAATAATCATTAGGAGGAAGGAAATTTTCCTCTGTGAAAACGTTGGATAAGAATTTTCTCTTTAAATAGTAGGGAAAGATCTCCCAACACAGTGACTTCAGAAGGTGCACGGGCAGGGACAGGCGCCTGACCCACTTGATACCCACAGATGAGACTTGGATTAGACTTGAGATCCCAGTGGGGCATGCGCGGGAATTGCTTTTGATCCCTAAATGCCTCAGTGTTTGGGGATTCTCTGTTCAAGTCTCTAATCTGTTTATTCCTTTTAAGACAGCTCTGGCCAGCAAGGCCTGATTCTTGGCTACAGGACTTGACCCTTGTTACTTTAGAACAAGGAGCCTTGTAATTGAAATGATGCACCTGGACAGACTCAGCCTGGACCTGAAGTCCTGCCTTGGGCTGAGTTTTCCCAGACTTCTTGGGGGACAAATGTGGCTCTTGGGGGCCAGTGACATTGACTCAATGCTGGTGCCCATGTTTCTCCTCCAGGACATTTTCACTGTCTCTCATGATTCTGGGGTTGTCAGTATTCCCAATAAAGGCAGCTCTTCTTTGGACTAGGCCTCTGCCCTGCACAGGTGATGATGGGAGCTGCCCTTTTCCAGGGAACCTTCTTGCCTTTTGCCTTTTATATTAGGATAAAGCCATTAAAAAATGTACTTCATCTGGTTTCTGAGGCTTTCGGGAGGAGCTGGTCCCTTCAGTGACTGAGCTGAGCAGGACTTGCTCCCAAGTGTCTGCTCTAATGTACTGTCTTGAGGGTGGTGGCTCCTCCTTCTGGGTTGGCATGTGCCCAACCCTGCATCCCCTCCACCAAGCTTGAGTGTTTTGGGTGCTGGAGGGGTCATTGTCTTAGCAGTTGCTGGGCAGTTCTTATCTTGGTCTTTGTGTATGTCAAGCTTAGGGACCCAGGGCCCCTGCCCATGCTCCATGCTAGTCTGTGTGTTGTCCCCACCTGCCTTCTTGCCTGTGAGCCAACCTCAACCCTTGCCCAAGACCTCTTCCCAACCTCAGCCCCAATATCTCACTCCTGAACATGCCTAGACCCAGCTTCAGCCTCAATCCCCACTCCCAATTCTGTCACCTCCTGAAAACCAGTTTAGGATCTGTGGAGTGCGTGATCTTGGACACAAGAACGAGGCACTATCTCTGGTGCCATCTGAAATTCATGACCTAGAATACAATGTGACACAAAAATCACAGGAAAGTCTGTGGGGTTTACCCTCTGTGGTCCACAAATCCCAGGAGGACTTTTGTCCCCCAGCTCCCAACATTGTGTTGGTTAACCCATCCTCCAAAGCTCATGTTGCAATCTCCATCCTTCCTGGAAATTATCCCCTCTCAGATGATGTTCAGAAGAAACTAGACCACCACCTTCGAAAGAGGCATATCCAACACTTGTGGGGCCTGCCCCGCAGAGTCTATGCATCCCTGTCACTGATGCGTCCTCTGGAAAAAATTCCTGAGACCTCTGAGTCAAAGAGCAGTCATGGGCTCTCAAGAAAGTCTTTGGATAAGAGTCAGAGCACCAAAGATATAAATAAGGGGGGCTCAAGCCAACCCAGAAACCTCCATGAACTGAGCTCAGGAATGCTTCCTCTAAAGATGGGAGTGAGGAAGGCACAGAGAGATGGTACCAAGATTGAGCAAAATCGTCATGTGCTGAGTGACTGAGATAATGTTCTGGGGTCTTCCTCAAGGAAGGACCTAGAACATCACTTGCAGAGTCCATCAGGTGGAACTCCAAGTACCTCAATGGTGAATTCACTACAGAAACAACTTGAAAATGCCTTGAACTCCCATCTGAGCAAGAAGTTTCAGGAAATCAGTGAGGGTCAGATTCCTGGCACTGTGCATAGATCATGGCATTCTATCAAGTTGGCATTGCCTGTAAATGAGAAATCCACCAGACAAACGAGTCACAAACCTTTGGCACCAACCAGGACAGACAGCTCTGTCAATACTACCCAGGCTATTTCCTTCCTCAATGCTTGCAAGAAGAGGATGATGGAAGACCACATTACACTGTTTCATAAGAGGTTGATATATGGCCTTCCCAACAGGGTTCAGGAATCCCTAGAGATCTTTAATGAAAAAGATTCATATCACTCCTTTTCTCACTCCAAGTTTCCTTTTTCTGCCACCTGTATTTCTGGGGTGGATTCTAAACAGAGCATGTCCAAGACCCATGGAGGAAGATCTAATGCTTTTCATGGAGACAAAGAGAAAACCAAAAATGCAATTCAAAGTCTAGATCGTCCTCTCCTTGCCACCTCAGTCGTGGTCAAGAAAGAACAGGTGATCCTCACACAAACAGTCTTTGAGATCAAGCATGAGCATGTAGAGGACCTTCGTAGAATAAAGGATGGCAAACCATCTGTTCTGCCCCAGACACAGAGCATCATAGGCAAAGCTTATCAGAAACCACCTGTAGCAGCCAATAAATGCAGCCCAAATCTGCCCATGAGGCAAGCTGGGGTTGGACCTCAGGAAATACCTAAGAGACTGAGTTCCAGCTACAGTGTAGCAAGGCCTCAGGGCAATTGGATGCCCTGGGGAAGTTCTTCCATGTCCAAGATATCTGAGAAATCCAGGGAGACATTGAAGGCACAGGAGCTCTATGCTTGTCAGTCACAACCTCCCACTGTCTTGACAACCAGAAAGCCAGAAAACTCCCCAGTGTCAGATGTCTATACTCCTGAAAATTCCCCAAAAATGTCAGTTGTGAGAGACCCTGGATTGTCACACCTTAAGAATCCATTGCTTGGTGAGTTAAGGGCTAAAATGAAGAAGGGGGAACCTAGCCAGAAGCAAGGCCATAGCAATGGCATACCCCTTGTTTCAAATAGCTTGACTTCCAAGACCTTCCTTAAACATGACCAGGGTGCTGCCTGCAAGAACATGGCAGTTTCCCAGGTCCTGTATGTCCACCTGGACAACACACAGACTAGCATGGAGCATGGGCAGGGG
Organism: Marmota flaviventris; assembly: GCF_047511675.1. Taxonomy (NCBI): domain Eukaryota; kingdom Metazoa; phylum Chordata; class Mammalia; order Rodentia; family Sciuridae; genus Marmota; species Marmota flaviventris. The sequence continues at coordinate 22,028,619 of NC_092510.1, read as the reverse complement.
CCCTGGGTCCCTAAGCTTGACATACACAAAGACCAAGATAAGAACTGCCCAGCAACTGCTAAGACAATGACCCCTCCAGCACCCAAAACACTCAAGCTTGGTGGAGGGGATGCAGGGTTGGGCACATGCCAACCCAGAAGGAGGAGCCACCACCCTCAAGACAGTACATTAGAGCAGACACTTGGGAGCAAGTCCTGCTCAGCTCAGTCACTGAAGGGACCAGCTCCTCCCGAAAGCCTCAGAAACCAGATGAAGTACATTTTTTAATGGCTTTATCCTAATATAAAAGGCAAAAGGCAAGAAGGTTCCCTGGAAAAGGGCAGCTCCCATCATCACCTGTGCAGGGCAGAGGCCTAGTCCAAAGAAGAGCTGCCTTTATTGGGAATACTGACAACCCCAGAATCATGAGAGACAGTGAAAATGTCCTGGAGGAGAAACATGGGCACCAGCATTGAGTCAATGTCACTGGCCCCCAAGAGCCACATTTGTCCCCCAAGAAGTCTGGGAAAACTCAGCCCAAGGCAGGACTTCAGGTCCAGGCTGAGTCTGTCCAGGTGCATCATTTCAATTACAAGGCTCCTTGTTCTAAAGTAACAAGGGTCAAGTCCTGTAGCCAAGAATCAGGCCTTGCTGGCCAGAGCTGTCTTAAAAGGAATAAACAGATTAGAGACTTGAACAGAGAATCCCCAAACACTGAGGCATTTAGGGATCAAAAGCAATTCCCGCGCATGCCCCACTGGGATCTCAAGTCTAATCCAAGTCTCATCTGTGGGTATCAAGTGGGTCAGGCGCCTGTCCCTGCCCGTGCACCTTCTGAAGTCACTGTGTTGGGAGATCTTTCCCTACTATTTAAAGAGAAAATTCTTATCCAACGTTTTCACAGAGGAAAATTTCCTTCCTCCTAATGATTATTCCTGATGGAGATTCCTGATTGTTCCTAATAAATTTTCTTACAAGAGTTGTGTGTTTTCTGTGTACTGTGTTAGGTGCATGGGTTTTAGTAACCTATCGGTTGTGCTTTGGGAAGAGAAAAGTTAAGCTCTTATTTTTTGCCTTCATTGGCTTCTGTAAGGTGACAAGTTCCCCAGAGCTGCTGTTGAAGAAGAGCTAAGACCTGTTCTTGAATCCCCTTCCTCGTGAAATTGGAGGAGGTGGCTGTTTCCAACCTCTTAGTTTAGCCTTAATGGTATTGTCTGGCAGCCCACACCTTCTCCCCTCATGGATTGGGCAGTAAGGCAGATAAGGCTTGCACACCAGAAAAGAGAATCGAAGACAGGTATATTTTTTAGAATAGAGTGGCTTAGTCATTTTTTAAGTTGTCACTGACCAGACTGTCACGGTGGGTGAACCTCTTCTGGGGGCATTTGTGGGCATTGCTGCAGTGGATGCAAGGCCAGCTGGTAGAGAGACCAGTGAAACTCCACATCATGTTCAACCACAAGAATATGATTCTACTTAGAATATGTTATACTCCATGTGTGTACAATATGTCAAAATGCATTTTATGGTCATGCATATCTAAAAATAAAATAAAAATAAGTCTGGAAAGAGGGGAGGTACTGCTTTCGAACCTGTCATGTGGACATGTTAATGTGTTTCAGAAGCATACTGGGTTCTATTCTCAGAACCACGTAAAAAATAAACAGATTAAATAAAGGCATGTGTCCATCTATAACTAATAAAAATATTTTTTAAAAAAGAATTTTCTTTCCAAGGTACCATGTTTAAAGGAATTAGACTTCCTGAAATGTTTTTATGGAGAGATAGCTAAACTCTAGTCTTCAATGACAAATATCCTTTTGACAGTTATCCTTATTGGTCCCTCTCTCTCCTCATGAATCAGTCAACATCTTTCACTTTTCAAAGCTTTTCATTACAAAAAATTTTAAACATATTTAGGCACATATAGAACAATACAACTGTCTGTGTACACTCCCTCAGCAATTATCATTTGACATGAGTGAGGTATCCTCTTCTTGATTAAAATTCCAAAATTCATTTAAATATCTTGTCATTCTTAGATGATATGGTATTATATGTTAATACACTCATAATCCTTTGATATTTTCATAGGAGGAACATATTTATCTACAACAGTGGACCATGGCACTAGTGACTAAAAACATTGAGCCTTTTTGGCTTTGGCAATGAGTTCTGCTCTATCATTTAGTAATTATGAGGAGTCATTTACCGAGTTCCACCCCTTAACACAGACAGTACAAGACATAATCTTTGCAAATTCAGCACACAATATTGCAGTGCCTTAATCATACGGTAACCTTAATTAAAACTAAAGATTAAGAAATCTGTCTATGCTGATAAATGCTTGAAAGTTCCATGTCAATGTTTTCAAATATTTAGAAGAAAACAATGTGTTTTTTTCTAGCCATAAATTTCCTCTCCTTCCCCAAAAGTCACTAAATGTAAAAGATTATATAAAAATGTGCTTGACATCAAGAAAACAAAAATGAAACACACTGAGAGATAACATTTTGCACTTATTAGGATGGTAAGCATCAACAAGTCAGATAAATACCTCTGAGGAAAAATGGAGAAATTGATGGAAGTTTCATACTCTGCTGGTTAAAATGTAAAATGGTACAGTTGTTTTATAAAACATTCTGGAAATTCCTTAAAATTCCATATGTAGAGTTACCATAGGACCCAGTGATACCTTTTCTAGGTATATACCTAAGAGAAATGAAAATACAGAAATTTATGCATGAATATTTATAGCTGCATTATCACAATAGCCCAGGTTGGTAACAACCCACATGCCCATTAACTAGTGAATGGATAAACAAATGTGGTATATCTATGCAAATATTATTTAGCCATAAGAAAGGAATAAAACATTGATACATGCTACAACATGGATGAACTTTAGAATTATACTAAGTGAAAGAAGTCAGTAGCAAGTGACCACATATTACCTGATTCTATTCTTATGAAATGAAATAGGGAATTTTAATTAGAAACAGAAAGTAGACTAGTGATTGCTTAAGGCTGGGGGATGAAGGCTGATAAGTGTGAAATCTAGAATCCATGGTTTCTTTTTGAAGTCACAAAAGCATTTTAAAATTGACTCCAGCGACAATGCACAACTCTGAATACACTAGAAATCATTGAATTAGGGGCTAGGGTTGTGGCTCAGCGGTAGAGTGCTCGCTTAGCATGTGCGAGGCACTGGTTTCTATCCTCAGCACCACATAACAATAAATAAATAAAGGCATTGTGTCCAACTACAACTAAAAATAATTTTTTTAAATCACTGAATTACACACTTGAATTGGGTGAATTTTATGGTATATGAATATGTTTCAATAAATTGTTTAAAAAGTAAAACTACCTGTTGTTAACATTTTGACACATTTGTCGGATCCTCTCTCACTGCCTCTCTATATGTATATATGTGTGTGCATGTATATGTATATGTGTATGTGTATATAATATATGTGTATATACACATACACATGTACATGTACGCATATATACACAAATACACACAAGATTAATACACATTTATTCCCGAATATTTCAGAATACATTTCATGCATCATGCTATATTTTATTGTGAATATTAAAAAAAGATATTCTTTCATATACTAAATTTTCCCCTTTCATAAATTTACCATAGTCATAAAAATTTTGAACTAATCTCATTCATACTGCATTTTTGTGAATTTTTTCCCCGTAATACACCTTGTGACTATAATTTTTTAAATCTCCATTATAAGATACAGCCTAGAGTGTCACATTTCCTTTAGTTGTTGTGTATCTTTGGTCTTCTTTAAACTGGAACAGTTTTTTAGCCCTTCTTTTTTTCTTAACACGACAACTTTTAATAATATATCCAGTGTTGTGTTTTATGGCTCCCTTTCTATCTAGAAATTTTGGGGTGGAGTTTATCTTGCTCAGATTTTAAAGAATGCTTTTATATTTGTGATCCTTGGGACCTCAGGGGTTGCCAGGGCCAGGTTTGTTGTAAACAAACAAACAATAATACTAGAGATGCTAGGCTATGTGGAGATTTTTCTATATAGAGAGACCTCCTGTAGTCAAGGGAAGGTAGATAAGAGGAGACAGGCTTGATGAAGACCTTCTGTTAGGTAGAGACCAGAAGAAGCTGTGGATGCTGAAGACAAGCAAAGAAGGGGGCTGTTAATACTGAAAAGCCTTCATCACGTGAAAAGGAAAGGGTTGGATGTCTGTGGCCAAAGCAGATGAACTCATCAGACCCAGCGAAGAGATGCAGACAATTTCAGGAAAAGACACAGGGCTTAATTTCAATCCTAATTTAAGTATAATCATTTATAATCTAAACAAGAAAGCTTTAAGGGTAATAAATGTTAAATAGCTAGCTCACATGGGGAGATTAAAAATACATATACTCTACACCATCCACAAGAATAACATCTTGTTTCAAAAAACATTTGGAGGAACCAGTAGGAATTTTGTTAGAAACAAAGTTGGGAAGAGATGAAACCTCATAATTTCATGAGAATGTAACCATACATGCTGGGAGAAAGTAACCTACTTTGCTAAATAGAATTTTAACTGTGCTCATTAGAGGTTTATATGACACTGCAGAGAAGCCTACTTTTCAAATCAGGATGGGTTTGGTCATAGGTTATGGTCTAGCACAACTGCTCTGTGAAATCAAGACAGTTAAAAACTGTTGGAAAGGAGAGAGTAGGGGGATAAGTGGGGAGAGCCAAGAGGCAGCTGTGTGGGACAGTATACCAGTAGAGAGGGAGATATTGGAGAGCCTGAAGGGGCAGGATAGCTTAAAAGAGATTTGTAGAGAAAGATTTATTAGAAGATATTGCCATGGACAAGCTATGCCCTTGTTTTCCTCTTCATCTTGGTTTCTGTTCTTTGGTCCTATGTGAGAGATCACCAAACAGTGAAGTGCTCTCTTGTTTCTCCAGGTAACAGAAGAAAAAAGCAGAATATGTCACTGAGGTGGATGTATGATATAGTGAAAGGGTGGAGTTGGGGGTTGGGGGGGGGAGGTGGAGGAATCTCAAAGTCCCTAGGGGAATGGATAGATCAGCAGGGTTTGGTAATGGGCGAAGGGCATGGGTTCATCTCCCATGTGTTGTCCCCTCCCCCACCCTCAAGAACCTCTGGTGTCTGTACTAAAGCTCTGTGATGTGGATATGGAACTGTGTTCTAGAGCATGCACTCTTAGTGACCAACTTCTGGTGAAGCAGGCCCTCTTCTTTGTCTGAGGAGCCTTGCTGCAGCATGGATGAGCTTCAGCTTGACTTCTTGGATGTTCCTATCCTTGACTTTCTGTGTGGAGTGGGGTTCCTCCTTCTGTCCCTGAGCTACCTGACAACAGATCTATATTTCCCCATATCCTGCAAACAGAGAGACATCAATCAGGTAAGTAAACAGAAGATGCTCCAAAATTTTAGATATTTCTTCTACAATTATATATGCATTTAATGCTATAATTTCACCTGTAAGCACTGATTTTCTGCATTCCCTACATTTTGATGCATTGTATTTTCATTTTAAAGAATTTTTTTCTTGATACTACTTCTTTGACAAATTAATAATATAAATTATTTAAATTGTTTAAACTGAGAAGCTTTTGGGATTTTTTCAGCTACCTTTCTATTACTGATTTTTAGTTAACTCCAATTTGGTCTAAAAACATACTTTGTCTGATTTCTACTTTTTTAAATCTGTTAAGGTATGTCTAGATTGTGTCCTATCCTGGTGAATATTCTGTGTGATCTTGGGAAGAGTATTTATTTTGCTGTTGGTAAATTATTTATTAAATATCAATGATATCAAATTAATTGATGGTACAGTTCAGGTCAAACATATCCTTATTGATTTTCTGCCTCCTGGATTTGTCAGTTACTGAGAGATACTTGTTGAACTCTCTGATAGTAACAGTGGATTTCATCTATTTCTCTTTGCATTTCTAGCAGTTTTTGCCCTTTATATTTTGCCTCCCTGTTGTCAAATGTGTTACACTTAAGCAGTGTTATGTCTTCTTAGAGAACTGATCCCCTTAGTATTGACAAGGCTCCCTGGCTGCCAGGCCACATAGCCAGTCCACTAATCTCTCTACAAGAAGTGGCAGTGAAGCAGCAGTGGAGCTGCAGAGCAGAGGCCAGGGTGGGCTGGAACACAGGCAGTGAGCATGGGCTGCAGCCTCACAGATCCTGTATACCCACAGGGGCCTGAGGCACTGCCAGCCAGCACCTAGGCAAGCCAAGGCTTACAGACCTGTCACCCCATGGTGGACCGCTCAGGTCAGTGCTGAAGCCCACTGCAGAAGCCAGCTGCACAAAGCACTGCAACTGGGAACCTGGAACATCCATGATCCAAGAATCTCAACCTTCTGTTTCCCAAGGAGCATCAAGAAAATGGAAGTGGGGTGGACCTGAATGGAAGTTCAGTTTCAACAGTTAATTAATAGCATTCCTATTTTTCCAAACCCTGATTAGCAAAAGTCTGGACCAATAGCATTGACCCAAGTGCTATATAAAGCTCTAGACTAGCACTATCAGGTGGCAACTCCCACTGGGTCCCCTCTCACCCGCAGGAGTTCTGTTTCTAGTCACACTTGAATAAATCCTACTCACTCATCCTTGTCTATGAATTGTGGATTTCATTCTTCAAATGCACAAGATAAGCACCCAGAAACAAGAAACTGGTGGTGAGCTGCTGAGGTCTGCTTCAACATGGGAGGGTGTTGCCCACCATTAATAGCTGCAACATGTTTCTTGGCTGCAGAGGTCTGCAGCTTATGCAGATCCCACCCCCCTGTACACATATACCAGCAGAAGTGGAGATTCTAGTTTCATCTCAAACTTGGGTTCACTATTACGTAATGCACTTTTTATCCTTGCTAATTTCCCTTCTTTCTAAAGTCTGCTTTGTCTGAAATTAATATGACTACCCCTGCTTTTTAAATTACTGTTAACATGCTACATGTTTATGCATCCCTTTACTTCTGTGTCCATTTAAAATGGGTAACTTCTAAATAGCATACAGATAGTCTTGTTTATTTTTATCCACTCTAATATTCTTACTTTTAAATGATGAATTCAGATAATTCACATTTAAAGTGATTTTTCTATACTTTTGGATTAATACCTACCATATCTGTAACAGTTTATTATTCATTGTACCTTATCTTTATTGTCTCCTTTTTTCTGTCATGTGATTAAAACAGGAACTTACAGGATTTAGTTTTTATTTAGGTTATTTTTATATTAGTTTTAATTGTATATATTTAAGGTCTACAACATAATATTTAATACCCTTTGTCCTATATCTTCCCATTTTCTTCCCCAGCCCCCTGCTGCTCTTGGTAACCACTGTCCTTCTCAATTTTTCTATGTATTCAGTTTTTTAAAAAAATATTCCATATATAAGTTTGATATTACAGTCGTTTTCTTTCTATGTCTGGCTTATTTCACCTAGCATGATATCTTCCAGTTTAATCTATATTGGATCCATATAAAATTTCATCTATATGGATAATTTGTCATTGATTTTTTTAAAAATTCTTACTGTTAATCTTAAATGATTACTCCAAATATTTCTTCTGCGTTACTCTCTTTTTCTTCTCTCCACGTATTTACAAATTTCCAAAATGTATTACAATTTTGGGGGGGATTTAGACTTTAACATTTTTTTCTCTTTGCCTTTCATTTGGAAAGCTTCTATTGATATTCAT